>NC_052134.2:3487935-3802402 GCF_016086655.4 Lepeophtheirus salmonis | reverse complement strand
GTTTTAGAAAAATTATCGAATCAGACAAAATCCACAGACGGCCTTATAAGTGCATGTTAGCTGCCCTAACAATATTTTCGCTTTTTATTTTTGTGAGAAAAAAAAAAAAATTCAAGTTAAAAAAGGCCAAAATTCCAGTACTTTTATTGTTGTCGAAACCTGAACAAAAAAAATAAGTAACGGGACTTCAACCATCTCTGCTATTAAAAAATATATAAATTGGAGATAGAAAAAAAAGGTTGAGAGACACAATAGAGATTCATGTTGATGTAACTCTTTGATTTTTAGTGGGATTTATTATCTTTAAATTTAATAACACACATACAAAAGATATTCTATAAAAATTAAAGGGGATTGTACATAAAAATCACTTTTTTACAGCTTTCATGACACATTTAATGCTTATTATTTATTCAAGTAGATATTAAATTTATATACATATAACTAAACAAAGAGAGAAATAATTATAAAAAAGTGTATATAAAAAGGAACCCCTGACTGTTAAAGCAGAAAAATAATATGTACACATAAAACACAAGCTGTGTATGTGTAACTCCTTGTGGGTAATCAGGTAAATGTAAAATAAATATGCTTAAGAAGAAGGAAAAATTAAAAAAAAATAAAAATTATTAGGAACATTGTACATACCTACATATGTAAAAATTTCAAATATTCAACCCCTATTGTAAAAAAAAAAAAAAAACATACAGAAATGGTTAACGCTTTTTTAGAAAGCATATCTTATTTCATTTACAGTCAAACCTGGTCTAACGCTCACCTAATCTACGGACACACCGCACTAAGCAGCCGTATCCTGTTCCAACCTAGGATTTTCACAACATAAAAAACTGCATAAAAGCGTACCTTACCAGTGGTAACACAAATTATGACGATGATCCGACACTTTACCGATTCATATTATCCCTTACGGCCACTTTACCAAAAAAAAAAAACCAATAGTTAAATGATGATTCATGCTGTAAAAATTAATTTTAGTCTCTGAGTCTAAAAATATCAAGATGAGTATGTCATTGGACGATAAAATTATATTACATAACTATCACAAGTCTCTGACAAACAATGCACAAAAAAAAGTCACTCAGGAAATCCAAACATCGACAGCTAACAAAAGTAATACAAGGTATATTTTTGTATTAGTGAGGTAATAATTACACCTTGATTTATTGGGGGACTATCACCATTCTAATAGCGTTTCGATCTAACTGTTGAAGCATCTTCATAATGAAATAAGTCAATTAATTATATATCAAGGCTACCATATGTATAGTTTCATTAATGAACCTGCATTTTTCAAACTTACATAGACTGTTGACTAATAAAATACTGAAGATTGATTAATAATCCTTTTTTGACGGATTAATAAATAAAAACGAATGTTTCCTCCAAATAAATGAATGTTTTTATCAACATTTCTGCCTTTTCCTCCTTCTTTATCTGAGAATGAAGGTTTTCCTTTTGGTCATTATTACTCACATAATGTATTCTTTAATCTACTATTCAATGACTTTATGCGAAGGACAAATACAGTTACCGTAGATCAATTTCATTTATAAATAGACTCAATGTATACTTGATTTTCTTGGTATATACCTTTTTTCTTTACTTTTCTTTTTTGCAATGTACTTATGTCAGTGAATAAAATAGAAATCTATATGCTATTTTTATTTGTCTTGAGGGATTTTTAATTTATTATTATTTTTTTAAATATGCTAAAGCCTTTCTCTTGAATTTAGTTTTTTTGTACAAATATATATATATATATAAAATATGTATAGCTTTATTTCTTTGTCACTCAGACCATGAAGAAACAATGACAAAAAATATACATATTCCATTGTTATTTACAGAGAAATTAACTTATGTTTGGTCTAATTGTTATCATGATAATATGTATACAAAACAAACAACACATGCTGTAAATAATGGACTTCAAGCATTAGAAAGCATCTTACAAATTAATAAAGAACTCTTACTGTGCCCTAAATAGAGAAAATAAAGTTGTGAATCTTGATTTCCTAGAAAATACTTTGATTAGTGTGTGTTTTTTGATTTTTTAGTGTGCTTAACTTTATTACAAATATCACATGTTGAACCAAGAACTTGTCAACATTTTTTTAAGGATAATTATTTGAGTAACCATTTCCATGGTACCATAACTTGATCCACAAAACTCTAGTCAAACTGTGTCAAATGAACAAGTCACTCTGAGTTATGTGACTCAAAAGTGATTAATATGGGGATTGCTTATTGGCCTTTAGAGGACTTGAATCTCCTTCATATATTTTTTTTTGTGTGTTGTGTTTCTTGACCTAACACAAATTAAATGTTCTTTAACGTCGAACATTCACCCCATTTAAACATGGAATAGTCCAAGAATAGGAGAATATACGATAGTTGACTTTTTCTCTCTATTTTTGAATGAAAAATAACGATATGATACAAATCACTTATTTGTACTCAACTCTTTTTTGAGACCACATACATTCTTTGTTTCTTTGACACAATATTAGAAGTAATTTAAGGGAGAGTGGAGGTAGTAAGTTATCATACATCTATTTGATAGCAAGTATCATAAACACTTTTTCCAGAACTTACTACCTAAGTTCAGTGGCAAATGTTTTTAATTTGTTAAGCATTTAGTAAGATATAATTATTCGAAATCAAAGAGTATCTGATGAGATAATTGATAGTACTTCAAATGGACTAATTGGAGACAATAAGAAAATGGGAACGAAAGAATATTTGTCTTTCCTGATTTCTAAAACAACATCTAAGCTTTAATTGCTGAAATGGCTGTAAATAATAGAAGGATCAAAAATCAAATAATATATATTATTGGTGAAATTAAATTTTGTTTTACTTATTATAATAAACACTTGCATTTTTTTTATTATTAGTTATCGATCATTACAATTGTCTCAGCGTGCCACATAGTTGGCAAACCATGGGTGATTCATGAGACGAGTTGACATAAAAAAATCCACACTAAATTAATGATTGAAATATTATCAACCAACAGTACGTTCCGGTATTCCCCAGAGTAATTAGGCGTCAGATAAAAGACAAATTTTGCTCTAATAGTATAGAAAATAGTACCCCCAAAAATCCTCAGTGTTACTTTCCATTTTTTATGAGTTCATTCACACGTAACTACTCAATACTTATATCCATTAGTATGAGTTCTATTCTCAAGAATAAAGAATGATAATAAGAGATTGAGGAAAAAAAATAATATCATGGGATAACTGATAAACCATGGAGTACTTTAAGCCCTAGAGTGATTACTAACAAAAACCACTCTCCCTATATATGTATAAGCTCGTTGCTATATGGGCACACCTGCAATATTCATTATCAGGAATGCATTTTTATTTCTTAAATAATCTAAAATAATAAACATCAGGGAGCACTTTATAAAGTGCACCCAGAATATACGCTCGATGCAACATGCACATCCTTGTCATATTTATTCACAAGATTACATTGTTATTTCAACGACTGATATATCTACGTTCACTTCTTTGTTATTTCTTAGTTTAAAAATACCTTCATTCAAGATTTATACATACATACAGATAAACTTTATTTTATCAGGTATGATATGAGATTAGTTACAAAGTTGCAGTTTTTTAACATTGCAATTAAACGAGTCATGTTTCAATATCACTTCTTTATACGCTAAAATACATTTCAAGAACTGAATTTGATAAGAAGTAGACCAGCTCTACTCTTTTTGGCTCTCTGCCCTCAACGAAAATCTCTCTATTTCTTTGTTTTTCGTATATGGCAATCAAAAACGGATCAAATTGGCAATTATACCCATTATATAATATGTTAACAACATCTGTCCATTTTTTCATTTCTTGTATTGTTTGAAATGTAGAGCAAGCTTGTTGTATCCTATAAGAGAAGAAGGATGGATGATGTTGATGAATGGGAGATATATTAAGGGGGGTCACTTTCTTATCCCTTGTGATTCAAAAACTTATTGACAGTCATTATATCATTGATCCATCAATCAATATATTGTATGTAGAATGTATACACCTTATGCAATATTTATATTAAGGTGATGGAGTTGCCCAACATTTTCATAAGAACCTAATTTAGGTACTACAGCTAGCTAAGAAGAACACAAATAAAATTTTATCAAATTTGGTTAGCGTTTACTTATATCACAATTGCAATTTCTAAAGGTGTATAAAGCAAAACTTTTTTGTTATGGGTTTTATAAGAAACATGTTCGGAAGTAACATCTTTGTATAATCAAATAAAAATTATCTTGTTTGATAATTTTTTTTTGTCACTTCACCTTCTTTGATTGTGTCAAACAATAAGTGAATACGCTTGGACCGTTTATTAAATAAAGAAGACATTATTAAAAATCAGTTGCGAAAAGAAAAAGAAAAATAATAATAGTTTTTCATTCATCTTTAGCTAAATTTATTTTTTACTAATTCTCATCTTTATATAATAATATAGATTTATAATTATAATCAAATTAGTAATTAATTCACACATATAAATACATAGATTATTCGTCAATTTGTAAATATCAACTACTTTATTTTTCTTTCTCTTTCTTTGATTTGGAAGGAAATATCTTGAGCCATGCCTCTTGCGGCAGACTCTTTGTCTTAAAGTAAGTAATTTCGAAACCATGTATATTTTGATGTCATTTCCAACTTGATCAAAAAATAACGCGATTGTTACGAGTTCTTCCGTTAGGTAATATCAAATTTGCTAAGAATCCCTTGATTGCTGTATCTACACAAGTTTTATAAATCTTTATGTAACTGATCCTGTTATTGACTGTTATGAGATCATTCAAAGGCGCTGCTGAAGGAAATGGTGCTCTAAACCACCAAAAGAGCTTCAGCTGTTGTCCAGTCACCAATACAGGCCCCTTAGGTAATTATTGAACTATATTTTCGCTGAGCAGATCGATCTTTAAAGCAAAAAGAAGCTTAGACATCCACCTTGCTTTGTGTAAGGCACCAAGTCAGATACACTGTCAAAACTGTATTCTTTCCCTCACTTATGTAGATAATTACCAGCATTACCAGTTCCTTACAATCCCCTCTAACAAAAGTCTTAGTGGAACAACGTTTTGTAAAGCTGAAGGATTTCTTCTTCTTCTCTTGGTGTCTATAATCCAGAGATGGATAATTGAGGTCCTTGATATGGCGAAAAAAATGACATAAGCTAAAGAATATTTTAACCCAACACTCAAGTCCAATGATCCTAACGAAGAAAGCGTGCCCTTGTAAATGCAAATTTGTCAATCAGTAATACCATCTCGAAACAAAAAATGAAAACTGATACACTACGCAGTAAAATATGACATATTTCTATTAACTGTATAAAATACAGTGTTATTGAAATACTCTAGAAAGGGTCATCTGATTCTGACGATGATTTATAATTTGGGGCGGGGGAACTGCAACACTCTAAATGAGGCTATATTTCTTGTTAGAATACAAATTCAATATTTACACTCTAAATTTACAATTATACTCCATTAAAAGGATAATGAATAAGAAAAAAAGGCAGAAAAGGTTTTATTTTTTTTATTTTTGGACTAAAGTTCAATCATGTCTACTGTCTATTATATTTCATGAACGGTCTGGGCACGGTCCATTATTGCTTTCTACAATCAAGGAAATTAGAGTCAAGAAAAAACAATTATAAAACATCATAATCTTTTTATGTTCATAGAAATATTTTATTGTAAAACATGTTTTTTTAAAAAAAGTACATTTCTTTTGCTTCATACTTGTTAAGAAATTGCAATTGTGCTATAGGTAAACTCTAACCAAATTTGCTAAAATTTTGTACTTGTGTTCTACTTACTAGTTGCAGTACCAAAAATAGGGTTCACTGATTTTGACAAGGATTTCTAATTCCGGGGGCAATTGTATACCCCAAATGTGCATATCTATATAAAATACAAAAAGATAGAAAATAAATAGAACGTTAGATGCAATTCACCTATTGCAAAACAAAAATTAAATAATATGCAAACCTTTATTGCTACATATGTATGAATGTAGTTACTTTCATGCATACATGTAAGAAGTATGTGCATACATACAATGTCTGTTAATTAAACTATAATTAAATTCTTAATTAATTCATAAATATTCAGTTTTTATAAAATTTATTGCAGTACGTACCGTTTATTTTATATTGTTTTTTGTTGAATAGACGTTTAATTTCTATATATGTAGAGGGGTAAATCCTGAGCATATTTAGACCAGCAAGTTTTCATTGTTGGGAGCTATAACAGTCTGTTATTTTTAT
Source organism: Lepeophtheirus salmonis (assembly GCF_016086655.4). Classification (NCBI taxonomy): domain Eukaryota; kingdom Metazoa; phylum Arthropoda; class Copepoda; order Siphonostomatoida; family Caligidae; genus Lepeophtheirus; species Lepeophtheirus salmonis. Next base: position 3,796,078 of record NC_052134.2, on the reverse strand, counting down.
TTTCTAAGCTGGTATCATTATTTTTGAGGAGAAAACATACATATAAGTATAACGTGTACCAGGATTGAGTGCTCGTAAACGATTGAAAATTTCTTTTTGAATTATAATTGCTAGTCCCTGTTGGACTCAAAGTAAAATTGATAATCGAAAATTGGAGTAATTTCTGCCTATGTCCTATCATGAAACGGAGTGGAACTTGCGTTGATTTCCTCCCTCTTATTGGTGCTTACAGTTAATCGAATGAAAAGATATGAAAGATCAGTTGATTCCCTCTCAAACATTCTGTCAATTTTGGGTTTCTTTTTTTTTTTAATGACCAAATTCTTACGATATAAAACTCTATATAAAAGATTGGGGAAAAAGTAATTTTCGCAATTCCTGCACCTTTTTTTAACTATGTCTGGGCAGCATTGCGCTTGATCGGTTCAGTCGTGAATTATCGTGCGTCGATTATGGAGGTCTCGAATAAAGAAACTCTCCATATTTACCTGGAACGGAAAGCAACCAAGATAATTTGCAATGTTACGATGTCGATACTCTTTTAAGTTTGTGTTGCACAACAGTGGTTCGACCGATCCCCCCCCTTCAATTCTGACCTCTATTGTGGACGAATCAACCATTTGAAACTGGCAATCGAACAGAAACGGACGGCATTTGTGAACCACAATACATCGTCAAGACAACGCCAGGGCACACACATCTTTGATGATACGACAGAAGCTCTGAGAGGTCGGAAGGGAAGTTTATATGCATCAACTCTATAGTTCAAATCTTGCATTAAATGACTATGACATGTTCTTTTCTATGGTCAGCGCGCTTGCAGGTACAAATTTGGTCTCAATAGAAGCCTATAGTAATTGATTGTCCGAGATTTTTGCGAATAAGGACTAGGCCTTTTACAAAAAGACCATTATGAAGTTGGATTCTCGTTGGCAACAAGTTATATCCTAGTATATATATGTTTTGTGTACAAGTTTCGATTTTATGTACAATTGTACAATTTGCAAGTAAAAAATTATATAAATAATTTTAAATGAAAGATTTACAGAACTAAGGAGGAGGTTAATACAATAATTGTATGTCCCATGGATGATCAAGGGTATAATTTTTGACTGTTTAATACAAATTACTAAAATATAGGTAATATGTGGCACATTATTAAGTTCAAACATCCCAGTTAAATGACTTATAAATACATAATAACCATGTAATTTTAAATAAACTATAACTAACTAATAATTTGTAATTAGAAGGACCAATTTTGTAATTAAAGAATTCATTTTAACACGAAGAAATTGCAACTTCTTTAATTTGCTTATACAAGCTGTCACTTCTACAAAATATCAACTTGTACACAACATATACATATATAAGTATTTCCGTTTACACTGTCCACGGACGAACGTGTAAACGACGCTGTTCCGTTTTCCTACAATACCTTTTAAGTCAAACAAAATCCCAGATTTGTCAAACCAGCTCCTTATAATTAACTCAAATGGGAAAAGTGTCAACATTTTGTCAGGCCTCCCCTACTATAAGCAATGAATACAACAATTCATTATTAAATTATCTTCTCAAGTAGCACATACTCGTATATATGTGCATAGTAGATTGCAAAATCAATTGTATGTATTTGTTTAATAAAATCTTATTTTTGCTTTCAAAAAATCAATTTGTACACAAGAGACAATGTGTTTTTGTTTATTATTTTAGTGTATAAAGAATTCTTTTTGCATCAAAGGTACACAAAGCAATAACCATAAATTGTCTTTTTCCCCTCAACTTTCAAAGACTTTTAAAAAGGATACTCTTATGTTTCACTTATTTTTTTTTTTCTTCCTAAAAAGTGTTCTTTAGGTTTGTGTATCTTTTCCTTATATTTTTTGATATCAAATTAATCTGGTATGAGGAGAATATGGACATGGCATGAGAACACATGGATTGACATTTTATTATGTATCTATTCTATAGTCTTTACACATTCATAGATAGGCTTGTAAATTCTAAGCATTTTTAGTGTGCAATTTCTGTTGTTGTTGACAACTTAACAGTGTTTATTTGTATTTTATAAAGATGTTTTTACTATTCTTCCACTCTTTCTAGGTTTAATGTGTTCTCTTAACTGACAGACAGTAATATTGAGGTTTTGTAGAGGGGTTACAATTGTAAGTCCCTGTTGGACTCAGAGTAGAATTGATGATTGATAACGAAGTAATTTCTGTCTTTACCCTTGCTTTGATACGGAGAGGAATTTGTTTTCATCTCTTTTCTCTTATAGCTGCTTCCTGCTAATTAATGTTACGTCAGGATAGGTAATCTGTTCTCCTCCAAAACATTATTTAAACTGTCGGGAGTTTCCTTGTTATTTAATTTTGTTTTTTTTACAAACTGAAAATGCTTACAATTTACAACCTTATGTATAGATACTGTACTCCTAATATCTCAATCTTGAGAGTGTATTACCCTTGAGTGATAAAAGTGTAAATAAATATATTGGATGAATCAATTACATACAAGAAAAATCTCATTTAAAATTATACTTACCACTTATCCAGTCAAGTGTCTTCATTTTGCAAATATGAACCTTCAGACTTTTGAGAATTAGATATGACTTTCTGGATACCCTTGGAAGAAGGACTACTTTGGATATTATAACATTCGAGAATTTAGCCTTTTTTTAGAAAAACAGCTCAAAACTTATTTAAAAGCTAAAAATACATATAAGTAAGGAATTGTAATCACTAAGCCAATTGTTTTTATTGTTTAATTGGAGGTTAAAATCAATTATTTTTACCCATTCCACAGAAAGAAACAAATAGAAAAACAATACTCTTTATGGTTATATCATTTTTTTAAATAAAACTAAAGATTGTTCATAGAAAAAAGTCCCCAATTTTAAAGGACACTCTACAAGATATGATTTTAACAAATATTATAATAAAGTACCTCAGTTAAACTATGGAATTTCTTTAGTAAAACATTAATCCATATATTTCATGCACTAGAATAGTTTTCACTTAATCCCCATTAAGGTATCATTAAGTAGTTCTTAAACTGATTTGAATGGAAGTCTTGTATAAAGCGGAATCTATTTAAAGAAAAGAAAATCTTTTGAAAAAATATCCCCAAAAATTATATTTTGGAAAAAAAAAAGATATCGTATAATAGATCTAAAAAGGTTAAGAAATACTGCCTAATTGAAGTATTTATGATTCTTATAAATATTGGAACTTGGACGTCACTAACTGATATATATTATAATGACATTTGATTAATCTATATTAATAAAGCAAGGTGTGTTTGTATTTCTATAGAACATTCATTATTTTGAGTATGTCTATAATATGTTTTTCTTCAAAATGAAAAATAAGGATTATATTCTTATGTCACTTGAGAAAATAAACTTTTTTGAAGCTTTTGAAACTTTTACAAATTACAAAATTTTTACAAATAGAAAATGTCGTTCAAAAAGTCCTTCTTAAATGGCTACAGAAGTCAAAAAACGTCCTTTAAAGATAAACTTCATAAACAGATTTTTTCCATTAGAATACAACAGAAGAACGAATTAACAGGTCACCCTAAAAATTGTACACTCCAGTACACATGCTAAAATAAAAATTTAGAAGAAGTTGACCTTCTTTGTTACCTTTGACCTTATATATGGCTTATGATCCGTTTTACGTTCGATGCTATGGAATTGTTACTATAAAAGGTTTATGAATCCTAGCACAAGGTAGAAGTATTAAAAATATTGGTCAAACAGAAGAAGTTTGAATTATTTTTTATAATTTTTAATTTTCTTTGAAATAAAAATGTTACGATTTCTGAACGATATAAACTTACATTTAAGTAATGCTTAGAGTTACATAAAACATGAACTGCCGTTGTGCTAAAAAGAAAGGAACCAACAAGTGAAATGCAGTAAGCCTGACAATTTGAAGAATATTATTATGGAGGAGAATATCTTAGCTCTCATGACATTTTATTAGATCGGCTGCAAGGAGCTGTGAAAGGAAGGGAATCAACTCAAATACGACTCGTATCCAGCAAGAAGATAGGGAGGAATTTCTTTTAAATCCATCATCAATTCTACTTTGAACACAATAAAGACTTTTGCAAATAGCTCCCCAACACATTCTCAGCGTTACTCTCTGTCATCCATGATTACTTAAGAATTAGGATAACAGCTTTTAAGGATATAAGATTGTCAACTATAAAAATTTCATGGGAGTTCAATGTCATTTGCTATAAAATACTATTAATGCGCTATGGATACCTTTTCATTTCTTTTTTTTAAAGCAGAAAACGACATTTGATCATTTTTTTTTACTACATCTGATTTGCCAAATACGAGTAAAAGTTACATTTTCATTTTAAAGGGACTTTATCTTGACAAAAAGTGTATTTTTATAAAAGAAAAGAGAAGATATTTACTTATCAATTTCATTTAATTCTTCACCTTGAAAAGGAATATGGAATAAGTTGATAGTAGAGAAAAGTATTCCATATATACATATAGTATAAATAAATATATTTATTTATCTATGTACACTTATAAGTATTTTCATTATAGAAAAACTATAAATGTTATTCCTGAAGTTGCTATTTTTTTATACATACTTTAAAGGAATTTATTTGTATATCGTTGCATACTTAGATTTACACATCTACAGTTGAGCTCAGGAGAAAACATACGGGCTCTTCAAGTCCTTTGAAACCAAATTATTGCACAGACAATAACAATTCATTATATTATGGATATTTAATAAATTGTAAAAAATATCATCAAAAGCTAGAAACAAGGGGGAAAATATTATTTCATCTATTGAATTAACCGAAATTTATAGCTTTTTTCAAAATCAGTCGAAAGTATCAGCAGTAACAGTAAAATAAACGATTTAAGTTTATACATTTGGCCTTGATGTAAAAGCTGTCGTCTTATATAATCTCCTATCAAGTATTGACACATGTATTTTGTTTCGTTCCCCTTTGAAAATTTCAATAGATTCCTTTTCTTAATAAAGGTATTTCCAAGATCAGATTTTCAAGTTCAACTGGTGCAGGAGATTATCAATTGGATTAAAAATCTGGATTTTGTGACTCAACTATTTTTTATTTTTTTGTGATTAACTATGGTTGATATGACTTCATTCTTTGGATTTGAGTCCTTCTGTAACATCCCTTCCGGTCCAAGCTCCAGTAATTTCCCCTTTGTGATAAAAATAAAGGCTCTATTATGTCAATGTATTCTTCTGTTTTCATGAGTATTATATATGTACTAAGGCACTAATTGCCACTGAGGATGAGAAGAAAAAAACAATAGTTTTATATATCACCAACCGTGTTTTAAGATTAGAACGGTATTCCATGGGCTGTATAAGCACTTAAAACTCGGGGGTTTTTTCCTCATCAGACCAGAAAGTCGAGTGACAAATGAAATTATATTTTTAGGGATGCTATTTGGCCTATTTCAAAATTTCGGAATTGTTTGTTTGTTTTTTTTCTTGTTAAAAGTGTCACTTTAGGACTTCTACTGTGAAGCCTAAAACAATCCAAGGCTTTGAATGGAACTCCCTTTAAAACATGGCCATATGCATTCTCCAATTCGTCAATAATACCCTTTTTGTCATTCTGGGGTTGATTCTTTGTACATAAGGTACATTTTAATATGGGCGATTTTTTTCACTTTCCACCTGCCTTTGAAAGATTTTCCACTGTTTCAAATTTGTTGTATTTTGGAAATTTTTTGTTTATATGGTGGCTTTGAATAGTAAACGTTACTTTACAATATTTTTCAATGACTGAATGTTCATTTAAAGCTTCAACAGAGTAGCTTGGGACAGTATTAACTTACTGTTATCAATTCGGAAATAAGGATATTTTACAATGCGGAAGAAATTAATGATCAGAATGTTCTAAAGTATGGGATATTCTTGGAGTGATTAAGTTTTAGAACCATACAAAAACTTTATAAAACCTTCTAGTAATATGTACTCTACCATAAATATTCTGGTCTAACTTGAATGCAGATCTGGATCAGTCGTAGTTTCTAAAGTTGAACCACGCGAGCGAAGTATATAATATATATATAAGAAAATGAACTTTTTAAACTATTGGTTATTTTTTAAACATAAAAAAATATCTCAAAATCAATTATTTTTACTAATGGACTAAATCTTTAATTGTAAGACAAGGCCTTCAATTTTTAAAACATGTAAATAAATTATTGTCTTATATTTCCCCCTGAACTCAACAGTATCTATATATTCGTATGTATAAAGATTTGGAATGATGAGTCACGGACGTATATATGTGTATTTCTATATATATATATTGGTATGATCTTAGATTTAACAAATTTTTATTTTTATGTCTTTAAATAAGAATGTCTTTGATATGATATATTTATATCTTTAGAAAGCCTAGGAAAAAAGTATACAAATATAAAAACCACAGTTTCTTATAATGTTAAATGTTGTATATAGATTTTAAATTAATCAGAATTACAAACTTTCTAAAGAAGGTATTTATATCAGAAATTCCTTTTGATATGGATCCTCTACAGAACCATTTGCAAATGTTATGACTTGGCATAAAAAAAATATAGAACAAAAATTTAATAAAAGTTAGATTTGTCTAAATATTTTTTTACATCATACAAACATATAGTCCAATAATTAAAAGACCTCAAATTATTGGCTTTTATTTTTCAAAATTTTCTGGATGATTTGAGGTAGTCAGCAGTGTCAAGTATAGTTTAAAACCTTCAACTGGTTTATTGTACGGAATTTGGCCCCGATATAGTTTTTCAAATAAAACTCATCCACTTATAATTATATGATTGTGACAATGAAATTTTACTACTTTCAGTTCAATCTGCGGCACTTTCAAACGATTAACCAGAATAATTTGTTAACAGAAATTAAAAATAATACGTAGAAGAATACAAGTATAATTTTATTCAATTTGTGTCATTCTAGCTTGCTTTTGTTTTGATAGGCCACATATATAAAAACATACACAAAGTTAACGCCTCCTATCAGAACTTGGCTCTTTATGACTTAAACATCAATTACAAAGGGCCATCATTGCCAATAACATTGTCATTACAAACATCTTCATGTACAAATATTAATATATGAAAGCCTGGGGCTTATTATAACGAGAGTTTTGTGAGGATTCTTGCTGTTAAGAGATATATTAATGAATAGAACGATAACCATTAGTGGGGACGTTGATTCTTCTTGAGAAAAAAAAAATGGAATATCATGGTCAGTGACTGTGATTTTATTTAGTCCTCACAAATCTATATTAAGTTGTAAAAAATGGAAACCTGAAAAAGTGACTTATTATTCCAGGTGACCTCTTAAACCAGGTTTGGCACTTTGGAACCTTTCAAAATTTAAAAACTGTGATATTAAGTGTAATTGCGAAAAATACAAAACAGGCAGCTGAAAATGTGTACATGGTCATGTTACTCCAAGTACAGCCAATCACTTTAAATTTGCAAAAATAAAATAAAAAAGGGAGACTCATTTTACTCTAAGGCCAAACAATTAATTCTAACCTTGATTGGAATGGTATCCAGATTTAGTCATTAGGAGAGACATTGTGTTCGTTAAAAAGTCCAAGAGTTTGGTTTGGAAGTTTCATGTCTCCATCAATATAGTTTGGACTTAAAACCAAGTCCATATGTTCGTTTATGTGTCGAATCATTAGTAGCATTATGCATACATATGTGAAAATTATCAAAATTAAGATGAGTGTAAAAACAACACCTTAGGTAACACCCTGGAATTAGATAACATCTTTTTATTTAATGAATACAAAAATTTGTAATTTTTTACTGAATAATGTTTTAAAAATTATATTTGTTTACACGATAAATTTTTATATCTATCGAACTTTGTTTCATATTTTTCGTTATACTTTTTTGTACTTAATTGTTTAGAAATTTAATAAAGCGATATCTGTTTAAAAAATGCTTTAGGAACAGTTGCAGAAACCACAATCTCTTCAATAGTTGAGATTTTATTAGGCTCTCCGTCTTCCATCCTTAAGCTTCTCTTTTTGTCTATTGTTTTGACAATAGCTGATTAGTATTGTAGAAGTATCATTTTATAGCAATATATAGCTGTCTCGGACAACAATAAATGTGTGTATAACCATTAACCCTGACATAGTGACAATTTTGCTCAGACCCCTGAGTTCAACAATACTACCATTATGACCAAACTGGATATTGTACCATTATGAAGGCTTGGCTTATTTGTGAAGTTCCTCCACGTGGGGACGTTACAATGTTGTTGTTTTTTAATTTTAAAAGAATTTGAGAAATTACAATCTTTTACAACCGTTTTTTATAAACAAAAAAAAGGGTTTAAAAAAGAATTTTTAACTTCAATATAATAATTATTCTTCTATTTTTATATATTAAAAATTTACAAAGTGTCACAGTTTGAGAAACACAGCCTTATTATCATCGTTGTGAAGACTAAATATGTACATGAATATTTGTTTTATTATTTCCATATGATGATAAGAGGTAAATCTCCTTGAAATTACGTTTCTGCAGGATAATAATGATACATTCTAATATCTATATAAATGATATTTAGAAGAAATGAAACATTAAAAGATTACAAAAACTTCTTGTATATAATATCTCTATTAACAATAAGTAGTATCACACATTCATTATTCATTCATCCTTTCAGGGGCATCCTGTGGAGTGGTTGGATTTATTATCATGACAATTACTTTGGCTCTTGCTGGACGAAGATACTCGCAATATCGATCAAGTCAAACAAGGCTATGGGAATTACAGTAAGTAGCAAAATCAAGTAAAGAATACACGGAAATTTGGGAATTATTTATGCACTAAAAATTTAACAAAGGAAAGTTTGTTTATCGAGGTCTAATTTGTAATTGTGCTCGTAATATCTTAGAACAACGTAATAATTTGATCTCAGAAATAACAACGTAGCAACGAGCGTGTGTAGATAAATCTCAGTACACGTCATTTTATAAAAAATATCATACCAAAATATCATCTTCAATTATACTGTAGATATTTAAGAGTTTAAGGTAAAAAGGGTTTATATATACTAATGCAAGACGAAAGTACTAAAAGTGTTTTCTTTTAAATTACTTTAGTATTTTTGTTTGCAATTTTTGTATGATTTTTGTAGCATTTTATATTGAATATTTTTTAAATATATGCTTCAATTAAAACATGTGCTTATTACTCATAGATATAAAAAAGTGAAATTTTCCTAATTGACCATAATTCATGGGTTGAAAAAGTCCTGGGTTTATCAAAGAAATATAAGATACATATCGACTTTTTTTTCGTTTTAGAAAACTTTTCAATTTCAAGCTCCAAAAGGACAACTGTTTAACATTTTTTTTTTTTTTTTTTGGGGGGAATGACAGTCAAAAAGTTAATACTGTCTAGATGAATGATATATTTTTATTGGAGGAAGAATAGACACTGCAGGATTTTAACCATCATAAATATGTGCGAACCATTCCAAGTGAAATTTATCAAAGAAAGGACATTTTTCACAGCACCATCTTCGACTATTTTCCAATTTGGCAAATATTGTAATATTAGTTAAAAACTCAATAATCTAAAATTTCAGCCTTTTTTGTTCTCAGGCTCAGAATTTAAAGACTTTTTTAAAACTATATTTGGAATTTTTTTATGATATCAATCTACATTATAAACTATTCAATAGATGATTTTTTTTATTCTATTGTTGTATTTTATTGTATAAGCTAACAAAGTGAGTTTTTAACCATAAGGTCAGGAGATCAATATTTTAACCTCAATAAAATCTAGCATGGTAATTCTCAATTTCACTCAAATTTGTATACGTTCATTTGTAATATATCATTAACAGATACAATAAGTCTTAGAGATGCATTCGATTCCAATTAAATACTACAGATGAAAATGTGTTTGTAGGTAGAGCAAATTTCTGAATATATGAGTATATACTAAATATGATACTCGGGTTTTTGCAATATATATGCAATTTACGAACTGACGCAGTCATTATCAATGGTGTATTTTTGAGTTTTCAACTAATATTAAAATATGGGCCAAATTTGAAAAAAAAATCGAAGATGGTGCTGTTTTTATATTTATGGTGGTACGGATTTATAATGTCTTCATTACGACACTGGATCCTGGTTTGCTGATTACGTCATTTTTGTTAAAATTTGAAAAAATATAAATGGTATATAAAGGCCAAAACAAAACAAAAATGGTTGATATTTAATGTATAAATATAAAAAAATGCTACAGAAAATGTCATATTAACCAAAATTAAATCCTTAATAATTGACGACCAATTTCCTTAGCATTCATAAAATTAAATGTGAAATGAGATTTGGAAAAAAAAAAAATACATAATTGGATGTATAATTTATCTGAGATATTATGATTACAGTTATTATTCTTATGGGTAGATATTTTTATTATTTGATAAGAGATGATAGGAAAGTAGGTAATGTGTGGCTGGAGGAGAGTAGTGTGTGAAGAAAAAAAGCAATCAACTTTTGTTTTCTTTAAGAAAACGAAACGAAAAGTTAATTATCGAATAGTAAAAAAGAAAGGGAGAAGGACTATAAGAAACGCAGAAAAAAGTATTAAAAAAACAGATAACTCGTTTGTTAATCTCTTCCTTTTAAAACAAATACATTTATAACTATAAAATCGATTCTTTTGAAATTGTAATTCATTTTACAACTGTCTATAAATACATAAATAAGTATATTACAAAATACACATTCGGGTTCATCATTACCCGGGCATCTGTCTTTGATTAGGATCGGTATAAAAACATTTTCAAGTTACGGGATTTTGCCAGTAAATAATACATTATCCTTATTTAGAGTTAAGAACTGCAATCCCTTCCACTAAAGCCCTCAGTTTGGTCGATTTTAGTTCTGTATATCTGTCCTAAAAACTGATAATGTTATATATTTCTTCTTTTTTTTAATCAGTTCTATTACAAATAGTCCTAAGGACAGACAGTAATTAACTATAAATATATGTATTCGTACTTTCAAAATCACTTTTTCGGTTGTAAGCTCTTAAGGGACGACTGTTTGACCTTTATAAGTGAGACTTATAGTAAAAAAGTTAACGATGTCTTTCTAAGACATAGTATATTTTGTACGTCCTAAGGTCAAGGAAAGAGAAAAACAATGGAGGGGTTTTAAACATAAAGATCATAAAACAGAAAAAGGCAATAGGAAGACCTATCCTTAAAAATACAACCATAATACTCTATAAAAAAAATCGTACAGATTCCACTAACCTTTCTATTATTTGTTGATTATAAAAACCCTCTAAGATGGTTGTGCATGACCTCAAAGGCCATCTATTTAAATAAAAAATAAGAAATTCCAAATATATATTTTTCTTATTCATAGATACCTAAACATTTGGGTCAGGTAAGGGCTTTATGTTAACATTCAAGGGATTACTTGAGATACTCTATCAATTTTAATGATAATTTAGAAAACTTAATTTTTATTTATCATACTTCATTTGCCTTCTATACAGCAGTTCAGATATAAAAAACTACTTTTTCTTTAACTCTCACTAACTTAACTGGGGCCTTTGAAAGCTCCAAATTTTAAAAAAGGGGGTTACTTTGTTTTCCTACTTATAGTTTTTTGTGGTTTTTTATCGAATATTGTAGGAGTTATTATACTTGACGCATATGTTTCACTCTTCTTGCTCGATATTTAAAAAAATGAAAGTATTGCATCATATTTTATTTTAGAAATTGTTTTTTTAAGAGCAGAGATGAAAAGGAATAATGTACCCAATTGAAGAAATGACTACAAAACCTCTTAACTGATTCCGATTGAATTTATTTTTTAATAAACATTTCCTTTAAAGGATCATGAAGATGTTATTCTTTTTCGAAAATAGTTAGATTTAATTACTCTAGTTTAAATAATATCAATTTATTTCATCCAAAAGATAATGCAAAATTTAATTCAAACCCACTTCGCACTGTGTTACTCATTACAATCTGAAAAAAAAATCAATCCGATGCAATACAAAGTTTGTGTTAGGTCATCTCACACCCCATAATTGGTTAGATTTTTCTATTCAAGGGTGGATAAAAGTATCTGGACATATTCCTAATTGTTTTTTAATGTATTTCGTTTATCTATATAAGCTCTAACTTCAGCTGAAAGTATTGTCCAGAGACCAATAATTCCTGTTTTTATGTTCATTCTGTCCAGTTTCGTCTTGAAGCAGCAAGAGGACAAATGTTAAGTCATTTTATAATTGTTCGAGGCCGGCAACGATACTAAGACAATCATAAAAGTCACAAAATATGCCAAGAGCGCCGGTTATGACGTCTCCAAGCGACTGAAGACCAATTGGCGGCTTTCCCATTCCTCATGTGGTTCACACGAACCCAATAATTAAACTGGCCACTTCCTGGCTGTGCTCAAGAGGCCAATTAAAGCAAATCCTGGCTTTTCAATGTCTGCTCATTCTTGGAGGAGGTATATCAGTAGGAGTATGGTTGCCAGGGCCATCAAGGAGGATCATAGTTCGATGTTCTACATCAAGGGAAAGGCGTAACATTCTTACAAGGAAGATAAAGGACATCAGGTTTTCGAGAGGCAAGATATTCCGCCAAATTTGAAATCAAATCCAGGCATCATAAAGTTATTCAGTGATTATTCAAACTTGACCTCGAATGCTGCCTAAAAGCCAAAGAATGACTGCTAGCTGGCAGAGGATAGTGGTAATGTTCCTCCTATGATGAAGACCAAGTTCCCTTCCAAGATACAGGTTCTTGGCTTGATCATCAGTGGCGGGAATGTCCTGCCGAATCACAGTTCTGACAATGGTCTCAAGTTAACTTCCTCAGTGTACTTAGACCGTCTTAAGAATGTTAAGATGCCATACATGAAAGTTGCATATCCTCCAGATACAAAGTTCATGTGAATTCAACAATCAGCACCTTGTAACATAGCCAAAAGTGTCATGAATTACCTCGACAGCTTGTTGCATGTCGTTATCAAATTATGTATGGGTTCAAATAGTACTGACCTTAAGCCATATGATTTCTAGTTGTGGTCAGAGCTGAGAAGGAAGGTAAACGAACATCACCATAGCTCCTTCAGATCCCTGAATCTCTTTGTGAAGATAAATGTGTCCGGCTTCAACAAGACATATGTAATAAAGACCTGCTCAGCTTGGATTTCCCGTTTACAGTTGGGGACCAATGCCAAGGCGCCCAAGGCGTATCATATTGAATGATACAACAGCTAATGGTTCAAAGTAAATTTAATATGTACCAAATGATGTCTTAAAATGTCATCTACTATTAATTAAACTTACTTGAAAATATTGTCAGTATACTTCTAACCAACCCTTTATATGTGATCGCATATTTCACAACATATTTTTGGGTTTTGTCAAAAACAAACTATTTCTCATTTTTTGTAGGTAAAATATTATAATTTTGCTCTTTATAGAATATATTAATCACACATTTAATTTGTGAAAGTGAATTTTGTGGCTGTCTTATCCCAGCTTGGTACACAGTGGACCACCTCACTTCACGTTTCACCAAAGCTTTAAAACCAAGTGGCTAAACAAAGACCACACGCTCAATCTTCGTCCAGATTTTGAATAATACTTTTTTTTATCCACTAGGAGTGCTTTGAGTAACATGAATTACTCCATACCTAACTATTCAACTTTCATGGATTGATCACTTTAATAGAATTCAGAAGGTTAACTCAGAAAAGGAAGGAACAGATCCTTCGTTGGTGAAGTTGATAAGCTTAAAATTTAAAATGTGAAATACAGTACCAAAAAGAATCTGTAACATATTGAGGTGCTTAACATATTTTCATATATTTTAGCAAATTTATAAATATATCACAATATATTCCGTTAAAAAACTTAATACTTTTTCTGAGCCCTAGTTTTGACTCTAAATGAGGAAAATGCTCAAATTGATCTGGAATATCTTAAAATACTCATATGTATATAGTCATTTGTCTATATTACTATGTCTATTTAGTTTGGAACTTTTTATTTAGAAAGCTATGCTTTTTCCAATTGTGGTTACAAAAAATAAATTATTGAATAAGCTATGGTATATATACTTTAAAAAAAGAATAAGTTCTAACTTTCGAAAAAAGCAAAAGCACAGCTAGAATGGAATGTGGTTTTTCTTAGACGCATGTACCAAAAAAAAAAACCATTCCTATAAAGGTATTAACACAAAAAATGTGTTTATAAAATACAAGGTTCTTACATAATCCTGCGTTGGTTTTTTTAGAGAATATAGCTGTAAGAATTATAATAATCTTAGCCTACTTGAAAATAAAATTATCTGATAAAAATATACAATTTATTTAAATATTTTTCCTTCTTTTCGTATCTAGATTTAAGGGTGTTTTTTTTTTGGTTTTTTTTGTTCAAACATAATTTTTGTATACTTTTGTATACAAATATAAACAATTTACCCACAGGAGTTGGACATAATTTGGGGTAAAACAAAGCTTTTTTTCATAGAGAACCCATCTACAAAATTCATCTTACATGAAAAATGGTTATAGATAAAAAATTTAATTAAACTGCTTAGAAAACTTTAAAATGTATATTGTTATGAGTTTGTTGTATGTAAATATATTTGAGTTATAGTACTTAATGTATAAATACATAGTTAATGGCGTCACAGATTTCGTCAAAAATCAAAGTAGGCTCATATTGAATTGAAGTTAATTCAAAGGAACAACAGTGATCTTTGAATTTAATCAAAGTAAAAGGTACTAAGGACTACTGTTTTTGTTTTGGATCAATAAGAAACAAGGAAAATGGGATAATTGGAGAATATATAGAGTTGTAGTACGTCTTACACTTTGATCTCCTCCGGGATCTTTCCACTTCAATAATGTACAATTCGCTTCAATTATAGTTTCTTATTATTAAAAGGTGGGCATCATTAAATTTTAATAGTAAATTATTGGCGTATTTTCTATTTACTGGTGTCCATCTTTGACACGTGCCCAAACAATACTGAGTCTAACAATCACAAAACTGAGTTCAAAGTTTTTCTTTACAATGAAATCTTATCTTTCCAACGCTGTCCAGCGTAAACTGACCACACTTATACGACGTGAGATAAACATTACTAAAGCCATCAATTAGAAATAATTATGGATTTCTTTTTAATAGGCATATTATAATAGTTCATTTATTGTTTTGCACTATGAAAATAAGAATATATAAAGATGAATAACATATTTTTAATAAATACTCGAGTAGATCTGCCTGGCGTAGCCCGGGACATTAAGAATTATTTTCATGTTGTTTTTATGAGTTACTAATATATTTAAGGACTCTTTTTTAGCGCGATAATTGCTTTATTCTGGGTCAGACACCGAGCTTGTAAACTGGCAGTTACTTCCCTGAGCATCAAGGAAACCTCCTAATATCGAAAATTCACCCCTGCCCTCAGGCTGTGCAGGTGAATTACTAGGCCAAAATAGAGTTTAAACACTACCACCACCGCGATTCTAGGCACCAAGGAACCATTCTAATATACCCCAGCTCACGGGTTCTGAAGGTAAACTGCTAGGTCCAAGTAAAGTTAAATTTCTCTGCCGCAGCTTCCCTGAGCATCAAGAAACCCAAAGAATATCCCAAAATGCATCCCGTCTCTCAGGTTTAACAGGTGAGGTACTACTAGAATACAGCCCCACCCACGGGTTGTGTATATGAGCTGCTGGACCATGAGGCAGGATAAATTCTTTCACCACTGCTTCCCTGAGCATCAAAGAACCCTCCTAATATCCTAAAACACACCCCAGCCCTCAGGTTGTATAGGTGAATTGATAAAAAGCTATTTAAGGCCACTATGGCCTTAAAGACCAAAAAATTGTCACCAGAACCGTTTCTGGAGCCATATAAACCTACATGATAAATTTCACCAACATCCACTCATTGGATTGGCTGTGATTGAAGGACAAACACACACACAAACGGACATTCACATTTAATATAGTAGGTTAGAGATAAGAGTCTAATATACTATATGTGTACCTAGAAGTTTCAAGTGATTTTTTTAGTCAGTCCCATTTTGACATCAAAATAAATGGCAATAGTTCACCATCTTAATGAAATATATATTATCCTTTATTAAGAAATTTACATTAAATGTTTCAAATACAAAACAACCTGATATAAGAGTTTAATTTTTTTCATTTTCATAAACTGTTAGTACAAAACAAAGAAGGTGTGACAGGCTATAGACTTATACAATAGTAATTAAATAAATAAAAATAATTAAATTACAATATACATACATCAATGTTTCCCCTACATGTACCCCATGTTAAAAAAAAAAAGAACACTTATATAAATGGCTTTGAATAAATAAAAACTGATTAATTGACGACAGTGTTAGCAAGATTGAGGGATTTATAACGCATAACCGGTTATATTTGTTTACTTTTTACTATGAAAAAAAATTCTGGACAAAATGGGCGTAAAACGCCAAATTGTGGTCGACATGTCAATGCGTGTAATGACGGTATCTGAGATCTCTAAGGCTGTTGGGCTGAGTCAAATCGCCATCTATGCAATAAAAAGACTATTTGAAGAGCGTGGGAAAGTCCAAAGAAAGAAAGGATCTGAGATGAAGAGGTAAGTTCAGACAAAGGCTATGTTTTAGCTTTCAAAGATCGGATCAAGAGAAATCAAATCAGGACCATTCGTGCATGGCAAAGGCCAAGTTCTTGACCTCCAGTACAGTCTATAGGATCGTTCATTAGGACCTCATCAATGACTCAACAGAAGCAAAAAGGCTCACGAGATCAAGACTACACCTCAACAAGCTCAAAGCTGGAACGCCAACAATTTTATTTTCTGAATAAAAATTTTTTAGGAAATATCGGGTTTCAAACTCCCGTATGGATCGATACATGAGTGACAAAAGGCCTGTTGTCATCCCAGACCATATCAAGTTTACATTTAAGACCAAACATTCTGCTTCTCCAATGTTCCCGTATGTCATAATTTCCAATGTTCAAAAATTTCCTGTGATTTTTATCCGTAACAATGAAAAAATCGATGCAGCCCATTACATCAATCTCTTAGAGACACATGTTAAGCCCTGGATTGATAAGGTGTTTTGAGTTGAGTCATATATTTTCCAAAAGGATAGTGCTCCATACCACATAGCCAAAAAAGCCAGGATAGGCTCTCCAAAAATAGTATCTCCTTTTGGTCAAACCAAACGTGGGCTCCCAGCTCCCCGATCTGAACCCATTCGACTACAACATTTAGACTCAGGTTGGGGGCGTTGCCAGCAACAAATCACACAGCTAAACAGCATCCCTAGAGGCATCCATCATATCAGCCTGGAATGCATTGCCGGAAGACTATATCATCAGGTTGAACCAAGTCATCAGAAGTAGGCTGGAAGCCGTCATTAATTATGAGGGTGGCCTTATCGAATAATCTTATTATTTTGCTGTCAAGTAGGAATTTTGGAAACAAATAAATAAAATTACTTCTACCTTCATGTAATAGTTCTGGTAAAAAGTATGTCATTATTAATAAGAGTTACCTTCTTTCTTTCTTTTTTCTCCATCTATATCGGAGAATGAATGTTATTTCATTAGTAATTACTGCCTAGACGTTAATGTAATAATTTATTCAATTCTTTTATTCACTATTTTCAACATTTGAATTGTTCCAAAATACCAAACCTGGTTTAAGAGGTTATTTCCACTTTTTCCATTTCCCTTGTTCTATCCCCTAATACAAGTTTGATTGTATACACATATTCCAATCGATAGAAAATTTCGAATAATTATTAGGTCAGGGCCAAAACAAACAAAAATATTTTATATGCATTTTTTTAGTTGTTATAGCTACAATATATACAATTATATTTAGCATTTATTAAAAAAAATATACCAACTTGCAAGGTCATTTGATAGTAATAATAAATAACCTAGGCAAAATAGCAATAATCAATAAAGCCAAAAAATAATAATTTAATACTGATAAATAAACTTATATAAATTATACATTTTATTCCATATTTTAATTATTAATATATATTTAGTTTTAGATGATGTAGGTTATATTCATTTCTAATTAAACTAGAAACGGAAAGTTTTAAAATAGTGGTATCAACCGTATTTGTTCTTTAATACTCTGTGTTTTATTTGTCAAACATTGTACAAATTAGATCAATCCTATTATTTATTTACTCAATCATAGGATTGATTTTTTTTTTTTTTTTGACCAACTGAAGGTTATTTTTCCTATTTTACTGGTTCTAGAATAATTAGCAAATGAAAGAGATAATTCAATTAAAACAATTGTATAACGAATGTCACAATAACAGAACTAAAATAACTTAGAAATTAAAATTAAATCAAAAGGAGTATTCATTCCATGTATTTAATATTATTTGGGATTAATTAATAGTTATTATAAGTCCAAAATTACCCAATACCCAAAATTCTCAATTATTGAGAATCACTCGTCTCTCATTGAAAAAAACGTAGGTATATTGTAACAGAAAGGACTCTGAAAAATATTATTCTTAAGGAACTGAGACGAAATTAGAGATGTAAAAAATAATGATATTCTGGTGAGCGCAAGTAGTGATAATTTAAAAGCAATATGTTCATATATTGTAGCAATGTTAAAGCAGCATGTCTGTTTTTGTTATAGTCATAGAAATAATTTCCAATTGTATTACAAATATCATGCCTTGTGTAGTTCACTAGAATAAAAAAGCAAATACTTTCTTTGTTAAAAGAAAATAATGTAGGTTTTTAGAAAAACGTTGACTACTTTTGGATCGGAGGAAGTGAAATTAGTTAATGGTTTTTTTATAATCTTAATTTATTTCGAAAAATTCAATTCAGTTATTTTAGGTTTGAATAAAAGCACCACAAAAATCTAATTGAACTTAATTTAATAGATATATGTATGTAGAGCTCCATCTGTATCTCAAAGACGTATTTGTTGACTTTAAAACTACTGGATGTATTTAATTGTGTTTGGCAAGTAGCCTTTAAGTTACTAGACTGAAAAGAGTCTATATTTTTCTCTCCCAAGTGCCAGGGTGTCTATATATTCAATTTTGTTTCACTTTATACATAAATCTTGTTCTCTTCCGTCAAATGCTTACTTTACAAAACATAATATTAGACATATGGAAATAGGTTATAGTCTGAACTTTGAGATGCCTTGCTTTAAAAATAGGATTTGTAGATCTTAATGAAAATTAATTAAAGTTCCACTATTTGCTTATGTATTTAACATTTTTTAATAAGGATTACCGCCAAAACAGAACCAAACAAAAGTTTTCCTTAGAAAAGAAAAATTGTACATTCGCATAAGGGATTAGCTTTCATATTTTTTTCAGACCAGGCTTTTGCTATTTGAACAAGATTTTCCTTGGTAGAAATGACTATAAAAACAACAAGAGTAAATGTAAAAGAAAACTGAATTTGATCATGAGTCAAAGATGCTCAGACATGTGTGGCTATTTATATCATTAGACGGGGGAACTCGGTGGGTTCAGATAGTATTGAAAAAAATTTGAGTATTTATCCAAAATATTGACTTACATATTTTAGTAGTTTCTCTTTTTCTTTTTTTTTACACCCACTCCGGAGAACTAGTTTATAAACCAATTAAATATCTTGTTTTATGCGTTATCAAGATCATAAATACCTTTTCCAAAAATTAAGAATCCAAATTAATTTAAAAATCCTTACTCCCCACCCCTCAACACTGACATTGATTGATCCTAGTGCCCTCTTTTTTGGAAATGAAAATATGATTACTCTAATATATTTAATGCACTTGGAAAAAATATAATGCGGTAAAAGATTGCTCACATATGTTAAAATATTGAGTTAGAAGTAACAGGCTTATAATAGGAAAATATCCATTGTATCTCTCAACCTTTTTATTCATACAAAATTAAAATAAAAAAGCCCAAAATTAATTAGGAATAACCCAATGAAGTCACTCTCTTCAATTGTGATTAAAAAATTATTATACATATGTAGTAGATATATTCACAGCAGCACGATATAAGTTATAAGAGATGATTCAAAACAAAGATAAAAAAGATGAGTAGATAGATTCACAGGTGACACACAAATACATATTTTATTTTTTTTTGTTTTAAGTTTGTATAAGTTTGCCAGCATTTCATACTTTATCTTTCTATCTCGAAATGGGTGGCAGGGAGTTGAAATTCAATTATCACAACCTTTTATTAATAAGGATATAACTTCGCAAGGTAAAGAATATATTCTTGGTGTAGGTGGAAAGGGACACTCACATTTCATTAAGCAAGGCACTGTGACTTTTTCTTGTATCTACAATAAACCATTACTGTATAATTACAGGATGAACGTAATCATGGAAGGGCGTCTATGTCATCATCAAATCCTTTTGCAAACGAAGCAGAAAATTACAATAAACATACATAAATAGTAATATACAGTACAAATGTAATGCTTGTCTCTAATCTTACATGGAAACTCATACTCCAATAATATAAGGTTACAATATTTTAGACTATCTGCTGTTGTTGTCTCCAATTTGGAGATAAAAAGATAAAAGGTGACAGGCGGGCAAACTTATACAATATACCCATTATTGGTGTAATGAGGATACCAATTAAGAAACTTGTATAATAAATGTACATTGAGGGGTATCAGGGGCACACCGTTTGGAGAGATCACGTGTGTAGGCATCTCCAAAGTTTTTACACAAAATCCAACCGTCGAGATGATTCGACACGTTATTATTCGAAGTGTTGTGTTTCTCATGCCGCCTAATGTACAATCATACTACATATTAGTATTGGAGTAGCCAACGGGGCCATAACTGAACTCATGTTTTTACTATTATATTTGTATTGTAAATTACGAAAAAGTGAGAGGGTAATGGACTTCAAGTTACAAGGCCCTGTAGTTCTAAGTATCCGTGTACACTAAAGAAAGGGCAAAAATCCGTTGGTCATTTTTATTTTAAAAATATATTTAATTTATTTGTTAAAATATTAGCCTTAAGTAATTAGTACAACAAATTTTGTAAATGACTACGAAGAAAAGAATTGTACTGTTGGTTTATTTCATCGATAAATAATTAAGAGCATTTAGATATTTTCATTTTTCCTAGAAGAAAAATGGTTTATCCATCTCTGCTCGCCAAAGTTTTTCCTTCGATAAAAACTTTACATATTACTCCTTTGAGGAACGTAATATACTGCTCTCGAACTATTCAATCTGTATATACGTGCATTTTGTATGCCAATTTTGTTTCTTTTTTACTTATTAAAGAGGCAGAAACTTTTTATAGAGTGACTATGTGTACTATAAATTCTGCGAGGATAAGGCAAGGAAAATACATGAAAATATTCATTATAAAATATTCTTCGTAACGTCATGAGTCATAGAATGTCATACATAAAGCTATAATGTTAATGTAAAAACAGGTATAGTCCATTATTTTTCCAATAGATGGCTTTAGCGATTAGTTTATGCTGGATGGATTTGGGAAGATAACTACATCGTACTGAAAAAACATCAGACAGTTTTATGATTTTTTGACTCAGTATTGTATGAGCGTCCGTCAAAGATAGACACCAACAAAGAGAAACCCCTTATGTTTAACAGTTTTTCTTCAAGAAAGCCCAATAAGCATGCAAATTTTGGTCTCGTCGATTCCCTCTCAGTAATTTTGGATGTCAAAGGTACAACACGCTTTGGAAGTTTAACTTTCGAAAGTATGGATAGAATAATGGAAATCGACGATTCCTACCTTCATGTACGAAGCACAGTTTTCCTTTACAAAGATATAAATATGAATGGAAAAAGAATTATAGAAAATAATGGGTTTGTTTTTTTACTAGCCCCTATATATATATTGTTTGGTTTATTGTCTCTATAGCAGTAGTAAAGTATTGGCGATGACAAATTGTCTTTTGTTAAAATAAAAAAAAGAATAAAACTTGTACGATTGTGCAAAAGCTCTAACTTGTATTATCAAATTATTCAAAATACCATCAAAAAATTAGTTTTAAATAACCATTTCGAGTATATTTTGTGAGGACCGAGATCAATGCAATAAATGAATATTCTATGGATGGTCAATATGTTTATGACGTAATTGTGGATTATACTTGATAAAAATTACTACTTCATAAGTATTTTGTAGAACATTATATTATTGTTGCATTATACTACGTAAGGATAATAATAATATTTAAAAAAGGAAGAAAATATGCGTTCTAAAGTGTGTATAAGCACTTCAGTGAACCCACTTTATTCAATATATTTTTTGTGGCACTGATGCTTACTAATATAATGCAAAGCTAAGATATGATGAAAAATAAAAAGTTTTTATACGTTTAAATGTAATAATTTAGAGGGAGATATTAACACAGCACAGCTGATTAAATTATGAGCAGAAAACCAAAAAAAAGGATATGCAACAAGCTTATTTCCTTTTTTAATCGCTATACTTAGTTTTTTCTTTACAAAAATCCCATTTTTAATAACAAGATTCCGATTAAATACATCAACTTTCTTACCCGGCTCGGATTAAGCATATTTCTTCCCATTTTTTGACAAGTTACGAGTTTTTTAACAAGTTAAGAGTAAATATTCACCTGATAAGGTACATAAGTTTTTGTTTTCCAAATTGGTTTACTTCAATAATATTCGAGTACCAATTGACGAGCTTCCCTCGTGGGACATCCCTAATAACTAGTAATTAAAATGATCAACTTTGTATCTGAATAAAGCTATATTCAACTTACACAATCTGTTTATACAAGTTAAAACTGGTACAAGACATAGATATATAAAGGGTACACAAGCTATCTGTGCCGCCATTTTGGTGCACTCTTGTGGGCAAACACTGGCACATAGGCTGCAGATTTTTTTTTTTTTTTTGTTAGATTGTTCGTTTAGCAGGTTAGGAAGGTATTTGAGGCCTCTAAATAACTTGGTTCCCTGCCACACCTCGAAAAAAAAGTCTCAAATGACTACAAGATAATTTTGACAACTTCATCTTCCACGACTTTTAGCCTCCAAACTGACGGATCTGAATCCGATGGATTTTTTTGTTCAGACTGCGATTGAACGACAAACCAACCGAACCCCAATAACCAAACACGAATACATCCGTCGGATCAAGAAATAATTACATGATTTGCCAAGGGACCAAGTGGCGAAGGCCTCGTATACCGGGCCGTGCAGAATTATTTACCGATTTTTGTTCAGAACATATTGCGGACAATAATGACATTTGAATGACTTGAGAAACAATTTATTCATACATTTTTAGAATAATAAAATAGTTTGTGATCAAATTTAATCAATGTAGCCACCATTTGACTCAATGACACTGGTCAGGCGACGTCTGAAGCTGCCACAGACTTGCTGGATGTAATCGGTGTCCATGGAGACACAGGCCTTGTTGACAGCAGCCTTTAAGGCATTTATGCTCTTGTGTCGTTTTTTGCAGGCCTTGGTCTCCACGTGCGCCTAGATAGGGAAGTCTAGTGCGTTCAGATCTGGGCTCTGAGGGGCCAGTAGTCCTTGGCCAAAAGTTCATGTTGTCCTTGAGCCACTCCTGAGCTTTCTTGGAAGCCTGGTTGGATGCTCCATCTTGTTGAAAACCCCAAGGAGAGTTGCCGACTATGGATTTGATCCACGGAAGGACCTTGGACGCCAGAATCTTCACATAATCCTCTGCTGTTAATCTGAGCCAGTGGGGAACCATACCGGCTTCATGGCCTTCCCGTTGGATCTCCAAACATTCCCAAAGCTCACAACACGGTCATTTTGCCTGTTGAAAACAGGATCAACCCTAAAAGTTTTCTCATCTGAAAAAATGATGATGCATCCAGATGAGCTCTTGATATCATTCAAGATTTTCTTGGCACGCTCAAGTCTGACTTCTCACTGACGTTCAGTTAGCAGAGGGCGTTCAGTACGCCTCAGGGACTTTCCTCCAGCCCTTTTCAATGCCCTTGAAATAGTTGATGTCGACGTTCCCATCTTTCTGGCCATGTCGGCAATGGACCTGTTGGGAGTCCTCTTGAACACTGCCTTTATTTGCCTTGTTGAGACAGTGGGCTTCCTGCCAGCCCCAGGGGAATGTTTGAGATCCCCCCCAGCCTCCAAGCGCTTGGAAACGTTGTAAATTGTCTTCAACGAGGCCCCAACCTTAATGTTGTTATGAGGCACTCCCGCTCGGAGGAGGGCTGCAATTTCGATCTTCTTTGTTTCCTGATTGTACATGGTCTCACGTGTTGAAGTTGTTACGCTCTCACAGGAAGGATTTTTGTTTATTTTAACAGTAACAATACGAAACAATCAGATTGGTAGATACTAAACCTACTTAAAAAGTATATTTACATCATCGGTAAATAATTTTGCACGGCCCGGTAGAGACTATAATTGAGGCTAGAGGTAATTTTATTTAATAAAATAAAATAGAATCCATCAAGTTTTTATAATCTGATTTTATTTTTCTTGACTTTATAACTAGTTGGAGAGAAAATTGCGTTTAAAATAATCCTTTTTGTGACACTGATAGCTAGCGCACTCTTTATAAATCATTGCTAATAAATGGAGAATCAGATGTTATCTATGCAGTTCTTGGTTTGATAAAAAATTCAAATTATATCTTTTGAATTTGATGATAATCCTTACAATAAAATGCAAACTACACTTTTTTAGATCAAAAGGCATGTGTCTTTTATGTGTTTTGTTTTAAAATAATCACATTACCTAATAATGTTTATACATACCTTTTCATTTTTCCTCTTTCATCTCCTAATCCCTTGAGAAAGAAAAGTTATAATACAAACACGGGTAACACAGCAACTACTACTGCTTTGAGGCCTTTGCTTGTCTTTAAATCCGTTTAATTTGTTGTTTTAAAAAAATGGGTTGGAGAAAAAGTTATTTCGTATTTACCACTTTATTTCAAGGATTTATAAGAACTGTTACAATCCTCCAATTTATGTGTATGGCATAGTGTTGGCTTGATGATGTCTTGTTGTCTCCTATTCACCAATGCTGGGCCCTTATGTTCGATCTTCAGCTTCAAACGGTCGAGCTGTTCATACTAGAAAGCATAATTGAGCGGGAAAAATTCCCTCGAACAACTGGTGTGTAACACCAACCGAAAAAGTATTGGCCCCGTATCCATTGCCCATTTTTTTGGTCTCTTTAGATGTATTTTTCCCTTTCAGCTAGTAAAAATATATACTAGACGCACCTTTAATTCACAATTGAACGGCCCAGCGCAATACTGTTGAAAAAGTGTTTGTTGTATACACTCACTCCTTTACACCGCCTTATCAAATCTATGATATACTTAGTTATAAGGCAGGGAATACGAATTTAAATTTTCCAAACCTAAATATACTTCTTTTTTAGGCTTCAACAGAAAATATGTCAAAAAACACCCCCCAAATCTTTACATATGCAATGTCTCGAAATCGTCAGTACAATCCATTGCTTTTATTAAACATTTAGCTATTATGGATTTGGTGATCTTTTTTAAGGAATCTTCAAATACATCAAGATCTTTCTTGTATATTTTTTGTGTGTTTTAATTGTCTTTTCTTAAGTAGGTAAAATGTAGCATTCCTGATCAAAAAATGCTAAATATTTTTATTGAAATAAACTCCTAAAATTTGAAATTTTTGATAAAATTTATTTATATCATTAAATACATTATTTGAGCGTCTCCCTCTGAGAGTCCACGAATAAATTGTTTTACTAAAAGAATAATAAAATCCTATATTATAAATATATATATTTAAGTCATAAAAAACAAAGATAAAGGTGCAACTTTTAAGAAAAATTATTGACTTTTAAGATATTTATTAATTTTTCTTATAGGTGTGTCAATATAAATATATACAGTCAAATCTGGATAAAGGACACTGTTTGGTTTTTTTTCAGATGAAAAGTTAACCATATTCCAATTTTTCTTATACCCAAAGTATATATTAAAAATTTGGATGCATATTTAATTTTGAAAGTCCCTGTTTGGAGGCACTCAGTGATTTATTGGATCCTATTTTTGAGAGATCGTCGAAGATTATAAGCTTATTTTTCAGGGAAAGTGTTTTTAGGGCGGGGGGGGGGCACGCATATTGTCCATCTGTATTGATTGAGAAGCAATGTGAAATGAATTTAAAAATATACATACGGAAGATAAATGTGAGTGTCACCTTACAATTTGTACGTATAAGAAAGAAAAAAATGGGAATTCTATGGAGTTGATGTCAAATAAGGAACTAAAAGCTGACTTATTGAGGATTTGTATTTCATCTTTCCCCTATGGGAAGTATTTTATGTAGTAAAAAAATAATATCCTAGATAACTTTGACTATAAGCGTATTTTTTCTTATATCCGGATTTAACTATACATACTATTTGTTTTTGTATTCAACTAAAGAAAGTGATAAGTATCGTCTTTGAGACATGCATCTTCCAATCCTCGATTTGAGCAGTTTAAAGACAAAATTTACATCAAAAACTTCAAGAATCCAACTACCAATTGAGAGTTAATTTTATCATTAAAAGGAGAAAATGCAAGTTTTTTACATTTATTACCTAACAGTATTACAAACAATATTATTCCATCAAAAAAGTGGCAAAAGCAAGTGTTTTTTGAATAATTACAAATCCAACTTTTGAGATGTTCTATGGAGAAAGTCACTCATTTTGTATAATTAACATCGACAGGAACAGCCAGTTTATTATCTTAATTTGTTAGAGCAATTCGGCATTTCTGAACAAAAGATAAAAATAAAAAATCTAATTTATGGGGTGTGATATGAAGAAAACAATGAATGTGTTAAAACCAAGCTTGAACTCTTTGCTCTTAGAGAAAGTAGTACGCATTAAAGGGTAGATATTTTAAACATTTGCAATTTTATCTGGCCTCATCCCATCCCCAACAAACGGATTTTAATATAAACACACACTAATGGGGAGTAAGTCCAGGTACAAATGTCACTCTACTCCGTTAGTTGTTCATTATACATCCTTTCGATAACATGCACTCGTTGTCTTTTAATCAGGAACAAAGATGATGTGCACTTGTAGGTATTTTGTGCAATTTAAATGGTAAAAATAGACAACGCGTTTTTTTGCGGTACAACAGCTGTTCATGTGGGCGTAATAGAGAAAATAGTTTATTAACTATTTTGGACTCAAAAAAGTATCTCCAATATATGTCATAGTCTAGGTATAAAAGCATTTCATACCTTTAAATTGATTAAATTAATTTATCCATCATATTTTTCTTGATGTTAAAAATATATACTCGTATATATAAAATACCTTTCCCCTGAAGAATTAAACTTATCTATATATAAAAAAAGTCATACTATCTCCATCGAACATTGTTATTGTTCTAATAATCTCCCATATTAAATATTGTTTTATCTTAATGGATTTTCTTTTACCTATATTTGAAGGTAATGAGTGCAAAGATAACGTAGTCGTAAAACAATGGACATAATGTGAACTATAATTTATTATTTCATCACCAAACCAAATACTATACATATTTGCAGATGAAAGTTACATTTCCAAAATGAATGCATAAGTTTTCTTTTGAACATTTGTTCATTAGTGTATTTAAAAAAATATATACACTGAGTGCACTGGGCATTGTCATACTGTTTTTGAAATTAGAGTGGCTTTATTTTATTTTTTTTAAGTTTTTTCTGATACATGTTGGGTGACTAATCGTCTTCATTTGTCCGTTCATGTACTCATTTTACATCCTACCCAGAGCGTCAGAGGGACTTTATTATAGTTTCATGATATGTCAGGTTTTTTATGCGTTAAGTAATTTATCAGGATGTATTTTCGTACTAAAGGGTATGGTTATAAATACCTAAAGACCTTCCATTTTCATTTTCACTATAACAAGGAAAATCCTTTTTTGAAATACCCTAAATTCGTGACAAATTTTAACAACAAAACAGATTTGACTTAAATTTGATTTGTTGTATGATTCATGGTTGTGCTACTCGAACTTGAAATATTAGATCTGTAACTCAATCCATCTCTGAGTTTTGCAGTCTTAAGGACGAAAGAACTAAAAAGGAATTTCATGCATCTTTGATTTGTGATACATATTCAAACAATGAAAAAAAAAAAAGGTTAGTATTATACTTAATTGAAAAGCTTATAAACAACTAGCAACGGCTTATTTTACTTTCTTATAAAAAAAAAGAATTATAACATGACTTTGATGTTTGACCTTAAATCTTTGAATGTCGATAGACTTTAATCTTTTGGAAGTTTATACCGCATACAAATCTTTTATGAATTGTAGAGAGGTACAATCTAGGAATTAGAACTCACAAAAGGGTTGAGTTACAGATCCAAAATTTCATTTTTGAGTAGCACTACTATCAATGATACCACCTCCCAAAATTGAGTCACACCTGTTTTGTTCTAAAAAAAATTGTATAAAGACATTTTTTTTAAATGAGCTCTGTATATGGTTTGAGCTTTATTGTCAACAATTTGATGGAACCAAACGCATATTAGTGTATTGTTATTTTTAGTCCCGATATAAATAATATATTTTTTTTTATAAAAATACTCCAAGATAGGCGAGACAAATCGATGGTGACGTCGTTTAGCAAATACGTTCCAAATAGGGCATAATTAAACTAAAAAGAACATCGGCTCTGAATAGTGCCAATGTACAAATTTATCGTAATAAACAAATAAATATGCAGACTACGAATAAACATAAGTAGGCCCCACTATCCTAGAATATGTAAACAACGCTCATATCCCATTGAATGTTACAATAAATATGGTTAAGCCTACATACATAAGAGATAAAATAATGGATGAACTTTTTTGAATTGAGAAATAAAAAAACCATAGATTCTCAACTTTTTTTATTCAATGTATGTAGTATAAGAATATAAACTAATGGCTTTAAAAAAAGTCCGGAAAACTCAATAAATCTTACACAAATAAATAATGGGAAGAGTACTTTTCTAACTTTGCCTTAATTTAAGTTCTTATAAGATACAGAACAACTGGGACAGCCAATATTTGTTGTGTGATTAAAAATAAAATATTGCATATTTTTGGTGTGTTTTTTTAAATTATATAAGTGTTCAAAATAAAATAAAAATATATAGTGTTTTTGTTTTTTTGTCAGTTTTAGATTACAGACTTCTTTTCTCCTAATCAATATTTGTGACATTAAATGGATGAATTAGAATTAGCAACTTTTAAGCTGAGAATAATATCCAGCAATTTATTCAATAATGACACAGGGGAACAATTAGGGGGGGAGGCAAATTTGTACAAATGAATTGAAAACAATAATCAAATTTATCTATGAGCACAAAATCCAAAAATTGATCTCAGATTTCTCTCAGTCATTGGAATTTTGAAATATCTGGAGTTATAGTAATTCGGGACTATTATCGTTTAGTGTCATTTTTTACCCATAAAACAATCCTCAAATTAACAGAAGTAGGATTAATAAAACTTGCGTAAAAGTGTTTTTTATGATTAAAAAGTGTTTTTTATTGATTCCGTATTTTGTTTTCTACTCGATATATTTCTATTTTTAGACTGAAAAAGGACATTTCTCATTAGACCCTAATGACTTATTCATACTACAAAGTGAGGAATATCATAGTTTATATTCAAGAAAAATATTCAATGCATAATTTAAAATAAGATCTATTTAAAAAATATGCATCTCCAAGGGTTTTTGTTCCATTTTGTTTCGTTATACTATCAAATAGTCAACATTATCATCATATTTTTTCCCAATTTCATAACGTCATGCCTCGTAAAAGGAATATCCATGTAATCGAAGGAAGATACTTCTAACTTGATCGGACATCTCAAGAGATGTCCGAATTAGAATTCCACGAGAGACGACGGGAGGATAATCCGTCCGAAGAAAACTAACAGACCTCATAAAGAATAGAATGGACTCCTTCCTTAGGAATGAGATACCAGGATCGTAACCATAAAGTGTTCCATTTACGATCAGTCGAGAATTTTAAGATTTCAAAATGGGATCACTTAGAAAATAAAAAATGAAACAAAAATCCTTGGAGATGCATACTTTTTAAATAGATTGCTAGCTCCCCCCAAAACCATACAAGAGTTCATGGTTCGATGGTTTCGTACCCAATTTGAGCTCCACACCCTGGCTAATTTCTTGTACTCTATACTTATTTCAAATTAAATTTAGTATTTGTTAGATCATACAAAATACTAATTTCATTAGGATAAAAGATCATTTATTAGAATAATTTATTTCAACTTAGAATTGAACGAGAAAATTTCATAAAGGTAGCAAATAAAGAAAAATAGAATAGAAAGGAATTTCTTTTTTATTTCCGGCATTTTTAATTACAAAGATTATGTATCGCTTTTTGTCTCTATTTTTAGTCCTCATATTAGTTTTCCTACAAAATAGAAAATAAAATAAAGGTATTTTAAAGAGTAAATATGTTTTGTTAGCTCTTTTCCGCATATAATGCATATTATAAACTAGAAAATGGAAGGAGAACCAAGCTATATTTATGCTTATATATATGGCAAATATTGGGATATTTTAATTAAATTAAAACGTAGTGAAAAAACATATATATATATATATAATAAGTATTTAATGGAATTCGAATATATGTGGACGCTAGTGGCATTAGCTATTTAGTACCTTTTAATTATCCTTTATTTTCAATTAGTTAGAGAAGGTAAGTAGTAAATAGACTCTATGGAAAGTGGCAAAAAGTAAGTTGAAAACATAATGAAGCAAAAAAAAAAGTAGCAAATTATATTTACCCATTTACACAACCTCCTTCAAATACCTTTATAGAATAACAACGACTAGCACTATAATATCTCACTAACGCAAAATATATACAGGGAGCGGGGATCAAATTTTCGCCTACTTTAAACCTTGATAACTTGAAGACGACATTATCAACGAGGAGCTTTGGAGGTCCGCCGTAGTCATCGCATTGGTTAATAATGGAGGTGAAATCTCCAATTCAACGATTGCTTCAACCTTAGGAGTGAATTTACGGACTGTTCAGCGTATCCGTAAGAAGCTAGAGGATACCTGGGATGTTGATGCCACCATAAAGAGGGTACCCAAGGAGGAGGGCGCCAACAGGAAGGTCAGGGACACCGACTTTGTCGACAAGGTGAAGAAGATGGTTGAGGATGACCCTACCAGGTTCATGAAGGCCATGGCGAGGGATCTGGGCTGCCATGAGAAAACAATAAGGGACTGTGTATCTGAGGATCTTGACCCAGGCTGATGAAGTCAACAAAATTGCTCAACAAGCTCAAGCACCCAAAGCAGCCCGGGATGCTGTGGTTTTTCTCTGATGAAAATAATTTCTGTCAAGATCAGAGGGTCAACAAGCAGAACAACAGGTGGATAGCCACCTGCACCAGCCATGTGAGGAAGGTAATGAAGACCAAGTTCCCTACAATGGTCATGGTGTTCGGGGTGGTCAGCAGTGAAGGTCATTTTATGCCTCCCCTCATGTTTGAAACGGGTCTAAAGGTCAATACAGAGGTCTACCTGGATGTTATGGAGAAGGTGGTTCTGCCCTGGATCCAAGGGGTGGCCGAAGACAGGCCCTGGGTGTGGCAACAGGACTCAGCACCCTGCCATGTGTCCAAAATCTTCATGCAGTGGTTAACCGAGAACTGTTATGACGTCGTAACCAAGGATTTGTGGCCTCCTAACTTTCCCGACCTTAATCCTTTGGACTATTTTGTCTGGGGCTATGTCGAGAGACATACCAACAGACATCCCCATAGCACCAAGGCCAGCCTGATGGACTCCATCAAGGAGGTATTCGGAAACATGGACAATGAGATGGTCAGAAGAGCCTGCGGCCGGATCAGAGGCCGTATTGAGGCCTTTATTGATGCCAACGGTGATTATATTGAACGAATGGCTACTCTATACCTATATGCTCGTCATAGTTTTGATTTTCAATAAAAAAGTTAAAAAATGTATATTTTGTGTTGTTTTTTGTAGAAAAATATTTTGGCGACAATTTGATCCCCGCTCCCTGTATAATGTCAACTACCGATTTATCTGTTTTGTCCCCTTTATCATGAGTTTTCTGAACGTTGATTAGTGCAATATGAATACACTATTGTTAATCTGTGAACGATTCATAACAGCGATTGAATACTGATTCGGCACTTACGAAGAATTGGCTAACTACTAACTGATTTTGAGTATTCCTTTTCTATATATTTTTGGCGGAAATTTTCTGAGATACAATAAAGGTAATAAAAAAAGAATAGGGTTATTTTTTCTGACTTCCCTCAAAATCCTACTAATGATCTTAAAAACTTATACCTAAAAAAGAATATGATCCAGAAGCTTTCAAAATGAGAATTTCAATTCAAAAATCTAAGCAAACTAGTATAGTCCACGTTTTTTCCCTGTCAAATAATTTAACAATTCAAATCAATAATGTTATTGATGATTTATATTTGTCTATTTAAATCGATTGTAAAAGTACTTAATTTATTCTAGAACAATAATTAAAAAATCCGGAAAACTCAAATATATTTATCAATAAAACCCAGAAAAAAAGCAAAACCCAAGTTAAAATTTTTGTCTGGTAGCTTCTTGGGTTTGATAAAAAAAAAAAGTACAAGTTCGTCAGAATTACTCCTGAATGGGTATTGTGTATGGCAATACTCCCTAAATTACACCTGCTTTGAAGATTACTGAACAAATTTCTAATCACACGTGAACCACTTTAAAAGTAAAAATGCCAAGATACAAATTGTTAAAGTTGAATCAAATAGTCAATAACAGTAAACAATCAACAGATTACTATGTAAAAATCCTCTCAGTATGTTGTTAAGCCAAATTTATGGTTGATAATTTTTTTTGGTGATGTTTTTTTTTTTTTTTAATTACAAATTAAAAAAATTATCTTATTATAATAAACTTTGTTTACCAATGTTATGTAAATTGAACCTTTTTCAATCCAATGTCACTAAACTAACTTACTCCTAACTTGCCTAGTCACAAATTTACACCAAAGTGAATATCGCTTAATACATATACCAACTTCACGTTCTCTGGTCCCGCTTTGCACAACTGGAAGTATTATTCACCACAAAATAAAATTATTTTATTAAAATCCTACGTAATATCTTGAAGTGTTCGAACCAATGCTTCAATATAATGCTAATGGGCCATAGGTACTTCAAAATATTACCAAAGTATATCTACGCTTTTTCAAATAGGTTCTACAATGTCATTATTTGAAATTATTGAAGAGGTTGAATTCTCATCTATCTTGATTGGAATATGTTGGACCACCTTTCATGAAATTTGAGCAATCCTGGACGAATCAACTCCTTAATAAAAAATTTTCATCACTTCTAATTTTTAATAGTAGAGTAATGTATAAAAATGTTACAACCTGAAAATACTGTACAGCAGCAGAAGAAGGACGATTCAAAAGTTAATTTTTGTATATATAAGATGAGTTAATTTCCATACTTTATTTGATAGTTGAATGTTTGAACCTTTAGTTAAATAAATATACTCCATTCAAAAACAATTTGTTTTGCTGTCAACTAAAGATAAGGTCATCAAAGTATTTCAAGTACAAGGCTTCTTCTTTTTTTTTAATCTTTCAACATTAGGTTTTGAAATATATTCATATCGTCTATTTCTTTATTTTTAAAACAAAGGATATAAAAAAGATTTTAATCTTAAAACTAGCGAAAAATAACTTAAGACTCTGAGGCTGATAGAGACAAACTAATGCCATATTTGGAATATGTGAATTCAACTCTACTAAGTTCATCCTCGTTCGATGTTGGGATATTTTGGTTGTTTAATAGAGTCATTTTAGATTTTGTCGTGAAATAAAAATCTATTTCATTTACAACGCAAATATTCATACTTGATATTTCTTATCAATTTGTTCTGACGAGTATACACTTCAGGGATTCAAATAATATGAAATGTCCCTATGTTAAAAATAAAAGAAATTAATTTTTGATGATGAAAATTTAGCGTAAAATTGGTATGTTAAAAAAAAGAAACCCAAAATCAACATGGTAATCCTGACAATTAGAAAAATATTTTTAGGGTGATGTTTATTTACATCAGCAACAATCAGTTGTGACAAGGAAGGAGGGATAAAACATGATTCCTATAAACATGGGCATTTGCTATAAATATCTTAGCTGCTTGCTGTTAATTTAATAAAGATACCCAATTTATACATTTTTTTCAGAATTACCACGAGTCCAAAAAGGACTTACAATTATATCTCTACAACAAAACCTCAGGATTACACTCCGTCTTTTATGACCACACACGATTGTTCAATCAGTTTTGGAATATAATTGAATCCATTTTGGAAAGGATGTTCACTACTCAAGAATTAAATAATAATTACAACTGATACGGCAAGGAAAATTCATTCTTCAGATTACCAATTCCAGAAAAACGAGCCAGCTACCAAATATACCGGATTTTCATCACTGTTCATGCTCATAAAAGGTAGGAGAGAAAGAATGAGTACCGAGGAAAAATAACTTATTCTCCGGTATGTTAAAAAAAGAGAGAAAAAATAACGTGGTAATTCTGAAAAAAAATTGTATAAATTTAGGGGCAGAGTAGCTTAGCTTTCATGACTCTTTATTAAATTAACAGCAAGCAGCTAAGAGATTTATGAAATAAATACAAAATCCCACTCCGTATCTAGCAATGATGTAGGTAGGAATGACAATGATGTTTATCCCCAATTCTACTCCGAGTCCAACAAGGACTCACATTTACAACTCCGCAAACAAATCCTCAGATTTACTCTTCGTCTTTATGCACTAGTATTATCGTTCTTTTTCTAAGAATAAAGGAATAATCATTACAGCTTTGGTGAACAAAAAATTATTTTCAAGTTTCAATTAAAAAAACAACGAGATCTTAAACTTCCATATTTTTTAACCTCTGATACTCGCCATACGGTGCTCAGATGTAACAAAAGGATAAAAAACGAGTATAGTTTGATATAATAATTAAGGTACAAAGACATAAATGACTGTTTTTTGGTAAATTCCCTTAAATTCCTAAGAAATATCCTGGTCTATTTATGACTAACCTTGTTTATAAATGATACACTCATAACAAAATACAAATTATATAAATATTTATTTCTTGTCAAAAATGAATGTTTTTAACAAATTTTTAATTTAAACATTAGTAAAGAGAGAGTAAAAGACAAAAAAATCACCCAAATTGTATTTATGTTTGGAATAAGGAAAAACACTTGGAATGAGTTTCAAGATCGACATTTTAGATTAAGGCAATTTATCAAGCAATCTTACAACAAACAACTGTATGTATGTTTGATGTAGGGTTTTTTTCAAGGCATTTATGTATATTTCTTGCTTGATTTAATAGACAACCCTCATGATAAAGTGGGGAATTATTTAAATTATTTCAGCTACAAAATGTTTCCATAATTCAAATTGGATTTATCTTATTACCAAAAAAAAAAACTTAAAAAAACGAGAATAGAAGCAATGTTGAATTGATACAAATATGATGGATTTCCTTCAAATGTGAATGTTTATTTACTTTTTATCAGGCATTGCTTTAAAACTGCTTCATATTTAAGACTACAAATATTCACCCCTTTTCTCTTCATTTCGTATCCATGGCATTCATTTTTAAAAAGGATTCTATGAAAAAGGCAGGAAATCATTTGATATGGTCGCAAACGTTGAGAATTCAAAATTAATTTTGTCACTATTCGTTACCTGAAAAGAGTTTTGTAGGAGAGCAGCTAAATATTCTAGATGTTTCATTTGATCAACTAAAGCAGCTGTAACGAGGGTAGAGGAAGAGAAGGAAATAAACAAGTACATAGGCACGAATTACACTGATGTCGATTCTCAATTCTTCTCCGAGTTCAACAAAGATTTACAATTATAACTTTGCAAAAATCCTCTGGGTTACTCTCTGTCTTTTATGAGTACACTCAAATTTTCACATAGGTTTTGAATATTATTGAATGTATGTAGGAAAGGAAGTTCACTCCTCAGGAATGAAAAAATAATGACAATATCTGCGGACATAAAATGTATCTTCACTTTGACAACTCCAAAAACGGACAAGCTTAAAATTACAAATGATTTCATTACTAGAGATGATATTTTGGAATAAAGTACCTATAATCACGAATGTATGTACTAATGAATGACGGAGATTAATTTGTTGGGAAGTTATAAGTAGTAATGGAAATAGTGTGTCTTTTTTATCTGGCCTGTTTTTGGAATTGTTAATTTGAAGAATGAATTTTGTTTGGCTTAGTAGTTGTCATTTAACTTTTTTCCCTGCTACATTCAATTTTATTCAAAACCTTATTGAACAATTGTGTGTGCCCATAAAAGACGTAGAATAACTTTGAGGATTTATTAAGGAGTTAAAATTGTAAGGACTCAGAGTAGAGTTGAAAATCGGCATGGGAGTAATTCTTACCAAAGTCTTTGTTTATTTCCTTATTTTCCAAATTGTAATTGAGGATCAAAAACGGAGTAATTCCTTGCATAATACGTAGTAAGACATTTTTTTATTTCCCTCGTCCCTTTAGTGAAACATCATGATAGAAAGCGACTTTCTTCTCAAAACATTGTTCAAATGGTCAGGGTTACCATGCCAATTTAATGGTTTCTTTGTTTAGCACGCCCAGAATGCTTAAGATTTACAGGTCTACTTATATACGTAAATTGTGATAGCTTAATGAATATACAAAACTATTTTTCTAAGCAAGAAATCTTAAATAAACTTCCAAAATATGAATATTTTTAGGTGCTCCTTTTGTATTATGAGTTTTATCATTTGATCAGAAATGAGGAATTTATTAGACTTTCAAAATAGAGGTACATTATTTTTTTTGTACGTACAAGACATTTTCTCAGAGTCGGAAAAAGATACATACAAAATTTAAATATTTTTAGAATTTGAAAACATGTACCTACAAACACAATCGTATGTTTTTTTCTAGATTTCTCTAGGGGAAATGTAACATTAAATCATGTTGATGTTGGAAAAATATATTTTTTAAAAAACAGGAACAATGCAGACTACAAAAGTAGAAATTTGGTGCTATAAAGTTCATTTTCTTGTTTTTCGAGGTAAGAGAAATCCAAGAACATATCTTTCCAATCAAAGGGCAAAAAAAAACATAATTAAAACTCGTGATGACTCGTGTTATTTTTATAATTTCATTAAGAACAATGTTTCCCTATATTTTACATCAAATAATAATTCAAAAATTAGCCAATGACTCCACAACAGAATAACTTTAACAGCCTCAAAAACCTACAAACTACATTCTTTTCTCGCCCCCTTTGATTATGATTCATATCTGCAAGGAAATCAATTTCAGATATTTAAAAAAGTATCTATATAAATATCCAGGCTCTATTTCTAAAAACTCTGCAAAGAATAACCATTTAAACCATTTAACATTGGGAATGGAACTTAATAATTTTTTGTATCTGTTTTTTTTTTGTTTTTTTAATATACGTATGTATATATCTCGATATAGTTTTTCAACTATCCTTTCCAAGAATTGCTTTAAGAGATACATACCTCCCTCCCTTCGTCTCCTCTTTACAAAAGGAAAACGAATAGGAAATGGTTCTCTTGTGTGTTTTTAATTTTATTCAATTTTAAATTCACCAACACAGAAATAAATATGTACCTATAAATATATATTTATTGTTATATTTACAGAACTGTTCGAGACTTGGAAGCCGCATCGTATCCCAGCTTTATACCGGTATCTACTAATGAGTCAAATCAAGGTATTCATCAACCCACAGGAATGGTTTCTTCCTCACTTCACTACCTTCCAAATGGAAACAGTTTTGTTCTGAGTCAGGAGGATTGTTAGAATCATAACTAGAAGTTAGAATCAATTCAGATAACAATAATTGGAGCATTTTGATATATTATCAACTATTTTTTTTTTTTTTCATAAATCTGTTTTGATTGCCCTTGAAATAATGGAAAGTTCCCAAAGAATGGAAATGTTTTTTGCTCTGTTTCATAGACACAAATGTAATCATAGTCTATTACAGACGTAGTTTTGAAGAAAAGTCAGATAAGACTGTTCAAAAAGAAAGTTTTTAAAACTATTTTTTGTATTATTGTAAAAAGATAAAAAATATTGTAGCAGAAATGTTTATAGAATGAAAAAAAAGTAAGGATTTTATTGTCTTTTTTTTTAAATCCATACAAAATTTTAATTATGAATTTTAGTTCAATTAGATTTAAGGGATGAATCTTTTAACATAAAATTATACTTATACATTATTTTCAAAATAATTATTATACTCAATTTCAAAAATCTTAATAAAAACATAAAACAAATAGAGGGGTTTAATTATTTTATCATTCAAAAAAATACTCACTCATTTGCTGTCAAAAGGGATAGCATTGTCTCTTTTCAATTTCCTTTATTATTTTACCTATTACACTGAAATGATTGTTCCAATCAGTCATATTATGCAAAAATACCGAACCGGTGCTGCTAGCATTTACTAAATAATTTTTTTTTTTTAATCTTTGAAATAAGATATGTGCCTTCAAAATAATAAAAGTTCCTTTTTAATAAATAATTTGGCCCCTTTCCCATCGAATGCCGGTTTTTAAGAGTTTATTATTAAATGGTTAAACTTTTTTGGGTCCTTTTTTCTAGACAGTGTCGATATTTAGATAGTTTCATGACGTTTTTATTTAGAAAAGTAATACTTTTCTCTATTTCGAAAAGTGATTCTTGTAGAAAAAGGTACAGATGCAATAATTATGCAAGTTGTCAGTGGTAAAATTAATTAATACGACTGATGAGATTTAAATCTCTCGGATGGGGGGAAAAAAAAGCAAAAACACGTTATAACTAATAAATAGCGTTTGTAGTTTATAATAAAAAAAACTACCTTAAAAATTAAAAAAGAGAGATCGTTTGTGGTGTGTGCTTTTTTTTATTTATTATTATTTTATCGGTTGTTAACTTCTCCCTCTGAAATCAACTGTTTTAAAAATGCATAATAAAATAAATAAATATGAATTTATATAAAATCGCAATATTTTCCCTCCACTAATAATAATTAATCGTTCAATATCTCCCTCTATAAAATAAGATAATAGGTAGCAAAGGTCTTAATTCAGTAGTGCCATATGCCTCTCTCCCGCCTTCTCCTTGCACACTTTTTTTCTTTTTTTTATAAGGACTAAAAATTCGTACTCTATAAGAAAAAATGATTTGAAATCATCTTTATGAATTAAAGAAAAATAATATCAAGACTCTTCCAATAAATAACATTTGTGGTAAAGGGGTTGTCCCATCAGGAATTTTATTCTTGATTTTTAGTTGAGACGGAAGAAATGGACGGATAGCAAAGCATTCATCTACCCACCGACTCAATTTTTCTTCTTTTTTTTCTTGAAACAGTGACTCAAAAGCAATAAAGGATACATTGAAAATGGCGAAATCTCAGAGGTTGGACAGTCGTGCATCCAGTGTAAGGGATTGCTGTAGTAGACTGGGCAACCTAGGTTTTAACCAGGACCCGAAAACAATATCTGGGTACCCTTTAAGTTCTTATGAGCAAAAATGGTTCGGATCTGTAATTGCTAAATTCTCACTCTACACTAATAAATAGCAGTGGGTATAAACAGTGAGTATTTTTCTGCCTTGGTAATTGAAAATTCAGAACATCTCTGCTTCATATATCCGTCAATTAATTAACAGAGGGGAGGATAATTTAGATGGAACTGCACAATGGGTGATGGCTAGTGCCAACAGCGGTAAGTCACCCAGAATGATTCAAAAAAGAAACCTTTATGCCAATAATATAGTCAGTCATGTACACGGTAAGGACTAATACAATGTCAATATCTCAATGGGTGGAGAAGATGGACAAGAGATCAATATCAATGATGGACAGTTTTGATGAGAATGGGATGTTGGTTAAAAATATATAAAGAAGTACTGAGTTAAAATTCGTGTAGTGAACTTTTGTTTTTTTCTTTATAGTTTTTTTAAGTGATCCTATGAACATTTTTATTAGTTGATGCATTGTTGGATGATTTAAGTATTGCATTTTAATGTGTGTTTTACGTGAATAAATTTAGGTTAAAAAAATACTATTCTCATAAAAAAAATTTGAATAAAGTAAAATATTAAGGGGCGGCAATATTAAGCCATGGTCCCTTTAGTGAAAGTTGAGTCAGGCCATCCGTCCCTTATAATTTGTCCATTCTTGTCAATTTTACATAAATTTCGAAGCACAGCCATCAAAATAGCTACAAATATATCTAATTATAATACAATTAAATATCTAGAGCACTATGTTAATATATTGTGAATAAGCAGTCTGACTTAAGGTTGTTTCCGTAAATATGACATCTGTATAATTAAATAGATTGCTAGATAATTATGACACCTGTATAAGTGATAGAAAGATTTTTTTTCATTCATTTAAAAGCTACATTTAAACGTAAAATGATTATTTATAATGCAAGCCTTTGTTCTCGATCATCATCTTTACACGGCGCCTGAATTTGTTTTTCGTTTTTCATTGTATTGACAAGGGAGGGATTTAAGGAAGCAATTGAGGCATGATTATTCTTGCAAGCAATCCACCGACCCTGCCCCACAAGTAAAAAACACATGGATCGAGGTCCGGGCTGTTGGCTAGCCAATAGAATGGAGACCAAAAATCCAGCACAATCTGTCCTAATAACTCTTGAGCAATCTTGACCTAATGAGCAGGTGTTCAGTCTTGGTGGAATGTAAATGGTTTCCCATCAGTGACTTCATTCATCCATGGGATGACCACGTCCTTGAGAATGTCCGTGTAGACCTCCTTGGTCACCTTCTGGCCCTTTTGGAAGAAGTGGGGGGCATAAATTGTCCTTCCATGCTCATTACCTCATCAGGGTCCAAACAAATCCATCTATCATTTCTACAGTTATGGTTGGCGTCAATGGTGAAGATTTTCTCGTCCGAAAAAAAAAGTCACGTAATCACCTTTGAACTTCATTTGGTTAATAAGAATTTTACCTTTGCTGATTCTGTCTGCCTAATTCTGCTCTTTTAGTAGATGCTTTGAGGCTCTGCCCCTCGACAAGTAACCCAGGTAAATCCTGATGGCATTTTAGATAGTCCCTTTGCTCACGTTATGGTCCTTGGCCAGCTTAGCAATTGGCGGGTCTGGATGAGTGCCTATTGATCGTTTCAAGCCAGCTATGAACCTTTTAGTACAGATTTTATCCAATCTTGTTGAATGAGCTGCTCTTTCAGTCTTTTCAACCTCATCAAAGGCCTTAATCACGTCGTAAACTATTTATTTTGGATATTTGAAGAAGGATACTTTCTTCTGAGCAGAGTGTCCCGCGCGGTGAACTTCGATTATGGAAATTCCCATGACTTTTTCCATGCTTGAACAATGAGATACTCAAAAAACCTTATTATTAGATTCGATAGCTAACACATTTAGCTTGTTGCAGGTATTAAATTTTTTATCACGTAACCTATACAAGTCTCATAATTAGCCGTTAAATTTATTCCGAATTTACCTTGTCCACCCTGTAAGATGTAAGTTATTTATCCATTTTCAACCAAAGTTCCTTTTATAAAATGCCATAATAAATAAATAAACAATACAAAGCCATAAAATAAAAGGATAAAAAAATAATTATTCTGTAGATCCGGAATAGCTTTTACATTTCTTAGAATTGTGCAAGAATTTTAAGTCTTTATCTGACAATGAGTGGTGGGAGTTTAATATATCTCCAGCATTGTCCCATGAAGACTGATGTGTCCTTAGAATCCTAACGGAGAAGGCAGAATATTGGGCTGCGGCTGCAATCAGAATAGCTCTGATTTCTACTACTCTGATTGGCTCCACTTCTATCAAATTCTCCACAATCATGTCTTTATAACTTGATAAGGCAAACACCATAGCTTTTTTTTTTGTAGGAGTACTTCAAATTTTTAAGGAGATACCAAATAAAATTAAAGGTATTTTTTCTGTAATTTTAGTTTGATAAAATCTCTCAAATTCTGGAGTGCTGGGCAACTCACAAACGCATGCACAAACTATGTTGAACATTTTGCCACAGTCCTTACATAGAGTATTAAAAAATAGACAAACCAAGGATATTTGAAATTTGGCAGTAAATCACTTTCCATGCCTGATTTTAGATGGGACTCGTGATCTTCTTCTTCCAGGTTTTAGGTAAATTCAAACAGTTTAAGTATCCATCGCAGATTTAAGCTGCCTTTTTTTCAGAGTTGGAGGAAAAATTCATTCTTAAATGCCACAGAATTGCAGTGATATGTATGATTTCAGTGGAAAGAAATACTTTACACTATTGAAAAAAGAATTATGATCAAGATTATGAACTGTGATTATATTCATAGATAATACGGGAACAATTTGGTAAATAAAGGGCTCAAATCTTTTTTGGAGATTAAATTTCTTCCAATTGTTAATCGAATAATTTATTAAAAAAATTAAATCAGTCTAGCTTGTATACGAGTCCCTTTACTTTCCGACTAAATTCCTAAAATATCAACACTCTTTATGATAGAGCAATCAGCTATTCTAAGTCCTTCAAAAAGATCCCATTTACCCAATGGAAGAATAACTGTCTTTTTGCTGGTAATCTTCAAGCCAGACCTCTTTTGATATTTTTTGAAGTAGTTAATTAAAACTTCAATCCTCCTTCTTAATTGGTTTTCAGACTCTACCTTCAATATCAAAGTGATATCGTCAGCATAAATATCAATAATATGTTTTGACGTTCCAAAATTAACTCCAAATCCCCAAAACTTTTTTATGGAATCCCCAAGATCTTTATGTCCATCAATGAAAAGTAGCGGAGCTGAAGGACAACCCTGGCAAAAACTCTTCTTGTTAAACAATTGGATCACTTATATAATCCCTAATGCAATAGTCGATGTATCATTGAATATAAAAACTCTAATTGGAGTGAAAAATCTTCTAGGAGGGAGTTAGTTTATTGCTCTCAAAATATGTCCATGTAAAATGGTATTAAAGCCCTTGTAGAATTCAATTGCAATTATTGCACCAAAGCTGCCCTTACTTTGTATACTCTCAATTCCAGCTTGAATATTTCTTCATATGTCGGAAATCATCCTCCTCTTCAGGAATCCTTTCTGTTCCAGATCAAGCTTATAACTTAAAATCGACTCTATTTTGGGTGCAAGAATACCAAAAAGGATTCTACAGCATATTGGTATCCAGTTATTGACATTCGTAGTTGAATAAGGCTATTCTGCCTTTCGTCAATGACTTTGGAAGATGCCTATATTCTTCCATGGACTTTTCTATCTCAACCAGATAAAGAACAACACCATCAATGCACCAAGTAAAAAAAATTCCAT
The DNA here is from genome assembly GCF_016086655.4 of Lepeophtheirus salmonis. NCBI lineage: Eukaryota > Metazoa > Arthropoda > Copepoda > Siphonostomatoida > Caligidae > Lepeophtheirus > Lepeophtheirus salmonis. The sequence continues at coordinate 3,752,498 of NC_052134.2, read as the reverse complement.
TAACACAATCAGGCACCGAAAGCTTTCCTATCTTTAAAGTTATTTTTGATAAAAGAAGTTATACCTTCTTTAGTAAAAATCGAGTGCTTACCTAATTTTGGCTGAGGAAAATTAACTCTCTCAACAACAACAGTCTTATGGAAGAGCAACTGAAAAAGATTCAATATTCCCAAGAGTCTGTAATAATATTGCCTACATTGATAATTTTCTTGATGACAGATGTAGAAAAACGTTGTTTATGAAGAGTGGATTTTTTAATGTTTTACAAGTGGAATCATGTAATTAAAAAATTTCCCATACCTTTTTGACAAAATGTAAATTCTTTGTGTATTATGTACAATGTCGATTTTTGCTTTATTTTCCATTCAGCAATTTCTGAGAATCGAAATAAGTTTATAATATCTGAAGTAATAGTACGTAGAAATAAGGAACCTTGTCACAGCATTTCCTCAATATCTTTTTGAGACGACATTTTTATCTATATTTCTTTACGAACAAACTCTAAAGTAGGGGATTTATCTGTATGAAACAGAAGATGAGCAAGTTTTTTTACATTAAATGAACTTGGAAAATAATTTCACTACGCTTGTGAGCTGAATAAGGAGGAGGGCAGTCAAAATCGATATTAGTTTTGGATAAGATACATGAAGAGGCAAGGGTCAGATTGATTCAGGAAGTCTTTTTACCGATTTTCCAGGACATAATGTACTCTGTACTCAAATTCTAATTCAGTTCTATTATGAGTTTAGATACAGTTTTTGATTCGGATACCGATGATTCGTATTATATAAGTCAACATGTAAATCTCCAATGATAAATGATTACAAACATTTCACATTAGATCCATATGCGTTAATTACATAAAAACCACCTGTTTTTTTTTGAATAAAAATGGTATGCCAATCACTAACATTCAATTCCAGGGCCTGAGCAAAAGTAAAGACAATTATGAGGAATATAAAAATGGCATTTCAAAGTACAATATGCTGATGTAGGAGCTATAACATCTTTAAAGGCATGTTATTTCAGGTTTATTAAGAACTAAACTTTTCATTAAGGTGTGACGTGAGATACGGTTTTTTCCTTCTCTCGTGTTTAATGAAATGATTAACCATTTCAATGTTACGTAAAGCATTTTACCATTTACTTTACTAGTATTGACCCCTGACGGATCCATTTCTTCCACTGTTAATAAATCCTTTTCAATTTTATGTTCTTCCTTCCGTTCATCTTTCGTTTCTGAACTCCTCTGAACTTCCCCTCCTACATCACAATCTCTGTTAACGTTTCACCTTTTCTTACTCATTTAATCAAATATTTGTGTGTGTCATATTTAAAATATATTATTACAACTTATGTATCATATTCATGTTCTAATAGTCCTAAGTAAAGCATAGTTTAAACTTATTTTTTAAATTTTAATACAAAGTCTTTAATTGAGTCAAATATTTCTATGAAATACGTATATACATATGATGTAAAAAAAAGTTTTATTTTTCTTGATTTCTATTCAAGATTGTTTTTATGCTTTTGTAAAACTCCAGCAGACGCTAATTGGTTTTTCTTTTATACAAATCTATATATAACGGAAACGTACATATATATATAACACAAAGTATATCTACAATTTTTTTTTTTAGAAGTGTCAAGAGTTTAACGAAGCATTTATATGGAAACAAATATAAGAATAAATAAATTATAAATACGTAGATAAGCATTTCAAAAGAATTTACAATTAATTAGTTATATTATGAGGACAAAATATATTTGTATGAAAAAAAAAATCCAAGTTAAAAATACAAAAAGTAAGATATTTGGAAGAAAAAAGTTATTCATGGAATATAATTTATAAAGGTGATTTTAAATTAGATAATTCACAAACCCTTACTTCCCACCCAAGTCTAACATAATTGCTACCATGGGGTGTATAAGCATCTTAATATATACAAATGTATATATTAAGAAATATATACCTTTCTTCGGGTATTCGTAATTGGTAAAATGAAATTATGAGCATCAGCGAACCAAATGAATACTGTTCTACCATGATATATTTCATACCTGTAAATTCATAGTATAAAATAGTTATTGTAGATAATAATATTACATTTTGTGGACTGTGAGAGAAGATTCAAGCCTACCCACTAAAAATGGTGTAGAAGAACTGATAAAATATTACAATGATGTCCAATAAGCCATTTGTCAATTTTTCAATTATAAAAAAAAAAAAAAATTATTAGATTCAAATAGTCTAATGTAATTCCATAAAAATTTCATAAAAACTATGATTTATCAATTTCACAGGCCTGTTCTTTTAAATCCAGAAATAATATTGACTATTTGAATATAATAAATACTTTTTTTTTTCGATAACAAACGAATTTCCAGAGAAATTGATACAAAACTTCAAATATTATACCAACATGTACACATCAAAAAAGTTGTCTAAATGAAGAGTCTATCTTTTATTTTTATCAAAAATTGGTAAACTGAAATTTGAGAAGGAAATTAAAAAAAAACACACAAATTTTGTAAAAATAAGTAGAAAATACCATTTATTGGAATTGTAAAGAAGAATACAAACCTTACAAAAAAAATGTACTTCCAAAAAAAATAAGGCATGGCGAATAATGTCGTTGAAAAAATAACCCTGGATAGTGGGCTCATTTTTGCAAAAATTGAAAATTGACGTTTGATGAATAAATGAAAAAAAAATGACAAAAATTGAAAAATTATTCAGAAAATGACAGATATTTCAATTAGACAAAATGTTTATGTGCCATGCTATTATGTAAACGAATCTCCAGACAAATTTCTATATACTTTATTAAATCTACGAATCCAATATTCCATTTGAAATTCTTTTTTTTTTGTACTTGAAAAAATGAAAGAACAATTGTCAACGTTTTTTTCAATTGACTATAACTTTTTTATTTTGGATATATTTAAAAAACACCCTTATTGGTACTCCACGATTGTAAAAATCGTAGAATCCTTGTGAGGTAGACTGACTTATCCAACAAACTGACATCCTAATTAAAGTCGTTGCTGCCGCCCGAGAAAAAATAAAAATGATTTATAATCCCCTCAGCGAAGGCCCATTTACATTAAAAAATTTCCCATACCTTTTTGACAGAATGTAAATTCTTTGTGTATTATGTGATTATATGCTATTATTTTATTCACTCTAATATTTTAAACGCCCACGGTTATAGAAATGTATAAAAAATCAGTGTTGAAATAGACATGAATCGAATTAAAATTTGTAAAAAAATTATTTAAAAATAAAACACCACTTTGGTAAAATTAATATATAGTAAATGTTTCATAATGTATTAAAAGTCCTTTGAGACCACAAACATAATTTATTTATTTTTTACCAGGGTTTATAATCGAGTAAAATTATTATTTACCTACTGATTATGATTTTGTTTCTTTGTGTTGAAACAAGGTCGTTCTAATTACTACAGAATAGAAGATACAGGAGGCCGAAAAACTATTTTATTATTATTTCATAGGTGTAATAAAGATTATCATTTTTATATTGAGTCTCATTTCGATATGATAAATGAGCCTTCCTTTCTATAAATCCATCAAAAGTACATATCAAGGACTATTTAGGTTATATTTTTAGACCTGAGTTGTGTATTGTACATTAAACTGTTTTAAAAATACATGATTGAAGTAATATCATTATAATCACCTATTTTACTTCATAAAAGATAAACAACTGAGTTATCTATAATGGAGTAATAAAGTATTCCTAATTCTTATATTCACTGACCGATTAGTACTATTTCAAATAAAATTAAACATCTGCATTAAACTAAAAGAATTGTTATGGTATTGAATAAATTAATTAAACTAGTATTTTAAGAACAAAATGCGCAAAAAATGAAGATTGTAAGGTAGAAATATGTGTCTTAGACAACTAAGAAGAAAAATATAAATACTTTAATATTTGGCTTTGTACAATTCCTTTACTTTTAGTATATAAACTTTTTTCAATCAATCTGTGAAAATATTACTTAATCAAAATTTATATTAATAAAATTTCCAATTTTAGTCCAAACCTTTGAAATTGGGAGAACAATAAATCAGGCAAGGTACTCAATATCTGGAACACATCGGTACCGTTAAAAATCTTAGAAAATTATATATTTACTCCGATATTTTATATGAGGCAATCAGAAAAAAAGGAGGGAATGGTTAAAGCACAGAGCCAATCACACTTAAAGGAATTAATGAATGCATCACTTATGACCATTGTAGTTGACAATCTGAACAGGATTTTTATTTTATTTTATTTTACAAAGCCGCAACATCATTATTTAATTATTGAGAAGGGAAAATATAAGTATAAAGTAATAACTATTGGATTTTCTCATAAAAGACATAGAGTAACAATTGGCATGGCATTGGCTTACATCTTTATTTGTTCCAAATAAAGATGTAAGCATCTATGAGATGAAGGAAATAAATACCATCTTCATTCTCTATCTTGCAATGATATAGGCAGCCTTAATTTTACTCCAAGTTCAACAAGGACTACATATATTTACAACTCCAGAACAAATCCTCAGAGGTACACACTAGGAGTTATTTTATCATTAATGTTCTCTCTTCATAAACAAAAGAATAATGATAACAGCTTCTGAAAAACAAAACAAAAATGGAGAGAGAGGTACAAACTACAAAAACCGGACCCTCTTTTATTATAATCATACATATAAATCCGATGTGTTTTTTAGCTGGCCCGTTAATTTGTAATTGGTAGTATAAAGAATTAATTTTATTTGCCTTATGAGTTGTCATTATTATTTAATTCCTGAAAGTGAACATCCTTTCCTAAATAGATTCAATTATATTCAAAGCCTAATTGAACAATCGTGTGTGCTCATAAAAGACGGAGCGTAATCCTGAGGATTTGTTACAGGGATATAATTGTAAGTCCTTTTTGGACTCAGTGAGTGTAGAATTGGGGATCGGCATCGGAGTAATCCCAGCAAATGTCATTGTTAATATCCTTTTTCCTTCCTCTCTTGTCATAGCTGATTGAAGCTGATCCAAAGAAACGTCATGATCATTACTCTTTCTCTCCTCCAAAACATTCTTCAAATTGGCAGGGTTACCATGTTGATTTTCGGTTGTTGTTTTTTAACATGCCCATTCTACAGCGGATTAACACCTTTGATTATAATATCATTTTCACCTAAGACAAAGGGGGTTTGTGCGGGATTTATATTTGTCAGTCCTTAATAGACACGGAATAAAATTGAGGAACGACATCAGATTAGATCTAAGTTATATGGCTATGCTTATATATGGAGTGGAATTTGAGTCTATTTCCTTCCTCTCACGGCTGCTTGCAGATGATCGAATAAACGTCGTGATAGCCAAGCAAACTCACAAACGTTACTCGAATTGTCAGGATTCTGCAGAACATGTTTTTCTGCATAACTACTTATGTATTCCACGAAAAGATGGAAATACAAAGTTTGCCTACCTTTCTAAAAAAAATATGACGTCATTATTTATGAGTCAACTGAATCTGATGACGCTAATTACGCATATTAGTAATATCAACAATAAATGAAAACAGACTCCGAATGTTTTTATCGTGGAAAATCTAAATGCTAATTATTTACGTAAATGATATACTAAGTGAGTTTAGTGTTTACAAATCGTGGGTCTAAGGAAAGTTAGATATAGTAATCAAAGGTTCTATGAATACCAGCTATTATTACTCCGAGTAGATAACAAATTATATTTTGCGGAAACAAAATAGTATTCATTTGTTACTGTGTCAAAGATACGAGACTTATAATTTTTCTTGTAGTCCAGGAAGATTTTTGGTACAATTCGTATTAAAAGTAGAAATACTAAGTAGATAGGAGAGTAGGTTTTTAACATTTGTAATTAAGTCTTTTAATGGCATACCTATTTTTGTTTGTCAGAGAATCATAATGAAACAAAAGTTTAGTTATAGTTGTAGTTTATTTGGAACAAATACCTTCTTTTTTTTTTTTATTCTAAAGGATATTTTATGGAAAAACTAAAGCTATAAATAAATAATGAAAAAAAGTGTATAAAAATATTTTTCATATTTAAGGTTGAATATGAAAAATCAAGAGATACTCCATAAAAATATTTTAAAAAATATGTGTTCTAATGCTGAAACAAAATATTTATATCATATAAAATAGACCATTCAGAGTTTTTCGTTCCTTGTCAAATGATAAATGTCCATAAATTGTCAACACGAATTTCAGCGTAATTATATAAGACCTCTTTAAACCCGACGACCAACAAATATTACCCTCATCAACAAATTTCAAATATTGTCAAACTGAGTCTCATTCATCCATTTTAAGAATAAGGACACTTTTGAAATAAATGGAGCATCCCTTTGTTCCTCACACAGCTTACAAATATTAATAACATTATTTTTTAATCATTTATTTCGATAGACTTATTTTATAATGAGCCTAAACTTTACTTAAGAGGTGTAATGGGAAATTAGAGGGCATTGAATGTTTTTCTTTTCAATATCATTTGTACTTTTATTAATCCTCAATCCCTTTCTGAATTGTGTAGTTCTTGATTCTCTTATTAGCAATACTTTTTAATGTAATCTTAAGCATTTCTTACACTCTGTCATTTCAAGACAGATTATGACGTCACAAAAACTATAAACTACTTTGTTGGCTCAGTCATTATATTTACATAAGTACTCAATACATAACCAAAAAAGAGGAATACTCGAAATTATCTGTCAATAGTTATATGCATATTATAAATACCCGGGTAAAAACGGGTACTCACTGACGAGTAATTACCTCCAGAGTGACCGTTCTTACGGGTATTATACAGTTACTGTTTAAATTTATATTCTGTAAAGGATTATTACAGCCATACATTCCTAGTATAATGTATTTAGGTAAATACAGGGTGCACAAGCCATCTATTCCGCGAAAAAGATTTTTCCTATGCCAATTTTCTCTCCGACCAATTATTAGACTAAAAAATAAAACCAGATTCTGAAAGCTTGATGAATTTCGATTGATTTTATTTTATGAAATCACCTCCAGCCTCAATTACAGTCTTTATACGTGCCCGAAAGCACAAGCAGGCCTTCGACTCAAGTTTCCTTGGCAAATTCCTTCTTGATCCAACTAATAAGTTGTTCTTTGGTGTTGCAAGGGGTTTGGTTGATTTTTCGTTCGGTTACGTCCCACACACATTAAAAAATCCATGGGATTCAGATCCAGCGATTTTAGAAACCAAAAGTCCATGAAATCGTCAAAATTATTTTGGTGCCATTTTAGATTTTTTTTTATATGTGGCAGAGAGCCGAGTCCCTTATAAGACATCAACCCGAACAGTGACTCAGTGAGATGAACGTCTCATTGAGTCCCAGAGTCTGAGCAATTGTTATGTTGTCACTCTTGGTGCAGATTCAGATGAGGGTTCCGTTCTTTTCCAAATATTTGGGACAACGAATTCGTCATTAGATTTTTCCAACTGGTTTGAACAAGCTATCAAAAAAAAACATCCCCTTCCGTGCCCATGTTTGCCCAAGATAGCATGCTAAAATGGTGACATATATAGCTTGTACACCCTATAGAACGGAGAGTGGTGAACATCGAGGTGTATACAGCTTTTGACGTTCTATTTTTATACTTAAATTATAAGTTTGAGTGTATTTGCTCATGAATAACGGAGAATAAGGCTGAGGATTTATAAGAGTATGTCCTTGTTAACCTCATAGTAGAATTGAAGATCGAAAACGGAGTAATTCCTGACTATTTACAATGGCTAGATATTGGGTGGGACTTTTGTTTATTTACTTCTTTTAAGGCTGCTAGCCTATCGTTTTATGAAACGTGATAACAGTAAAGTGGGTCTCTCCACACACATTCTTCAAATTGTCAGGGATCCCACTTTTCTGCTTTTATTTTTACATACCAAACATGCTTACGATTTACAACTCTAGGTTAAATGAAAATTACAAAGCTGAAGGAAAACTATATTTATGTAAGGTATTAGAAACTATACATATATGTACCTCATACATAAATATATTATTTTTCATTTTCAATCTTGAACAAACACCTGGGCTCACTCTACGTGTATTCCTATAAAAAAATCCATTAAATTCAAACATATGAAATGTGTCACTTTTAAAAATCAAATTAAGTTATAAAATATTTATATATAAATCCAATGATTTATAAGGAACAACCTTTTAAATATATTTAGTGAGTTAGTTCTGACAATTTGTTAAAGGCTCCCCAACTACTTAGGAAGAAAGTCTTCCTAAAGAACCACATTCATATTTTAATTCTTGAGTAGAATCATTGTAATAGATTGAAAGTTAATAGCTTAAAAACTTCATTTTAAAAGTAATGACCAAATATTTATGGATCTGTTTTTAGAGTGATGACGTCATAAATTATGAATAATTAAGCATGAAATAAATAAAATAAATATTAGCAAGCTGAGCAGTGTTTCTTTCTTGTTTTGTTGTTATCTGTAAAAATCCGTAAAATTCTCGATGAGAGACCATTTAATTATAATAGGTAACCCTGAGTGTACATATGTGCTTTGTACATGAATGATGGAGATGAATAAAGTATAAATATTGTGTTACTTTAATATAAAATGGGATGATAGTAAAGATGCTCTCCCTCAAAAATATTATTTATACGGGGGCGTCATCAGAATTATATTTGGGAGGGGGAATTTTTTGGTAAAAAAGTTTCAAAATCCACAGCTCTTCACAGAAAATTGCATTATTTGAAGAAAAAAAAACCTTCAAAGTATTTCAAATATTAATTTTTTTGGGAAAGGGTTTCAAAAATTTACTGCTGTTCACAAATGATTAATTTTTTGGAAAAAAAAGTTCAAAAATCTATAGCTGCTAAAATAAACAAAGTAACTTTTTGGATAAAAATTTCAATTATTATATTTATGGAAAAAAATTTCATAAATTTTAGCTATTAAAAAAAAAAATTAAATAGTTTTAAAAAATAAATTCATATATAATTTTATTTTAATTTCAAAAATGCACTGTTGTTGAAAAAAATTTAAAAATTCATAGCTTTTAATAACAAAATTTAATTTTTTTGGAAAAAGGTTTCAAAAATTTACTGATGTTCACAAATGATTAATTTTTGGAAAAAAAAGTTCAAAAATCCATAGCTGCTAAAAAAAAAAGTAACTTTTTGGAAAAAAAATTCAAATATTAAATTTTTGGAAAAAAAATTCAAAAATCTTTAGCTATTAAAAGAAAAATAAATTTTTGGAAAAAAAAATATCAAAAATTTTAAAAAAAGGAATTTTTTTATAAAAATTTTTTTATATATTAATTTTTTTTTAATTTTAAAAATGCACTGTTGTTCAAAAAACATTAAAAATCCAAAGCTTCTTATTACAAAATTTAACTTTTTGGGAAAAAGGTTTCAAAAATTTACTACTGTTCACAAATCGTTAAATTTTCGGAAAAAAAAGTTCAAAAATCCATAGCTGCTACAAAAAATAAAATAACTTTTTGAAAAAAAATTTCAAATATAAAATTTTTGAAAAAAGTTTCAAAAATCTTTAGCTATTAAAAGAAAATTTAATTTTTGGAAAAAAGTTTTAAAAATAAATTCCATATATTTAAAAAATTAAATTTTTAAAAAAATTTCTAACATTTAATTGTTGTAAAAAAATTTCTAAAATCTTTATTTACAAATACTATTTTTTTTTTTTAATTTAAAAAATCTAGTTGTTTACATAAAATTAAATTTTTTGGAAAGAATATTTGAAAAAATAAATTCAATTTTAAATATAAAGTTTTTGGAAACAAAACTTTATGTATATCATTTTCTAGTAAAACAAAAATTCCTTAATTTGGGGGGGGGGCTACAAATCTTCCACCCCACTCTCTGCGGACACTCCTGTTATATTATCAGGGTTACCACTTTTCTATTATCTGCTTTTCATATACGGAGCCCACCAAAATTTGCGTAATTTTAAACAAGTTATGAAAACAGTAAAAAAGTCCCAATTTTGATCAAACTTGGCACTAAGAATATGTATGGTCACAGTAAGAGGCTTTTACATTATAGAGGTCAAGGTCAAATTCCAAGGTCAAGGTCACACCAAAAAATGGCCATAAGTGGAGGGTTTGCGCTCTACCCAGTGCCTATTTTTGTTGTAATCATTAAATAACTCTCAAAATTAATTTTTGTATTATTTTAGACATACAGTTTAAATCTGTTAAGTCGTACATTTTTACAAAACTTTGAAAAGCCCTCCAAATGATGGACAATTTCAACTTTTTTTTTCTTACTATTTTCATAATTTGTGTAAAATTACACAAATTTCGAGGCCTCTTATGTTTGCATAGCTCAAGAAAAATACATGAACGGGACACCCTACTGCCCATATTACTGTGTTTGAACCAAAATGCCTTTTGAGGTCAAAGGATAATATATATGCATAGATATATAACATGAAATTATTTTACCACATTATATATTCGTAATGGGTATACAAATTAAAAAGTGCAAAAAGAAAACTAAGAAAATTAGTTGATTCAATTGCTTTGCAAATAGTTAGCTCTCCTTATTTTCCTACAAATAGTACATAGTATGATACTTATATTATAGGCAACTCAATAGTAGTATGTACTAATAATAATTTAATGGGACGTGATAATTTATGAAGTTATGTTGGAGGAAGTTATATATTCATAAAGTGAACTATGTACGTTAACATAAAAACAACTTAGTATGATTTTTCTCAAAAAGACGTGTATATTACATTTGTATTCTTCTAAAAATTATCGTCAATTTATATAATTAAATTATTCTTATTCGTCACAACTATAATATAGATAAAGAGACATATTTTATTTGAAAGTACAATACAAGTACCTATACTATAGCTAAAATTATTCGGTATCTTAAATCATCCCACAAATTTCTTATGATTGACCCAAATATGTGTATTTAGATGTATATGAAGTAAAAAAAATAAACTGGGAATTTATTCTTTCCATAATTTTTATTCAAGATTATTTTTATATTGACTCACTACATGTCAGCGTTAATTTATGTTATAAGACAGAAAGAGAGTTACAAAAATGATATTTCTTTTCATTCTTGCAGAGAAGGATCATTTTGACGTTTTATTATATCAGCTGCAAGTAGCCAAGAGACAAAGAAAATAAACACAAATTCCCCTCCGAATCTAACAAGGAACTACGCCGATATCAATCTATAATTCGGTTCGGAGAACAAAAAGGACTTATCCTTATAATTAGAGTTCTATAAAATGTGATTTAAAGCGCGCCAGGTTTCTTTAAGTTGGGAATCTGAAGAGTTTTTTTGGGGTTTTTTTTAAATTCTTGAAGAGAGAACATCCAAATATAAAGTAAGGGAGGGTGGAGTCAAAAAGTGTTTTTCAGTTTTTGGCTCATATCTCTTCAGTTACAAATAGTACAAAATTTTCTTTTAAATACTTAAATGTAGCCAATACTATGGGCTATCAAAATATATAAGTTTTGTCAATTTTTTAAAAGTTTATTAATTGTATGTTTTTTTTGGGAAATATATACTTTAAAAATATTAACTCAAAAGTTAATTTCAGTTCCTACAACTCCAAAGGAAAAAATTATATAAAACTATTCAATTAGCTCATTCAATAGCATTTAAAGCATAGGAGCTTAAGAATCTAACGGGTGGTTTCCCCTATCTGTTGGCTACGGATACAGTATTAGTTGTGAAAAGGATTGTCCTTCATTTAATACTGATCATATTATAGACCAACACGTCCTTATACATTTTGAGATTATGAATTACATCCAGATTTACCTAGGCGTATATACAGGTAGTTGCATAAATACACGGACTATTTGTGGCAAATAATTAAATGTGTAATAAAATTCGTATGACCTATTTTTTTTTGAGAATTATATAATAGAAAATTTATTCTTGTATAAAATTTAATATGATTACTGAATATAACCACCATCAGCTGCTATGACACCCTCCAAGCGCCCGCGGAAGGCCTTGCACACATTGATGATGTAATGGTCTTCCATGGCTGCCCATTGCTCATTGACGCTGGCCTTCAATGAGTCCAAATTCGAGTGGCGAGTAGCACAGGCCTTCTTCTCAATTTGCCACCACACACTATTGTCAAGGGGATTCAAATCAGGTGATTGCGGTGGCCAAATTCTTTTGTTCCAAAATGGCATGTTGGCAGCGAGCCAATCCTGAGTCATTCCAGAGGTATGGGCACCCTCCTTCAGATCTTTTCCCTCCCTGACAGGCTTCTGGACCTTGAACACAGAAGTCCTGGATTGTCCAGTGTGCTTGACTATCTCCTTGACAGACCTACTGGCGTGGAGGAGAGTGGCAACCATATGACGTTTGGCCTCGTCATTCATCGTAAACGGCGAAGTAAGAAAACAAAAACAAAGCCAAAAGATTTACCGAATTACTTGTGCTAAATTTTTTTATTTCCGGTCAGGAATCTCGATATATAAGCTTTGTTTGATGCGAGTAAGAAAACAAAAACAAAGCCAAAAGATTTACCGAATTACTTGTGCTAGAACTTTTTATTTCCGGTCAGGGAACCTCGATATATAAGAATTATAAGAATCAATTTTAAATGAAATAAATATCAACCCAATTTCCTTATGTTACGGGTCTTCAGTTTAAATAGTAGCGATGATAACGATTTGTTTAATTAAAATAAGTAAAAGAAAGGCTATTATCAAACTAATTAAGATATTGAGTAATCCACTCTTAGGCTCTTAATCCGTAATATAAGTTTAAAATTCCTGAGGTGAAAGATACATATTGAAGCAGATATCCTATATATACCTATGTGTGTGTACAGGAGAAGGCATCCTTGAAAATAAATTCTTCAAAAATAAACGACAAACATATAATCCTCACAGAAATCAAATCAGAAACACTATTTTTTATACTTTTAATCAATTATAAAAGGAAGATCAAATCAATTTTACAAGAAGTGAGACACTAATTACTTGATTCGTTGATGTAAGTTCATCTATAGATTAAAAATAGGTTCATAAAGAGACACTCTTCTCCAATACAATACATATATGATAAACTACGAAGAAACTGACTTACTCTGGTCTGATTACTATGTCATGGATATTTTCACAAAAAATGTATTCATTCGATGAGGCTTAATACGAGGCTCTTCCTCCATACTCAGGAATAAAGGCAATCTGCGAATAAAAGTTATATCTGAAAAAGATGACGGAAATCCTCTACAAAAATTAGATCTTCCTCAAAATTTATTCGTACTTGATAATTGCTTTTGTAGTCCTTTTTTATGTTTCACCTCTGAAAAATGAAATTTTACTACAAAATAATTCACTAGGTGATCCACAATTCCCTGATTGATTACTTAGATCACAAATGAGTGTTCTCAATGAACGATTGGATAAGTTCCGGTCTCATTATTTACATTTTTAAACGAATCAATTTTTGTCTTCTCCAATAGTTATTTAATAAAAGATTTATTTATTTTCAAGGCTCTATATAGAAGGTTGCGTGGCTAGTGTCTATCCAAATGTTAAGGTATCTATGCATTAATGCTGGGAAAAGGATTTAATTATAATGAAATTAATATAATTTTTTTGTATTATGCATTTTTAAAACAATTTACACTGAAATTGTGGAGAATGTTTACTTTAGTGGGGGAAGTTAACAGGAAGTCGACCTATGAAATAATGAACAAAAAAGCAAAAAGAGCACACGCAACAATCGTTTTTTCTTTTCTAATTTCTAGAATTAGTTTTTTTTTTTACGAAAATGACATCCTCATTTATAACCAATGGGGATCTAAAAGTTTTTTTAAGAGGGACAAGAGGATTGTAGAAGTACGAGGCCGGTTATTCTATGACGTAAATTCCACCTATGATTATTGGAGAAGAAATGTGAAGTCGTTCAAAGAGAATCGGAGGCAGTTATAACAGCAGCCATGCCTTATAATACCCAATGTACGACTCCCATGTATTTAATTTCTGAATAATTTTGCGAGTATTAGTCATTGCAAAGTGCATTCTTCCTTATTATCGCGGAAAATTTTCTTTGAGGAGGATCCCATTAGTATATGTATTATAAATATATTGGGATATTTTAGTATTTATTTTTATTTTTAAAATAAATTTTAAACTAGTCCTACTAATATATTATCAATTATCATTATGAATGTAGCAAATAAAGCAAAAATGAATTTAAAGTTGTACAACATGAGTTTTATATAAGAAAATCATTGACTTATAAATGAGTACAATTCCACCAATTTTAAGTGTATGAATCGATCAAATACAATAAGTTAAACATATATAAGCAAAATTTAAGAAAAAATGTGGTTATATCCAAATTGCACTCAAAAATTAATTGAAGGGTATATCAAACTCAGCACAAAATAAAAAGCAATGTTTGATCCTTTTGAGCCTAATTAATTGAGGAGTATATATAGAATTTCAATGAAAAGTTTCACGCTTACTTTGAATATTGACGACACCTACATCATGAGATAAATGTTAAATGAGTGCAAATCAGTTTGAATAACCTTTAGGTTGAAAAAGCTACGATACTAACTGGGAACAATCTTACAAAAACAATAGATTTCATAAAAATTATCTTTGAAGGGATTCGAAAATTCATTTTAATCGGTTTCGATAGAACGACGTAGCTCAATGGACAACGCACATGGGAAAAATTATTCTCTTGAACTCCAGGTGTGTAGGTTTGCGTCTTGGTTGATCCTTAAGAAGGAAATATACTCAATGTATATGGACTTCAAAGACGATTCCTAGGTCAGATGAAGTAAAGTAATACCATAATGTTTACTTAAACTTAATCAGTGCAACTCCATCTAATCAATAAAAAGATCATTTTAAAAAAATCGGTTTCGAATCCCGTTCGCGTATAGAGAAGCAAATAGAATATCTACGATTACATTGACTAAAAAATGGTCAAATCGTTTAGTTGTTATATTAAATTTGTCTACATTTACATGATCGGTACAACTTTATCTGACCAAAGAGGGTAAAAGACGAAAATTATTAAGTAAAAAGCAGTATTTCTCGGATATTACCCGGAGTAATTAGGCATCGACTAATAAACAATCGTTGCTTTAATAATATAGAAAATAACTACCTAAGAAATCCTCAGTTTTATTCACTGTTTTTCAAGACCACACTTTCACGTAGTTTCTCAATACGACGTTGTCACTGATGAGCCATCGAGTATTTTATTCTTTAGCGCACTAACTGGCTATAACTTAGCTACGCAGGCTCAATGCCTCATGAAAAATACCTTGGAAATTTCATTAATATGACTACTTTGTTATTTCTTAGATAAAAAATGTGTATTTGATATACATCAGGGAAACACTATATACGCTCAATGTTAAATGCAAAATGCGGGAGAAATTTGATTGATATGACTTCATGGTTTCATCTAAGATGAAGAACGACTGTTTTTCATTACAACACACATTCATACATACAGATAGACTTTGTTTTATTCAGATAGAGGGCACGATGAATAATGTATGTTACATCCCCAATCTATAGGGAATCACGGGGGGATTATATTGTTTTTTAGTTTGTTGATGGACTATTGTATTATCTTTAAAACGAACCATGCAGTAGAGTTAAAGGCTAAATTAGACATTTAATCAATTTAATAAACACTAGTAGCTGAATTAAGGCTCTAAGGGCTCTATCAGGAACTGAATGAGCAAATCTGTACTCATTATCATAAACTCTGTCAATTATATACCTTCTTAACCATAAAGGTAATCCTAATCTTAAGCTTACACAAGTTTGATTACTACTAATAAAAATGTAAGTGAAATCAGTTATCTTTAAATAACGGAAAAAAATTCTTAATCTAGTAATCCATTCCCGAGAGACAAAGGAAAATATATTCAGACATCTTTTTTCTTGTATAAATATTATTATAGTCCAAGAAATGAGATTTTGCGGAGCAGAATCAGCAATTGGCAATGAAATGTAATTTTAATTACAGTTTTTTATAACTTTTTCTAATAGAATAATTCATTCTCAAGAAGAAAAACATTTGGAAAAAAAACTTTTATTAGTTGATAAATATGATTGATTATGGAGCTTATTTTAATTAAAAGCTGTGAGTAGGAAACTGTTATGTGTTTTTCAAAAGGAGATTGAATAATATGAAATCAAGGTATACAAGCACATTCGTCCTTTAAGAAGCTATTGATTTATATAAGATCTAGTATATGTAAATAATGACAAAGTACCTTGTACAAAATCTTGAACGAAGTTAAAATGGATGTAACTTATAAGTTATAACTCCTTCAAAAATCTTCAGTATTTCTCTCAGTTTTTCATGAGCTAAGGAATAACTTACATTGTACATAAAAAATGTGCTACATTTTATATGTAGTTTGTTAAAATAAGGCCAATGTTTTCAAAGTAGAATAGAGCGTTTTTTGTGACGTCAGCATTTTTTATGTTGACCATTTTGGAAGGATAAGAAATGATGTTTTATATGAGTGAAACCCCTTTTTTCATACGTATAGAGGAAACTAGTAAACTATTGGATGGAAGGACCATCAAGTTATAGGATCTATATTGTAGATAAAAATTAACAATTACAATGGAAATAATAATTCTCCTAATTTCTCATCCCTGTTCGATGAAAAAAATTATAATAATTCTACAAATCAAGGTACTTTAAGGGATATTTAGTACATAAAACTTTGATTTAATTCAAATATCACTGTTTATCATTGGGATCATGTTGTATTTAATTCAAGTGCAAAGTCTTTTTTTATTCATTAAGCCATTTGATAAAGTTTAATCAAGATTTATTGATTTATAAATTTGTCCAATTTATAGATTAAAATATGAACTTTCACTTTCCCGTTAATTTTGATGTCAGTGAAAAAATTATATAGTAATGAATGAAAGAATAGAATTAAAATAATCGTCTAATGCATGTCTTTATGAATTAAAATAGTTTTTTTGGGTTGATCCTTTTATTTTATCTCATGAGAGTAATAATTGATTAAAAAAGGTTATTTGAATTCCTTAAGATATTTATCTTTCAATTCATTACTATTCTACCAATAGAACAAAAGAAATAATTGGCCGTAGTTGGCCTAAAAAAGGAAAGGGAAAAAGAAGGGGATTTTCCATGTTCAGGTACAAACCAGGGCTGCAGAGTCAGTAAATAAAATGCCCGACTCGAACTCAAACCCTACTCAACAACTACTCTTTTTAATAACATATTTTATAGCCTATTTAAGGAACTATTTAGTCATTTGAGTCTAGGGACTATAAATGTAGATCTCATTTATAGCTATAGATAGTTATTAACTATATGTAGTAGATCATTGTTGCAGATATAAAGAAAATATTTGGAATAAAATATTTTTTTAAAGATAAACAACAAATGAAATGTTTAAAAAATTATCTATTGCTAATATATTCATAAGTTTGTGAACATAATTTATGCACTTGTAACCGAGGAACGGCAATACAAACAATCTATTACTGGAACGTTACACTTTACTCTGATGAAATTGACCATTCACAAGACTAAGTTATGAACTGGCATGTCTAGTGGCTATGCTCTACCCAACATAATATTTTTGACTTTAGAGATGTTCGGGTATTGTGATTCTATAGATTATAGAGTATTTTGCGAAATTCGTGAATTTAGCTTATAAATAAGTTAACTTTCACGTTTAATAAATTAATAGTACTCAATACCTATAAATTATAACCTTTTAGGAAAAACTTTACGAACACACAATGTTAGGCTTGGATTATAAATAATTTTTTATTTACATAAATTATAAAAAGTTTTGAAACCGGAGTGGGAGTCAGTACAAAATTTCCGACTCCTGACTCGAATTCCACTACTCCGAAATTGTATTGAACCCCTATTAAAGACAGTCAAGGAAAAAACTGTAATTCTTGAATATTAAGTACGAGGGGGGTTTGATAAGTTTTCGACCTCAACGTGAATATAGCAGCACTTGTAAATAAAATATATTTTATCTATCTAGCATCTATTGACTCTTACTCACCAAAAGTTTCAGACATTTTGGACTTGGATTTGTCAAGTAACAGTCATTTGAGTGAGTAGATGTGAGTCAATCGATCTGTCATTAAATATTTGTTGTCCAAAATGGCTGAAAAAGCAAGATACTCTCTAAGAATATCATAATAACGACAACATTTTTGGAAGAAAATAAAAAAATATATTATGGTAACAACTACAAAAGTCATCTTGATTTTATTATTATTCTCATCCATTGTCATGATTGGGAAAAAATGGAGCGGACAAATGAGCGGCTCTAAGTAAGTTGTTTAAATATTTTTTCCCTAAATTGTTCAATTTTTCCCCCAATTGAAGTGCTCAAAAATTAAGATAAACCATGATAGGTGCTAATTTTCTGCTCAATGTCCATGTCTGGGTGTAAACCTTGGTAATGCGTAATTTTCTCCATAGAAGTAGCTATGAATTCTAAATTTTGAAAGGAAATCAAGAAATATATGTACAAATGTATGTAGAACCTTACATTATCAGCTTCTTCAATCAAGCATACAAAATAAATATGAAAGAAAAACAAAATATTACTCTGAATCAGATGTACGATTGTAAGAGGCAATTTTCGATAGCTATAAAATTTTATTGCACAAGTATTAGCTTAGAATAAACATTCAAAAAGTATATCTCTGGTTATTCATAAATATCATTATTTTTGAGAAATGATAGAGTGTATTCAAAGTTACATTGACTGTGAAAGGCAAAAGAGACTCGAACAATGTTTTGACAATTAAGGTTGAGTGATTTAAATTAATATAAATTAGGAAAAAGAGCTCTATCAAAAAGGCCAAACTGGAACCAGAGGAGTTAAAGAAAAACACCCCAGGCCAATCCTCTCAAATCTATGAAGGCCCATGAAAGAGATCTTGGGATTTCATATCAGACTGTCCAAAGAGCTACCAAAAAAGTGGGTGGAAAGAGCCTTGTGAGGGTGGAGAGGCCACTTTTGAGACCAGTAATGAAAGTAAACCATCTCCTCTGTTGCAAGGCTCTTTTGAACTCTTTTTGGACACATTTGGCCCCCTACAGTCCTGATGCCAACCTTCTTGACTACACCTTTTTCTACCGTCTGTCATCCAAATACACGAGGCCCTCAAAGCCACTGTCAGCAAGCACTGAGACACCATGATAGAGGATTACATCCACCTGGAAGTCATCATAAGGGCGACTATATTTATGCTTAAGAGAGCTTAGATACAATTCTATTTATATTATTGAAATTTCATTATTGATTAATAAACTGTATCTTTTTAAAGTTTAAAATTCAGAGTACTCTGATTTTAATGGACAACTCGTATATACAGGTGTCCACGATAAGTTGGAACTATCTTAAAATTCAACCTGCTTGATAAAAATGGAATTTGGAGTGTATTTGTTAATATGAAAAAGTTAGACATGATATTAAACAATAAATTTATTCAACATGTCCTCCCTCAGCAGCCACCATCTTCTCCATCCTGCCCCTAAAGGATTTGCATGCTCTGATGACTTCCGCGGAATCGACAGCATTCCACTCCCTCGTAATGGAGCTCTTCAGGGCCGCGATGCTCTTGTGGCTGACCTTGCACACCTCCCTCTCCAACTTCCCCTACTAGTAGTAATCTCACGGATTGAGGTCGGGTGAGTTGGAGGGTCAGGTGTTGCGATCCCAGAAAGTGATGTCGTGGGAGTTGAAGAGGTTAGTGGGCTCATGGCGATGTGTCCAGGCGCTGAGTCTTGTTGGAATATGACCCCCCCAGCGGCCGTATCCTTCATCCAGGGGATGACAAACTCCTCCATGACTTCGCATTACCTTATCGCGTTAACCCTTTCCTTGGGATTGAAGAAGAAAGGAGGCATCACCTCACCGGTGCTGCAGATGACACCCAGGGTCATCACGGAGGCCGGGAACTTTGTGGTGAAGACCGCAGGGACCTCTTTTCTCTCCTTGGCAAGCCACCGGTCATTCTGGACGTTGTAGCTTCTGTCGACAGTCCAGTTCTTCTCGTCGGAGAAAAAGATGATTCTTCCTCCATTGCTCTTCAGGTCATTGAGGAGACGCTTACCGTTGGTGAGCCTGGTGGCCTTCATGGATGCCGTGAGGATGTGTTGTTTGGCCATTCAGTATGACTTGTACCCGAGGTCCTCATTCCCAACCTTGGAGACCAGCTGCTTGCTCACTCCACGGTTCTTGGCCAACCTGGAAAAGGAAGTCCCCGGCAAAGCCTTGATGGATTCTAGATGCCTTCAAAGAAGCGGGAAGTGTGGATTCGGTCACTTCTCATGGTGTAGGCCTTGCGGCAGACCTTCCTCTCAACCTCCCAGGCATTGAAGACCCGGTACACCGTGGTCTTGGGGTAGTTAAGAAGCTTTAAGATAGCAGAAGGCGTGTGTCCCGTATGAGCCAATTCGAGGATGGCGTCTCTCCTTGCTTGTTCCATGATGACTATTGTTTGTTATCAAAACAATTGTAGAGGAAGTTATAGTGTATTGTTCACGCAACCTTTTATATTAGTATGATTTAACCTCAAATATCCACATTATAGATCTGGATGAAGTTTAAAGTAGTTCCAATTTATCGTGGACACCCTGTATATTGTATAAAATAAGTATTTTTCGTTCTTGTATCTTTTTATGTGTTGAACAGTTAAATATATATGAACCTAAATTTTATAAATTCACGTGCATTTTTATCTAATTACCCCATACCTCTATCTGTCAAACACATTTCTCAATTTAATTATTTCAGTAGAGTCATTCATGGGATTGTGACAAAAAGGAAGTAATTTACTTGTAATTGTCACTCCAAAAAATCAAGCTCCTACTCAGTTTTATTGTAAGAATATTTCATTGAAACAGATGATGTCATTAATTCAGAGGATTTTTTAGAGTGTTAAATTAAATATCTTATTAATTGAAACTTAAACTAGGGCATAATTTTTATTAATATAAAAATAGAGATAATGTTAAAATTATCTCAATTATTTTTGTTAAGGATCATAACTAATTAGGAATTTCGTTTTCCTTCAGTTATAAACAATTCTTTATTTTGTTATTAATTAAATTTTTAATTATTTATTCATATCTCAGGGGATATTATGGGATTATACAATACGAGTGGGAGTACTCCGAATTGCTCGTAAATATTTAATAAACTATAACCAAGATTTTTCAACATCTTAGTTAACCAGATTCATAGTTTAGTCAATTTCAAAAATTACACTATTTTATATTTATGAATATCTGGAAAGGGTTACCAAAAGTTGCTCGGGAGAGTGTTAGGGTATTTTTACAGGTTTTATAATATAGCACCTGTATATATATCAAATATATTGTTATGAATTTAAAAACAGAAAATTGTTTTATAAGCTTTATATGCATGACAAAATAGATGAGAAGTCCATCTTTTATATCTGTTAACAAATTATTAAATAAAAATTGCAAAAAAAAAGTTTTATACCAATTTTGAAAAAAAAGGTAGTTAATAGCATTTATTGGCATGCTATAGAGGAAAATAAACCTACCAAGATTTTTTTCTTACTTGCAAAAACAAAAAAGGCATGGAGAATAATGTTGTCAAAAAATTATCTTCGAAAAAATTAAATATAAAATGTTCCGGAAATTGAAAATACTACATGGAGTGGTTAAAGTTTAAAATATTATGTGCAAAATACATTGTTTTGTGGCATTTCTTCTTAAAATTGAATCTTTACGTTTGATGAAAAAAGGGTAAAAATAAAAAATAATTCAGAAAATGAGATATATTTCAGTTAACCATCGGTTTTTTTTGTGTCAAATTAATGTCCAAACGAATTTAGAGACTAATTTATAAAATCCTTTATTTTATCTACAGATCAAATATTTCATCGTCTTCTTGCATTTTGTTTTTTACCCTGAAAAAAACAAGTGCAATTTTAACATATTTCATATTTTGCCAATAACTTTTTTGATTTTGAATAAATTTAGACAACTTCCTTATTCGTATGGTTGTTTTTTGAGATGCCAATTACTTTTGATTCATAACTCAGTCCCCTATTTTTTTGTTTTGGGTATAGAATAATTATATATGTAACCTGTTAACCTGACTAAGTTCAAATGAGGCACTCCTGCAAATTTCAAGCCTCTTAAGCCCAACGGTGTGTGCACTACAAACATTGAATTTATAAGATTATGCCCAAGTTTAGATTTAAACATTTATTTAACATTTAAAATCAATTGAAAAAATATATATATATATTTGATATAAAATTATAAAAAGTTATTCAAAATTGCAAACAAACATACAAAATACTTCTTTTTCAACAATATTTTTAGTACTTCTGTCTTGTGTGACGAACTATAAATCCTTATTAATAACAACTCTTTATTTTCTTTTCTTTGATATGACACTCCGTCACACGTTCGGTGTTAGATTGGTCTTCTTTATATCAACTAATTATGCAGTTCAAAAATTAAGCCCACAATCAAGTCCTCCGGAGACAGATAGACAAACTTTCCTCTATTAATGTACACAAGGTATATCTTTGGAGCAGAATCGAGCCATGTTATCTGCGCAGAACTTTGGCACTTGGTGGACGTGTGAGAGGGAGTACCGTCCTGAGTTCACAAGTGATGGCCCTCTGGGTAGTTGATCTTCATCCATGGCAAGATGGTGTACCTAAGCATCTTATAGTAGGCCTACTGGCAGATTTTCTGTCCGGCCAGATATTTGGTGTGGCAAACACTTTGGACCTCTTCTTTTGTTTCTGCAAGCCAGTGGTCGTTCCGGCGGTTGTGGAATTGATCAATTGTGAAAATCTTCTTGTCTGAGAAAATATTCACAATTGACCCATTTGTTTGATTCATTTGAAGATTCTTTTCTTGCACCTGTCGAGCCTCCTGGCTTTCATTCCCTCTGTCAGAGGGTAACGCAGGGTCCTAGTGAAATAACCTAATCCCAAGTTGTGCTTTATAGCCCTCCTGATGGTTCTAGGAGCCATAGAAAAGTCGTTGGCTATGTGATTCATCCACTTAGTGGGATCCTCCATTATATTCTTCTCCAAAACTTAACAAGGACTTCGTCTTCTTCCTTAAATTATGCCCTCCTTTTCCTGACATCCTGGAGAGGTCTTTTTCATTTTTTTTTTTCCATCTTTGCCAACTTAAAAACCAGGCTCCTAGAACACTTATGCATGATCGTAATCTTCATCACATCAACTACAGCGTCTAGGAGATCTGAGAGGCACTGTCTTTTGCTTGTTTCTCGCTCCTGATGATGAGATGACTAAATGATTAGTATAGTTTCTTTTTATAAAAAGGACTGGGGAAACAGAATATCAAAAAATAATCACTAAACCTTTTCATAGTAATGAAAAAATAAACATTAATTAACAGACCACGTTTTTCTGCCCAACCCGGTAGATACATATTAGGATTTGAAAGCATTCAGTCAATGAGATATAGGGAGTGGTATTCATATCAAATTCAATTAAACCACTAACTTTCTGATCCAAGAGCATGTTCTGGAAAAAAATGAATTCTTTGTTCTCATTATGGTAATTAAATGGAAATTTGATACCCTTCTCCAATATTAATTTTTTGTCTCTAATTTCATTAACAATTTTCCTTATGATCGGTTGTCCAGCTCTGTGTTGACTTAGTTTTTAGAATATGGATTGAGAAATATTGATTCAACCACTCGAAATAAAGTTTTGGGCTGGGCTCTGATAGTTATTTGATACAATTTATATGTCAGTACAGTGTTTCTGATGGTTTGAGTACCCTAAATAGTTTGTTGACCTACAATTTGTTTTCCTAAAAATTAGGAATATATTTTTCTGTATAACTTGAGGAAAGGAATTTCAATGAACATTTTCAAATTCAGCAATTGGAAAGGATTGATCTTTTCTGTCACACTTGACAATAAATATTACCCCGGTGATTAATGCCCAGAGAAAAGTTGGATAAAAATCAAATCTACTAATTTTCACAAAATTACACCCCTCCCTAATCTAAAGTGTAAACTTTAAAAAAAATTACAAATTAAGTTCATATATTACAGCGATTTGAGTCAACCTTTTTAATAGAGTAATAAAATACGTAACATTATTAAAAGAATATTGATTTATATCAAAAATAATATTTATTTTTTGTTCCATCTAAATTAATCTGTCAGAGAACTATGCCCTAGTTGCCTACTATCAAATGCTGTTGAAGACTACAACGTGTTGCAAACTCTTTTGAAATGAATAAATCCCTTAAAATATTTATCACAGTCTCCATATTGGTAAATATTAGTTTTTATTTTAATCTCATTTTATATAGAAATAGTATTTTGGATTTCGTTCATTCTTGGAAATTAATAATTTCCTGTGGACAAGTGAGCTTCAAGCTCATTGGTGATCTTGAGATCCCTCCTTTACCAGATGTATCAAACGTTATGGAATATGTCCATCGTGAAAATCTGTAAGTATATACTATTTGAGAAGAGTGAAAGAATATCCAGTGAGTACAGTAATAGAGAGAACTTTGTTTGTGTTTTATAGCCACGTTCAAAAAGGTGGAAGATTTACACCTCGGATATGCAATTCAAGTATTGTTCCAAGGAGTAGCACAGCTATTCTAGTACCTTTTCGAGATAGAGAAGAACATTTGTCCGTTTTCTTGCGACATATGCATCCACTGTTAACGAGGCAGAGACTTGAGTATAAAATATACGTCATTGTGCAAGTAAATTATGACAGAGTTGGGAACTTGGACTTTTTAGACTTTTGACTCGACTTGGACTCATTCAACTTTTTCATTGAATATAAAGTACTCTATAAAGGTCCTTATAAAAAAATTTGACATGGGCAAAGGCTTGAGACTCGAATTGGACTTGTAATCCAAGAACTTGTTCTCATCTCTGCACTGTCTTGACATTATGCGAAACTTTGAGTTAATAAATCATCTTTGTGTCTTAGGAAGGAAACAATCCGTTTAATCGAGGAAAGTTACTGAATATTGGATTTGTGGAGGCGATGAATGAAAAAAATTGGAGCTGTATTATATTTCATGATGTGGACTATTTACCATTGAATGATGAAAATATGTATACATGCTGGGACAATGTAAGGAGTTTACACTATGTATATGTATATATAATAATATAAATGAAAGCCATTTACTTATAGCCTCGAGAAATGGTGGCTGCAGGCAGTGTGTGGAACTATGTGTATGGGTAATTTTTTTCCCTTATTTTGTCATTAGTCTTTCTTTCATAACAATTCCTCAAAATAGAGCGCCATATAAAAATTTCTTTGGGGCTGTATCATCAATCAAACCTCATCAGTTTCGAGAAGTTAATGGATTTTATAATGATTATTATGGTTGGGGTGCTGAAGATGATGATTTATCGAGAAGGATACAATTCCATCATATGAAAATTGACATATTGGACCAAAAAACAGGCTCAAGAATTGGAAGGTACATATTTTTTCATTCTTTATTTTGAAACCCAAATAGAGTGGTTCTTAAATTTTATTGGTTCGAAATTTCTTACATTTGATTGGTTCGAAATTTCTTACATTTGATTGGTTCGAAATTTCTTACATTTGATTGCCTCGAAATGTGGGGGGGGGGGGGCAATATCCAAAAATACACCTTTTGGTAAAAAATGAAGAAAAGTAAATTGTTTTACAATAGGATATATGTATTAAATCCAGTTCTTTTACAACCACCAGTGGATCAGGACGGCTAAATTCTACTCCTCGTGGAGGAGTACTTCTCCAATAAAATTAAAAGTCACATTTAGAAAAACCATAATTACTTCATATCTGACTTATCGTATTTATGTCACGAATGACTATAATATGTGCTACACGCAGTAAAGGTATTACCATCCGGTTCATGAATATTTACTAAAAAAATGAACTTTTTCTCTTAAAAAGACGTTTGTCAAAGAAAAGTTTAGATCTTATGTGGTATGTAAAAAACAAATTCCACCATGCCTAGTACATTATTTTCCATTTCTGTAAAAATAATAATCCTTTCAGAGGAAAATTGTACATAAATTATTTGTTCATTTTACATTTATATATTATTCATTACAAATTTTTCGATCTTGACTTATATTGACTATTAGAAACTTCTAGATAAAATTGCAAACTCTAAACATTGATCACTATGGCTCTGACTGTATATTTCTTCGTTATTTTTTTACCAAAAGGAACATTTTCGTACTGTGTCCCTCTGCCATTTCTTTAGAAAAAAACATTTTAACGTACAATCTTGTGAACAATTTCAGATATAAAATGATGGACCATGAGAATCAAAAAAAGTCCCCAAAGCGATTTGAATTACTAATGAAAACAAAAGAAAATATGAGGAAAAACGGGTTGAATAATTTAAAATATCAAATAACTGCTATAAGACATGAACCACTTTATATGAATATTACAGTTAATGTTTTCTACAATGAATCTACAGTTAATAAAAACAAGGATAATCAATAAAAAAGTGTACCTAAGGTATTGGTTCATTGCGTTAACAGCTTAACTTGCTCCATAAAATGGTCTTAATGTGTTTTATAATTAAAATTTAAACCCCACGTTTTGTATCAATTATTGAAGAAGCAGAACTTTCTAATAAACAGATTTCGAGGCTCTAAAATAATTATTTATCATGAATAACTATCAATATATAAGATATCAAGTGACAAATATCAATACTTGTCCAAAATGTATCCCAGTAAATGTTTCCTTGGTCTATAGGAAACTATACGCCAGTAGAAATCAGAGCTATGTCTAGAGTTGTATAAAATATGACTTGTAGGTATCTAAAAAATAAAAGAAACCGAGAAATGAACACATATTTTTTGGACACCCAGTTTTTGAAGTTCGCAAACTAAGAAATAAATTTTCTTTTCCTAAGTTGAGATAATTATTATTTCAATTTCTGAGGAGTTGCATACATTTTCTTCTACATTTACAACATATCATTGACAAGGTTATGCATTTATCGGTCTAGCGGTTCCGATTATTGAACTGCTAGAACCGGAACCGACAAAGTCCAACAGAGACTGCAATATAGTACTTTTCGGTCTTGGTTCTTGAGCTTCTGTTCCTATATAGAGCATACAAAGAAAACACAATTTATACTAAAAAAAAAAGAATTAACTTTAATCAATTAGTTAATTTTTTGAGGTTTTTTTTTAATTGTACAATTGCAGTATTTTACAATGATTTTATTACGTCTCCAGGGTGATACAGCTGTATCTGAGTTCCAAATTGATAAGGGGTTCTTATGCATCTGGAAAAGGGGTTTTAGGCACCAGACGGTGTAAATAAAAGAGGATAAGAGTGAGGTAGATTATGGATCCAGGTCCTCTAGTAATCTTGTCAGGGCCCTTTAATATGATAACTATAATATTATTTCTTAACCCAGGGTTTCCCAAACTTTACTATGACAAGGACCCCTACACTAATACATTTTAGCTAACCCCCCTTTATACAAACATGTGTGTACTGTGTATGTGTAGACTGAAATAAATCCTTAATTTTCCATCTTCTTGCACCCCCCTCTGGCCTCCCCTCACAGTCCCACTTTGAAAACCATTGTCTTAAGTAACCTTAGTTTTCAGAGCCCCTGCTAGAACTTTGGGCACTACGCACTCTGCGTATAAGAAGGATGTGGCCCTGTTTTTATTTAATATAATTTCCTGGGCCTGAACTTTCTAGTGACGTCCCTAGTTTTAAGTGTTTATTACCAAACTGAGCCTATATAAAAAGCAACCTGAACCGAGACCGAAACTGTTGAAATAAAAGAATCGAGACTGGGACGGATAATACCCCTGAACCTGAACAAGGCACAACGTTAATTAATTAATGTATGTAAAACCGGATGGAACATTTGCGTGAGATCAGAAAAGACGGAGAGTTGCCTTTATGATTTGTTGTGGAGGGATAAATAGAAGTCCTTGCTAGACTCAGAGTAGAATCGAGGATCGAAATTGGAGTAATTCCTTCCCATGTCCTTGTTTATTTCATTTTACCCTTCCTCCTTCCCCATAGCTGCTTCTAGGTGATCTAATAAAATGTCACTGATTATACAATATACATATGTTCTACTTCAGGAGGGAATTTGGGACCATTCAGAGAGTAAACGATCAGCAAAGGGTATAAAAAGAAAATGAGCAAAATGACTTTATGAGGCATATGGGGAAATGGGCAATGAAGGAAAATAAAGTTGAAAACTTCAGTTCTAGTCACTCTCAGGCAATGTAAGCTCTATTTTCTTCCATTGTAATTGTCTTGCTTCTCTTGTCTATGTTTTATATATGAAACGAAAGCTGAACACCTCAGCAAGTGTAATTGAAAAAGGTTTTAAACATTTTCCCAGCCCGATAGTTACATATGATCAAGAAAATAAACTGGATAAAAAAAGAGAGCAAAAGGAACTTATAGTAAAACAAACCAATAAGAACCACCATTAAATAGATATATACACTAAACAAATGATCTTACAAGTCTCTTACAAAATAGACATGATAGCAGAAAGACCATCTACCAAATGGCTATATACGAGTATATATTTTTATATAACTGAGAATGTCAATAAAGATTCAATCACTTATAAGTAGTGACATAATAAGACAGGAGAGAAGAGAAGGAAGGACTTTTAAATGATCTGAATAAGACATTTTTCATACATTTATTTCACTCAGAGTAAATTTAAAAATATTGAAGAATGGAAAAAACTTTATGTGATCATTATGATTTTTTTGTTTTCATTCTTACTTCCATTTCATTTGCAGATTCAAACTAATCAAAAAGTTGTATATCAAAATGATGTGCAGAGTACGATAGGGAAATTTTTCGCGCCATTAAAATGAATTTTTTTGTGCTAATTAAGGTTTCAGATGTCATCTCAAGCAGCATTCCGATATATGTGTTGTTTTTCTTGCGCATTGTTTTAATTTGATCAAAATTGGACAAAAATGAGTGAACAGGAATCAAAAAGGCAAAGGGTTCTAGATCTTCTCGAGCCCAAATGTTGATCAAAAAAGAATTTGAGGCATTGTCGGTGTTACCACAAGGACAGTCAGAAACATCCGGGTGGCAAAGGAGATTGGGAAAGGAGTCAAAAGGAAAGCAGGAAGCGGAAGAAATAGTTTAAAGGGAGATTAAACATTTTTCAAGTCCATAGAGGCCAAGATCAAGTAAGATCCAACAACATCAATATGTCGCTTGGCTGAGGATTTCAAAATGGACGAGAGCGCCATCAGGAGAGCAGTTCATAATGGCCTTGGCCTTGACAGTTTTGTCAGGACTCCAAGACATCTCCTCGCCGATAGGATGAAGGCCTTAAGGCTTGAGAGATACAAAAAAAATCCTTAATTATTTGAATAGTCATCCGTCGACTGTTAAGATCTTCTCAGACAAGAATATCTTCACAGTCCCCCAGGTTTTAAGCCTCAGAAACGAAAAATTTATAGCAACATCATCTGCGAAAGTCGAAGGCACCTTCAGGACAAAAATCCGGCCCAACCAATGTAATTGGGAGTCGTGGCCTCTAATGGGAAGAAAATGGATCCCTTCTTCTTCAAGCCCATGAGAAAATAAGGACTGAGGCCTAATATAAAGGCCGGAGGAGGAAAATTTTGCACTGGCTGAAGGCTAACTATTCTGAGAACAACTATGTGTGTACCACAGACGGTGCTCTCAGCCATAAAGCCTTGAAGACATAGAACTTCTGCAAGGACCAATTAGCATACTTCTGGGACAAGACCTTCTGTCCTTCTTCCAGTCCTGATCTCAATTCCGTGGGCTTCAGTGTGTGGAGCGTCTGAGAAAGGTTGGGAAGACATCACATAGAAATGTGCAGGAGCTCAAGGCCAGTATCATGGATCAATGGGCCAGCATATGCGCCAATTATATTGTGGCAACCTGCACCAAGTTTTGACTTCGTGTGGAGGCTGTGATAGAGGTTAGAGACGACCATATTGAATAATTGTTGCTAAGATTGATCGGCAAAAAATTTTTAATAATATTTTTCATTATACTCTTCTAGTAAAAGGTTTTGGTTTTGTTTCTTGATTGCGAAAAACTTCCTTGTCACACTCTCTAAATAACCCAGTTTTTATAAAGTTCGAAGACCCGAATATTTCATGAAGTCTTTTGTTCAATTTTCTAATGATTAAGAAGAATTAAAAACAATGATTGGATGCACCACATATTATGTCAAATCTTTCCCATTATGGGAACTCTGATTTAAAATCCTAAGAAATTATTATTTCCCTCCCTTTGATCACATTGGAATCCAGATATTTAGACCGGAACTACCCACGATCAATAAATTTTTTTGAGAAGAATTGTTTAATTCATGACGTCATTATTAACCTGAAGTTCTGATCAATAAGACTGTCTAATGATTATATACCGTTGAAAGTGGGTACATTTCTGGGGATACGTACAGCCGAGAACACACCATCAAAAAAGAGGAGGTCTGGTCACTCTACTATATAACATGAATATTCAAAATAAAGATTAAAAGAAAAAGGTTATTTGTAAGTCCCAAGCGCCAAGATTTAAATTACCAAGCATTTTAAATTATTTGAGAAGCATCTAGTATATTTGCAAGAATAAATATACCCATTACACAAATTTAAGTAAAAAACCCTGATTTGCAATTATGAAAAGGATTAAGAGAAAGGATTGAAGGAATTTTTTTTTCTTGCTTAGAAAATAATAAAGATTTTAAGATTAAAACTCATAATTTATCTTAAAAGAAAATTTTACCTTCCTTTAGTGAAGTAAAAAAAAACATAGGTACTCCAAGATAAAAGTTGAATTTTTGTTTTTTCAGTTAATAAGATTTTTTTTTTTTTTTCACATACCAAAATAATGAAATGATAAGTTTTTTACCGTATTTTTTTAAAGAGGAAGTTGATTAAATTTCACACTAAGTAATTTAATGAAAACCTCAAGTAGCGTTTAATAATTACGCATAATTAATATTTTTATATACATATATACTTATCCTTGAAATACAAGACTTCAATATATGAAAAAAATCTTTTTACTAAAGTACAAGATTATTTAATAAAATGTTGCTTATTACTTGGGGGGGGTAATTGAAAGAAAAAACATTATTTGGCTTCACTGTAAGTGATTACTTTATATTTGAGATGATTGGGTATTTATAAAAATTAAAAGCTTATTTTTACCTCTAATAAACATAATCTTTATTTAAACACTAACCATCGAACAAAAAGTTTTAAGAATTTCTATATTTTGTTCTACGAATTGCAGGTTTTCTTCAACAAAATATACTTTTTTACAAAAGGAAATTTTGGAAACATTTGAAAGAAAGGGTTTTTAACCCCCTCAAAGATTTGGTCTAAGCGGCAAATTTTTCATAAGAAAGTACAATATATTTAATTCATTGGAACGTACACATGGGCTGCGTTCTATATTACATATCAAGGACCTGAATTTTTAAGCAAAAAAAACTGTTAATGATAAATAATTTACACTCTATGAATCAAGAGGTAATTTGAAATACAGTCAATGCTATAAGGGTTTTGCAATTTATATAGTAACACAATCTTTTTTAAATAGCTGATAGTCGTAATATATCAATTAAATTTTGACTAAGACATACACTTCAAAATAAATAAATATCAAGTTGTTGACGACCACCACGAGTCAACATTATAGCATAACAAAAAGTTTAATTTTTGTATCCCGAATATTTTAGTCCTAATTTTAACTATAAATCATGGAGTCAATTAATATGAATTTTTTAAAAAATGGTGTTGGACTTTACCATTGTTCTGTGCTTATGTACTTTTATCTCTACATTTGACTACACTCAAAATATGAGCGTAACAAAAAAATCCTTACTTATACTGTCTTTATGAGAGTTGATTTTATCTAAATTTATTTAGCAGTTACGTATATTGTTAGATGTCTATTTAATAGAATCTTTCCTACGCTTAAAAGTATCCAAAAAGGTTTTATACATTAAATTATTAATTACAATGTAGGAACTCTATCTTGATTCGAAAAACGATACATCTTGGAGATATCCTACATATTTCAGAGCCAAACTTTCAATTAATTCAAACGGAATTGTATAAGTAATTGTTCTTGCTCTTTCGAAACTAACCGAAAGATTTTGATTTTTTATGTGATCAGCCGATTGACCATAGCTAACCAAAAAAAAAGTTCAGAAATATGTCAAATGTTTTCTTAGATAAAGAAGATGGAAGCATAATTAAATATAATTTCGACGTCCGTGATGATGATGTTATACCGGGTGTCCGGAAAGTCTTGACTGATTTCTAACTTCCAACTTCATTAAGATCTACAAGGACTAAAAGTAAAGATACAGAGAAATGCTTTTAATAAAAAAACTTCGCTTGGTTATAATCTATAATATGTTTTTAACAATTTGGCCTTTAGCTTCCATAACAGCCACAACACGGGGACGGAAGGAGGAGCAGGTGTTCTTGATGTAGGTGGGGTCCATCTTGGCCCAGGCCTTGGTGATACTGGCCTTGAGAGCTTTGGTACTGCTGTGGCGTTTTTTGCAAGCCTGCCTCTCAATGTGCGCCCAGATGCTGAAATCCAAGGGGTTCAGGTCGGGGGAGGAGGGAGCCAGAAGTCCTTAGGCCAGAATTCCACATTCTCCTTCAACCACTTCTGGGTGTTCTTGGCTGTGTGTGCGGGTGCCCCATCTTGCTGGAAACGCACCCTCTTGCCAGGATACTCCTTTCTGATCCATGGGACCACCTTGGTCTTGAGCACCTTGATGTAGTCCTCCGAGGTGAGCCTGTAGCCCTCTCAGAAGAAGACTGGAGGCATGGCTTTACCATCTGAGCCAACAACTCCAAGCATAATGATGCTGGCTGGGTGCTTGGTCATGGACACATATTTCTCAGATCCCAAATAACCATTAAGGCCAATGTAGCGATCAGTTTTGCGGTTGAAGACTGGATCCACTGTAAAAGTTTTCTCATCGGAAAAAATGAAAATTCTGTCCCCATTGCTTTTCATGTTGTTCAAAATCTTCTTGCATCGGATGGCCATGGACAACATGGGATGGGTGGTGCGGACCAAGGGCTTGCCCCCAATGTCCTTGACAATCTTGGCAGCAGTAGTCTTACCCATGTTGTTCTTCTTGGCAATTGTTCTGATGCTCAGAAGAGGGTTTATCTTGATCTGGGCCCTGATCTTCTTCTTAGTGGCCTTGGTGGCCTTTAAGACAGGTCTCCTACTTCGAGGCTTGTCTTCAAGGCCTTCCCCCTTGTCCAACCTCCTCTTGATCCTGCCAATGGTGCTGCTGGACATGCTGGTGGCCTCAGAGATCTCCTTGTGGCTGATTCCTGCACGAAGCAGAGCAGCTACTTCATGTCTTTTAGCCTCTATGTCAAAAACAATTATGAATTTCGAAATGTTATTGAACCAAAACTTGTTAATCTGAAAACGTTTATTTACGCAACATTTACGTAAAAAGTCTCTGAAACCTCGAAAAGCCATCGAAGGTACCGGTCAAGACATTCGGGACACCCGGTACAATGTTGAAACTATCATGAAATGACAACTTTTTTTGTTAATATCTTTCTTTTGCATATTTAAAGTCGAATATAAATCAACTGGAACCAATAAATCATTTCGAATCATGCTCCAAGATTTATATTTTTTGAAATTTAAAATATTGAGTGATTTACTTCCAACGATAAATACGGCTTCTTTTAAAAGAAAAGTATAGGTTAAATAGAAGTATGTCAAGAATAATTGTATTATTCTATGCTTATGATGGTTCACCTTTACTCATAATTAATTTGCATGTCCTATGGAATATGAATTAATACATAGCTTCATCAATCCAAAAATATCTCAAATATAAATATACTCGATATGGCACTTGAATAGAAGTTTGAAGCCCTTCAGCAATATTGAATCATTTTTCTACAAAATATATTTTAATTTCTTTTCTTTTTTAATTAACAGTTTCCCTTATGATAGGTTCTCCAGCTATATGTAGATTTCATTTTGACACTCTAAATCGAAAAATTTATATTAGTTCAGCTACTTTCAATAAAATTTTGGAGTGAGCTCTGATAATTATTTAATTCAGTGTTGCTGATTATTTGAGTATACATAGTAGCTCATTGAGCTTTAATTTCTTTTTCTTCAAAACGAAAAAAATGACTTTTTTTAATGATTTCATTCAATTAGAGAAGTTACATACAAAAAAAAATTAATGATCATTAAATTCTAATTATGTTATTCAAATTCAGTTCTGTTATGAGCTTAGATTAAGTTTTTTGATTGGGGTACCGACAACTCATGCTCTTTAAAACCATATCATAAACGGCAATATGCCTCAGACCTTCAATACGAAGTGGTTTTCCATTATTGTCTTCAAATTAAGAAGAAAATGTTTCCCATTTAAATCTCTTATCCTAGTCAATCAACTTTCCTTCATTGACACTTCCACCCTTTCCTCGTTTTATTTCCTCAAATATAGAATACAAGGAGATGAGTCAGAAGAATCCTTTGTTACTCCCTCGTCTGGTAGTCTAACGGGCGGGAGCCTGATCATCTTCAAAATATACGTTCTCTGAGTATTTTAACATAGACTTTATTTTTTTTTTAAGTAATTTCTAAATAGATTG
The DNA here is from genome assembly GCF_016086655.4 of Lepeophtheirus salmonis. Lineage (NCBI taxonomy): Eukaryota > Metazoa > Arthropoda > Copepoda > Siphonostomatoida > Caligidae > Lepeophtheirus > Lepeophtheirus salmonis. Next base: position 3,717,731 of record NC_052134.2, on the reverse strand, counting down.
TTAGAGAACCAATTGTAACGAGAGAAAAAAACACACTTTTTTCCACTTCTCAGAAGTTCAGAATAGTTCAGATGAATTCTTCACTTGATAATGAACCCAGTGATGAAAATCCGATGAAAAGCACTTTAATTCACTACAACATTCTTTTTTTTTCTCCCACCAAAATAAATATATACCAAATACATCAAAAACTATATTTCTGTATATTAATTGAGGAAATGAAACTTTTGAAATTCAGCATCATAACTTAAAATAGAGACCTCTGAATCCCTTACCAAATTGAGATTTTGTTTTAAAAAACGTAGTTTTCAAATGAATATAGAAGTACAAAAACAGTCTTTGAAAAATGAAACTTTTCAAAAATACATTTTTCATCGATACACAACAGAAGATCAAATTAACAAATCAACTTTAAATATGGGGGAAATTTGGATAATATAATCATAAAGATATTGTTTCAAAAAATATATAAATGGTTTTAATGATCACAATATACGCAAATGTATCTTTATTAATTTGAAAATGGGTTAAAAACACACTTTCAGGGTTGAAAAAGTAATTTTCGAGTTAAGTGGAGGGAAGGAATTCCAACCTATTTTAACCTTTTCCCCACCAAAATAGATTATGTGGGTATTAGTAAAATTGAGGATAAAACTGCATTTGCTAATTTTCACGAATTAACCCCCTCCATATTTTAAATTCATTATATAAACTTATTCCTAAATCATGAATAAACCTACTTGACAAAATATGACCCTTTAAGTCAATGCCGACCTATTCATAAAGGAAGAATATAATATATGTTCGTCGTATGGAAAAATTTATTTGCAATATGTTCAATAATCTTATTATCTTCATATATCTTTCTCTTTAAACCATCGATATTTTTATGAAATGTCAGGAAGATTCTTCAAGGGTGAACCGTTGATTTTCAGTGGTGAACGTAAAAATAAACTTGACCGAATAAATAAGGACCAAATCGAAATATGGAATATCGTCCAACTCTAATCACTATTCAAAAGTCATTCTCAGACCAAAAATAAAATTGATACATTAATAAAAACTAGACATTTGGAAAGTCAATGCCGAATTCATAAAATAGTATAAAATGCACGGTGCAAGAATGAGAGAAAATTTTTGAACTATACAATTAAGTCAAACAATTTAAACCTCCTTAAATATTTTTAAAATAATAACGGATGAAGATAATGAACGAAATTATAATATACCATGAAACAGCTACATCGACAGAAAATAAATTATGTTCACAAGTCTTGATGTTCTTAACTCGCATGTATACGTGGTGATGTGTTTGAAAAAAATGAAGAAAAAAATGCATGTGTTCTTTATCATGATTAGAAGAAGAAGTTTTCCTCTCTTTCCTTGACGCAAAGGTGTCAATCAAACTGTCCATGTCTTCATGGAGCACCTTGTCCACCATCACCCTGTCCATGTTCAAGAGGGTGAGGGAGGAGAGCCTCTCCTGGTCCATGGTGGTCCTCATGTGTTTCTTGAGCCTTCTGAGACAGGAGAATGACCACTCCGCCTCACAGCTGCTGATGGGCATTGAGGCCAGGATAACGATCACCTTGTATAGCTCCGGCATCAGGCGGAACACTCCCGAGCTTATTAACTCCGCAGCAATTTGTGACGAAACCATGCCTTCTGTGTCAATATCTGCCTAGAGAAACATAAATTTTAAACATATAATGCAAAATGAAACATTATAATATTAACCTTGAATTGCTGGAAGATTGCATGGTCTGACTGGAGCTGCTCGAGTTCAAGTCTGTAGTGCTTGGCGACACGCTCAATGACACAGGTCTCCACTTCACTGTCATTGACGATTGCAATGAGATCCATTGTGATGTTTGTATCGTCGGTGGCAAATCTGCTCTCAAGCTCTAATACAATCTTATTGATTGCAACATCGAAATGTGTTTCACGGAAGTAGGATTCAGTTGTTCCTTTCCACTTTATTCTCCTTGGAATCTTCGCCTCCTTGAATTCCAAATCAATTGAGTCCTCCTGGTCAAATACTGATTTCATCTCAGACGACTTCAACTCAGCAAGTTTCCAGATTGATTCAAAGATTTTCTCATTCTTAAGATCTTCAAGAGTCCTAATCACTAGGTTGACGTGTTTCCGGGCCTTTGTTAGGTCAACCTTTCTGCCTTGAAGTTCATCTGACAAGCTAGATGTGTGTCTGAGGAGTGTCTTCAACAGTTCAATGCCGAAAACAAATTCGTGACTAAAGATGCTGTTGAGCAGAGAAGTTGCTGTTGAACTCGACAATGTATCTTTATCTTTTCTCATTATTATGAGGGTCTTCATGATTCTGACCATCCCTAGAGATACAGCGTGTACAGCATCGTAGCGGAGACTCCAGCAGGTAGCAGACTGGTTCTTCAGGGTCATCACCTTGGCATTCTCCTCATCTTTACTTGTTATCTTCACCAACTTGTAGATTGCTGACCTCTTTGGTGACCCTTCAATGAAGTTGTATCAAATTTGTACTGTCCCAATTGTATTTCTCAACAGGATTATATCTGAGAGAAGATCCTTGACTACAAGATTGAGGACATGGGCGTAGCAGTGGATGTAGACACACAGTGGGGCTGCTTCCTTCCACCTGGCGGCAAGACCCTTCTTGATGCCGGATATGTTGGAGGCACCGTCCGCGGCCAGGGAGACAGTGCAGGCGGGGTTAAAGCCGAGATCCTTGATAGCCTCGTGAAGCTTCTCAAACAAATATTTGCCGTCAGTCTGGGTAACTTTTACAAACTTGAGGAAGCTCTCTTTCTTAATGCCTTCACTCGTCAGATATCCCAGTGACAGACTGAACTGCTCCGTGTTTGACATATCTGATGTCTCATCAACAATCACAGAGAATCAGTAGTCATCATCGCTGGCACAAGTCTTGACATCTTCAATTATATTTTCCGTCACTTTGGATGCTATAATCTCTATCAGCTTATTTTGGATGTCAGGTGAAGTCCATTTGGCAAAACCTGCCCCAGCTGAACCAATTTTTTTTGACTTCGGCCTCCAGTTTATCTTTGATAATATGATTGTCGTGTGAACGCAGGGACAAAAGCTCCAAGAAGTTTCTTCGATTGTTTTCATTAGATTCCGTCAACTTTTCTCTTGTTTCGGAATCGCCCCTAAAAGCCAATCCTTGCTTTGCGAGGAACCCAACAGTTTGGAAAAGATACCTCAAATAAGCTCGCCACTTCACGACATCCTCAGCATGTTGAGACTGAACATGGCCGAGAACCGAGGTATTCTTTATCTTTGATGTGAGGAAATTGATCCACTTTTCCATCGAGTATCGTTGGTCACCCAGCTGGCTCGTGAAGACGACAGGGTACTCTGGGCCTCCGTCCACAAACTCCATCTCCTCAGTCTTGCTCTTCTCACCTCCCTGGACATTGTTGCTAGTCTCTGAGTCCTCTGCAGAGGGAATATTGTTGTTGTTGACTACAGAGAGCTGCTCGGGAGAGAAGATTGGTTCGATATCGAGATTAGGAAGTCTTATTCCATGAGAAATCCGTCCGCTGGGGTAATTTGATGAGTCGCCATTATTTTCTGTGTCTGCAGTAACTTTCTCTTCAGCAGAAACGGACTTTTCAGATTTTGGTTCAGGCAGTAAGGCCTCAACTGGAGCAGGGGCATCGGGACAGGAGGAGGCAGTGACTGAGGATGAGGATGTAGCAGAGGAAGTTTTCTTAACAGCAAAGTTCAATGTTTTCTGCTTCTTATGATCAATTTTCACTTGATACTTGCACCTGGGGTCCTTCTTATGGAGTTTAACTTTGTGATCATTAAAGTTGTCCTTCTGTATTTCCTTCTGACAGATAGAACAAATCACCAACTCTCTGTTAAAATGCGTTTTCCGCTTCCCGTGATACATTTCTGATAATTAATAAATTACTGCAACAATCCACTCTAAAAAGTACATAACTATTATTTATGTCCCTTTTAAGCAGTAATAATTTAATTTATCTTGTATTCAATTAAACAAATTCTCACGCTCTTAAATATTTCAAGAGTACTCCATACGAAAACTGTTGTGTGCGTCTTTTTTCTTTTTTTTTTTAGGCTGTAAAGTACTCTTGAAATAATTGCAGTAATTTATTAATTATCAGAAATGTATCATTGCAAGCGGAAAACGCGTTTTATATTCAAAGGTTCAATTATTTATATTTATAAAATGACAGGCAATATTTGAAAGAGATATTACGGTAAATTACAGGATTTGAATTCAAATTTTAGCGATGAATTGAGATACCCGAGAGTGTTAACTGTAGTTTAAAACCTCCGTTTTATCTATTTGACTTAGTTTGGCCCCAATATTGTGTTAGAGATATAATTTATTAATTTACTAATTCTATAAATGTGCCGGTGAATTTTGGCTACTTTAAGTACAATTTGTGGTGCCTCCAAAGGATTAATCAGAATCATTTTTTCATTTAAATGAAATATAATTTGTTGGAAACTGTATTCCATGTTCAATTTTGAGAAAAATTATTTAGCTTCCTTTTGGGAGGGCGTGCTATAAATATGTAATTTTATTATAATGACTCAGTACTATTATGAGTTGGTCATAAGTTACATATATATAATAGATTTTAATAATTAATTATGACTTAATTCATCTATATTTACATACCTATATGATTGGTGGACTGTTGAGTAAGGTTGTTTTTTTTTTGGTCCGCTGAAGCGGACAAAGCGCAATACTGACATACGGCCCTGCTTCTTGGACGTGTATGCTGGGACATCGTCTTAGATAAACATAAAGTTGTCCCAGGGGAACGTGCTTTTCAACCACAGCAAGCCATGGTACATAAAGAACTGTAGTAGACGTCTGTGTTGACTTTCTCGTTGGCAATTCTTACTACCGTCGGACATCATGGCGCCGAGGACCAGGACCTGAGCCTGATGTTTGGCTTTGAAGGTTTCTTTCACCTGAGGTCATGATTCAACCAAGAAGCGATCATTTTCCTATCCATTGTCCACCTTGAAGATATTCTTGTCGGAGATCGACCTGTGCACTGTGGTGATCGACAACCCTCTGCCGTTTTGCTAGTTGCTATGACATTTTTGATCGTAAAAAAAATATATAAAAAAGAAAGCATCATATTGTAGCTTTTTGTCAGTTCTTTCGAATGGCGCCAGCTACATAATTTGTCAGACTTTTAGAACTGAGGCTAGAAAGCCTAAATCAGGATTCTAATTGTTGAGTCATCACCATGTAGATCCTAATTTGATTGGAAATCTCTGTCGTGAGTTGAAGTGCAGGGTCTATTGTATAAATCCATATTATGAAAAGGATTTATTGATAATTTGCAAAGGGGAATAGAAAAATATTCAATTTGAAATAATTAGAGGAAATAGAGTGCTACTTATATCAGTCATCAAGGCACAAGGCCATACAAGAACATATTAACATAATCGTATGTTTTAATGCTGCTATTGAGATTTTCGGTTTATTTGGAAAACAGTTACAAATTAAGATGAATTAATTAATTAATGTCATTAATATCTATCCAATTCATTACTTCCGCTAACAAAAATGAACAGAGGTTATGCTTTTAACTTTGTTTGTCATCAAGATTATACAAGAAGTTATAGATTGATTTTAATCAAACTTTGTAAGAAGATTATATTTTGTCAAAATAAGAGGCCATTAAATTTTGAAAGTCAATAGTCAAGGTCAAGGTAACACAAATGTTAAAAATGTATAATTGACCACAACTTTGAACCAAATGGAGATACACAACTCAATATGATGTTTTGTGGAGGTTTGTCCATTCTAATTTTACTTTATCATTGTTTATTTTTTGTCTTAATGAGCTATAAAAGTCCATTATGTTTTTTTCCTACAGTCAATTGTATCTTGACATACTTTGTCTTCCGGTAATGGAGTCTTTTGATGTTTCTTTCAGTAGAATTGAAAATTGTCAATTAGATTTCCAAGAAACTTAATTATTTTATTCATTGAAGAATAATTTCAAACTTTTGGAATACATATCATGTACATAAACTCTCATACATTTTTGAAAGGCCCATCATGGAATCTGATCCTGGATTAATATTTGATTTTTCCACATTTTGTTGATGTTGATAAAGATCCTACAGAGTGGTATATTATCTGATGATGAGCTCATTAGCACAACATGTTACAAAGATACAAAACAAGGATGGAAAATCAAAATAAAAAACTTTTTTTTTAAAGTAACTATAAAGAGTTATACTCGTATGAAGGTAGGCGTAATGCTTATAACATACATAGTTAACATCGGCTTAAGTAAACAATCTTGTTGTTTAGCTACATATTTACATTTCATGTTCTAGACTTTGATTTGGTTTTGTTTATTCTTCACATTGATGTGCTTGATTATGAAATGTACTATATATTTTTTTTAAGCTTCGGTTTTCTTTTTTTAAATAAAATAACTGCATAAGGAAAGTGGGTTTTTTTTTTCATGTACCTCCCTTGAAAGCACAAGAGTTTTAATGGATACTATCTTTTTTCAGACTAAAAGGCATGGCTGATCTGGAAGATCTTACACCGTATACCGGTAGTTGCATAAATACGCAGACTAATTTTTAAAGACTTATATCTTGAGGTTCCGTGACCGGAAATAAAAAATTCCAGCAAAAGTAACTCGGTAAGTTTTTTGGCTTTGTTTTTGTTTTTCTTACTTGCATCAAACAAAGTCGTTAACGATGAATGACGAGGCCAAACGTCATATGGTTGCCACTCTCCTCCGCGCCGGTAGGTCTGTCAAGGAGATAATCAAGGACACTGGACTATCCAGGACTACTGTGTTTAAATTCCAGAAGCTTGTCAAGGAGGGAAAAGATCTGAAAGACCTGCTCATACCTCTTGAATGACTCAGGATTGGCTCGCTGGCAACATGCCATTTTTGAACAAAAACATTTGGCTACCTCAATCACCTGATTTGAATCCCCCTGACTACAGTGTGTGGTGGCAAATTGAGAAGAAGGCCTGTGCTACCCACCAGAAGAATGAAGACCATTACATCATCAATGTGTGCAAGGCCCTCCGCGGGCGCTTGGAAGGTGGCATAGCAACTGATGGTGGTTATATTCAGTAATTATATTAAATTTTAAACCAGAATCAATTCTCTATTATATACTTCTCAAAAAAAAAAAATACGTCATACGAATTTTATTACACATTTAATTATTTGCCACAAATAGTCCGCGTATTTATGCAATTACCGGTATGATGTGGAGCACCTAAGAGATTATTGACTCGATTTTATACCCATCTTTGGCATTGGATTGTTATCCCCTAGCCAATTAAATATTTTTGCCTTAATCCCATACACTTCCTCGATGAATGAATTGGATTTATTTCTTACTCGAGTGTTGAATTTTCAATAATAAAATAGTTATCCTAAATTTTCCCGCTCTTATGATTTAAACGATGTTCTTCCTCTTGATTTTTTTTCTTTTTTCTTTTTTTTTTGATTTATTTAAGAATAGGGAGAACGTTGCCATTCAGTACTATAAATCACCTTCCCTTCATATTCATGAAGCCGTTTCCCATAACATCATATGGATATTTTATCATGTCTTTGTAGGGTGGAAGCCTGAGCCTTTGATGGCGTTTTCTCACTAGAATATCAGGAGAACATACTTTGAAGTCTTCCACAATGTTAGACGGGCAAATTGGGAATTTAATCTAGTCCTAGTTAAGGAAGTATTTCTTTTAGAGTGGCAGCCCACGATCTTGACATCTAGGAACCAATAAATTTTCAGCATCCTCAAGGATTTTAAAAGTTTATTTTGTCCCTTAGCTATTCTATTTTTGAAGAAAAAAAAATCTATTTATCTGATTGAATTTGTCTTTTATTCACATTGGTTATTAACTAATAATTATTCCAGCCTCACTAGCTTCATTGGGCCTTTCTAATGTACATATCAGGTTTTTCTTCCTAAGTACTTATTTTTGTCTTTTTTCTCTAGAATATAGCTGGATTGTTCTTGAATCCTTTGGAGAGGCATCATTGAAGTATAGTTTGTCATAAAATTAATGTCCTCTTTTTCAAACACACATCAATGAAAGTAAATTGAGCATTGTGGCATAATTTTATTTCCCAATATATCCTCCTAAAGTGGTTTACATTCTCTAATACGTTCAAACATAAATTAAATTATCCAAAGCCTCATCTGAAATTTGAGACGAGGCAAATTTTACATTTTGGACGAGAGTTTCTTCATTGGTTGCAGGTGGTCATTTATTGATCATATTTTGGACAATGGCTCATGTATTTTGTATCGGAGACAAGTCCAGACTCTTACTAGGCCATGTACCCTTTACCCAAAATGAGTCCAAGCTATCCTAAAGCCATGCTGATCCACGTGAGAGCTATGAGGAGGAGCTCCGTCTTGCTAGAAAATGGCTCTTGACATGTCTGGTAAAAAAATTTCATCAGACACTTCTTGAGTATGGTCTCCATATTGTATGAAGACGTCACAGTTTGTTCTCTAGGTATAAAATGAAGCTAACTAAGAGCCCGGTAGAGCTTCATTTTAAAATTGAAAATTCACAGGGGAACTTTACTTTTGGAGTTGGTACAACATCTTCCTTTTTGCAAGCTCAAACGCGATCATTTTGACGATCGGAATGGTGAAACAGTTCAAAGATAGACTCGTCAGAGAAAATAACTCTTCTCCAGTCATTTATTGATCAATTTTTTCTCTCAAGACAAAAAATTAGTCGGTTTTTCTTCTGAATCTCCATGAGTTTCAGCTACATTTGAGGTCTGTATAGCAAGACCTTCAGCGATTCCTTCATGTTCTTGCAGACAGTCTCGTGTGACACTGGATGACTGTTTGACGTCAATCAGGTAGCTAATTTCATCAAGGATTGGCCTTTTTTTGAAGACTTTTAGCAATGGTTATTTTCGCAACTCACGAAAGTGTTTTATTCCTTTCACGTCCAGCCTTGTTCTCGAGGCACTCCCCAGAATGGTGACAGTTCCACCGCCTTCAAATGATTCGGATCGTAATGCCAAGGTCCCAAGGGACCTTAACCTGCATTTTCCCGGTCTCAAGTTAGCCTACAGCCCTGCTTCAAGTACTAAAGGAGTCCTCCTTCACCATTCTGTGATATTATATTTTGTAATAGTCATGTGTAAATTTCAATTAAGAAAACAAATGCATATAGATTTTTAAGAGTCTTTAAGCCCATGTTCTTTTTTTTTTTCCCCTTTTCATTTTTGAACTTCTTTTTAAAGAAGTGGCAAATTAGAAAAGAGAACATCAATTTCTTGACATACTGTAATTAATTTTTTTTTTCAGTAATTCCATTGTGTTGTCTATTAATCCTATAATTTCATTACATAAATTTTATCGTCTTCTAGCAGAAATATATTCAATTTCCAGAAAGATTATATCTTTTTTTCTTTTTGTGGAGGAAGCAAAGATCGGGGAAGGGTTGGAAATATGGTGTGGTAATGTTTTAAAAGCGTCCAGCACTTCTAATGTTTCGAGTGGTTCTACAAAATAACACAGTCTACTTTTTATCTAGATAATTAACGTAGTGCTATCAATAGTCATTTTTCATTCAGTGGGATTCGTTTTAATACCAACATCCTCAAAGATTTATTTTGTCATCAAACACTTCACCACCACCCAAATTTAAGGGATTGTGAGACCCTTCATAGTTCACTGAGTCTCTATCTTACAATGAACTCTTTCTTCTTAAAAATATAAAGAGCAATACTGAAAGCTCAGAGTATTTATTATTTACTAACGGTATCCAGGTATTTCCCGGTATACTTCTCAAATCCACTTCGCAGGAAATGAGAATCCCTAGTATGTATGTACAGGGCAGACCCCAAAAACTGCAAAATAAATAACCACATATAACTTTTTTATTTCTATAATTAGTAACTTATAATTTTGCATAAATACTACTGAATATCATATGAATAAATGGGGAAAAAATATTCAAAAAAGGGGTCCCCTTTTGGAGAAACTACAGCCTAGAGTCTATTAGACAAGGATTCGCAGTAGGCATGGAGGTATCTCTATGGAAATGTTGCCTCATTCCCTAACTAGGGAAGTTTTCTGTGTATCCAAATTACAATGGGGCTTCTTGTAACCCCTTCCTCCAAAATGTACCAGATTCTAAAATCCATCAGATTCAAATTCGTACTGGATGGAGGCTAAAAGTTGTTGCTCTAAAAGCTAGGGAAATGAGACATACCACTTTTGTATCATATCATACGTGTGAGAGTGAATTTCATCCTTATGAAAGATTACCTGACGTGGGAATTGGCACATGGCCGGAGACTTTTCTGAAGGGTGGTATTAAAGTACTCAATGCTGTTAATTTTGTCTCCTAGGGCACAAAGATCAGGTGCACCTTGCCGGAATGGTTTATGCCCACCTATATCATTACTGACTCTGGCTTTTGCATCCAATAAATCCTACAGGGTGAATCAGACGTTATATTGACCAAAATTGAATCACTTTGTTAGGTTGAATAAAGCCTCAATAGAAAAACTTATGCATCACTAAAAAAATTTAGTAGTAGGCGTACCAGACTTTAACAAACTGAAAAATATTTTACATCTCTTTACTTTCTTTTCTCTCGTATTTGAAAAATGACTAACAAATGTTTTAAACAAACTTTGTTGACATTTAATCAAATATTTATCATCTTATTTTTACAATGAGATCTCTAAATTTATATTTTCTATGAACTTTAGAAGTTAATTTTTTTTCCTGTATTTAGGGATCCCCCTGTGTATATACAAGGGTTGTATAAAAAATAAAGTTTTTTATTTCCTTGCAATGGAAACGCTGTCAAGGAGCCAATGATTTATTTACACATTTGCTTGCACACAATCCACAAAACATCTTTCAAGGCATATACTTTATGTTCATTTACCATTTTCCCGTTCTTTATGTATGTATTTATGATGGTTCTATGTGTACATAATATGTATGCTGCTCTTGAAGGTTTGAGTTATTGTTCTGAATTTTACACATTAGATTTCATGATAACACTCATTAACTTAGAAATAAAATTAGTTTTAGTATTAAAAGGAATCCTCACATAATCTGACAAGTCAACCTCTACAACTAGATGATCGTTCTTATTACTTCTCACGTGATTTTTAAGGTGTACAGTCTATGTTTCTAATAGGGTGTACAAAGTAAGCCTCTGATAGATCTTAGAGCTTCATTGAGTAATAAGTCCTATTCTTCTATACAGTATGTCCAAAAATCACTGTTTGTCGACGCCTTTCCTTGATCTCTTCTGACGGTAGCCACGTGTACAAAATCATAGGTCACTGATTGTGTTAGTGCTATATCTAGAGATTTAGCTTAATCGAACGACTCGTTTAAAGTAATTTTCGCGCTCACCAAGATTCTTTATCTGATTTGAAAAGATTGTAGAATAAAAATGAACGCATCTCGTATATTTTCATTTGTATTATCAAGAAAGCTTACCGCTCAAAATTGACAATCTTTCACAAATATCTTCAGAGCTTGAATAAATTGATCCGACGACTCGTTTCCCCCTGTTTAAGGGAAGCAAGTAAATATCTAGAAAATATTTCTTTCTTTTTCTTTATATATAAACTATCCATAATTGGCAGGTGCCTCGTCATAACTGTCTGCTGCTTCAATAAATTCATAATTCGACGAATTCAAATAGTGTTTCATTAGTCTTAATTTGTTCTCTTTTTGCATTTCTGGTAATGATTCTAGAAAACTTTTGAAAGTAAACTTTTATTAATTCCAATGCTTGCCCGCATCTGGTCAGTGAGTACTTTAAGCTCAGCGTAAGATATTAAAAAAGAAAAGGGAAATTCATATAAAAAATACATAGATATTTATTGGGTTGTAAATCCAAAGCAATTTTTAGTGTAGAGTTTTTGTTGTTGGTTACCTAAGTATTATTTTTTTTTTCTAAGCCTACCACCATATTTATTTCATGCTTAAGGAGAGAACATATAAATAATAAGTAACTACGTGCTACTTTTGTTATTTCGGAAGCAATTGATCAAAAAAATAATGTTTTAATTTTTCACTACTTCTTGATGGGAAGAAAGACCAAAGATTATAGCCTCCGTATTTTAGGATACACATGCGATAATATTTATAGACTACCTTGAGAAGGGAAATAACATCACCAATGGTTAGTATTTGAAGCGTTTGAGGAACAAATTCACGGGAAAACGGATAAATTTGAAGAACAAAAAAAAATGGTTGTTTCACCAGGAATACGTACCATGTCACAAGTCAATCAAAACAATGTAAAAACCACATGAATTGAACTTTGAGTTGCATTTGCATCCATATTACTCCCCAAATTTGTCCCCTAGCGACTACAGGCTGTTTGTGCAGCTAACAAAATGTTTGTTGTTAAGAAATTTCCTCCAATGAAGAGGTTTTCACTGAAACTGAGGAATATTTTGAGGCAAAAGATAAAGTATTTTATAAAAGGGCATTGAAAAGTTCAAGTGGCGCGGAAATGAGTGTGTTGCTCTTAATGAATATCATATTGATGAATAAAGCCAATTTTCAACAAAAAAAATTAGTTTTCTTTGTGAAGTCCTTGACTTTTCAGTACATGTGTTATGCTATTTGAATGTGCAATGTACAGTCAAATTTTTACATGTATTTTCTTGTACGAAGCTACTCCATAACTTCTTGAGAATGGTAGTAAAGAAACTGCAAAATGTTAAGATATTTTGCATTGTCTTCTAAGACATAGGAGAAAAATAAATCCCCACTCCTTAGGTTCTATGAATCAAAAGAAAATACAATTTTAAATATATAAAGAAATTAATTAAATCGAATGATAAAAAATAAAATACTTACGATGAAAGTCGAACTGATTGCATTAATACTTACTTAAATGTATTAAACAACATCAATTAATATATTCAATGGATGAGTCCAATCACCACCTATGATGAAAAACACCTTTGAATTATTCTAAACAATAAATAAATAAGAAATTAAATAGTAATTATACAAACCAGAGGTCAAAAATTGAAGCGTAGAGTCTTCAAATTTGATCTTTTGAACACTAACTTACCAATACATATCTTTAAGTTTAAAAATAATATTAACAACCTGCATAATTGTGCATAAAAAGTTTGTAATGTGCTTTTTCAGAGACAATTACAGGTAAATTCCATGTTCCGCCCAAGAATTGGAAACGATATCATAAAATTATTCAAAAGAATTTACCACAATCGATCAGAAAATATAAAAATTACTTTTGCCTTCCATTAAAAATATACTCAAAAACATTTCTCCCATAAACCAACGCTTCTCCAACATTCGATAAATAATTATGCCTCGTCTTTTTACAAAAATATATATATTAATATATATATATTTGAATAATAATAATTAAAATATATCCAGGATACGCCTTGAAAATATTTTAGTGCTTTCCTGACCTTTGTTTAAAAAAAGGCAGTTTAAAGAATAAAAAAAATATTTTCTTTGTTGTTTTTTTTAATGAAGGTCATAAAATTTTCTAAATCTGAAAAGTAACTAACTGAAATATCCACGGAATTTGTAACTCACCTATACATTTCAAATTTATTTATTTATTTTATTGTTCCTCAATCGAAATATTGCAAATCCAAATAGATATCTAAAATTGTATTTTTACAAGGTTGGGTAGTAAAACGTGGACTCGATAGGTTGCTATAAAAATACTTCAATAATAGCAACATAAAAAAAAATAAAAGAAATTGTAAACAAGGTTAGGTACTTTTCAGATTTGGAAAATTTTATGACCTTCATTAAAAAACAAAGAAATCAAATAGATATCTATACAGTCTACGATTAAATTCTACATTTCAGAAAGCCATCTAAATATAAAAAAAAGTAATTGAGCTTACCATAGTTAATAGCCTAAAAATAAATTATAAATGGGTAGTTTATTGTAAAATCCTTCTAGAATATTTTTTTTAATTCGAAAAAATATGTTTTGATGCAAAATATAATTAATTTAAATATAATTTAATTTTTTAAAAAACAATTTTAGACGGAATTATGAAAAAAGTAGAATTTTGAAATATATTACTTCATTCCCAAGAACGGATATAAAAAGTATCTTTTTTAAAAAAAAAATATTAAAATATTAATACAAAAATGAATATAAATTTGATACTAACTATTTTTTTTCATTTTTTGATCATTCAAAAAATTGCGTTGTTATATTTATACAGATCCTAATATCGATGCGCCTTATACGTGGTACACAAACACCCTCTGTATAGTTATTATCCGTTGTTGAATAGGAAGGATATTATGTGTTGTTTTACAAAAAAAAAATCCATAAAGCCCATTTGACTTAATTTGTTTTTAATTTAAAAGATAACTTTTTTACAAAAGTAATTAATTTCACTCAGAAAATACAATTTAGATTTCTAAACATTTTTTGTCAAAACTTTTCAATATAATTTAGTAATCATCCAGAAATACACTTTTTATTATAAAAATTTCAAATTAATAAATATTTTGCTAACTCTTAATTGTTGTTGAAATATTTCAGCTCAAACTTTTTTTTTTTTTTGAGCCAGTAGAGAAATGAAAAATTGGACATAAAATATCGATTTTCCGAAACAACAACATAATATATATTTTCTTGAAACTTTAAAAATCTAAACATATCGATTTCAAGGACTATTAAGGAGCATTCAAAAGCTTTCTTGTTCATTTAGACGAAAAAAATCATGTTTTTACAAGCGTTGTATATAAATTGAAGGAGATTCCATCTGACAAAAAAAAATTGATAGCATTAAATTGTATTTTACTAAACTTTTGAAAATATATTAATATAAAATTGATGCAATAAAAGTTGAACGAGACTATTTTTCGAAGGGGTATTAGAACCTTGATTATTTTTTATATCTACAGAAGAAATAATAAAATACCTTCCTAAATTGAAGAAAACTAATGAGCACAAATATATTTTTATTTGACATTATTTACTTTTTTTGTTAGTCTTTATCATTGTTTGTGACTAAGTTTCCTATCCCAAAATAAAATGTTCATTAAAGGAGAAAGGACAGAAGAAATTTCATTAGACTTTTTAATGTCCTCGTATATAACAACTGATTTTAATTTTTTCTTTGAATTTAAAGTATATATTTCATTTAAAAAAAGTTGAGTAGCTGAGCCTGAATTCTTCTTCTCTCTTTGTTTCTTTACTAGCTGTAGTAGACGGCATTGCCAGGAGTTTTAAGGCGTCGATAACGAGACAAACTGCTTATAATAATATGAAGGATAACTCGACAACAAATCCTTAGTATTACTCTCCGTTTTTCATAAGCACACTCACACGTAGTGACTCAAATCTTAGATGTTCTCTCGTCAAGAATAATAATAACAGCTTGAGAATATAAAAAGTAATATGATTTGATGTACCTGGGAGTAATTTAACTTATTGTTTAAGGCACATTCATTTTATATATATATATATACGAAGGTATTTTGAAAAGTTTTCAGCCTCAGCATGAAGTTAACAACTCTCGTAAAAAAAGCTAGTCACATTTATATATTATTTGTTGTGAGTCAAAGCGCATTTTTTATGTAAAAGACGTTTAAGTAAGTTTATGCTAATGTTTATGTGAAAAAGAAATCTCCATTTTTATTTTCAGCACAGTCTCCTTGTGACTCTTCACACTTCTCCAAGTGATGCTCCCATCTCTGTAATCTGTTCCGTCTGTAACTTCGCTGTGAGAAATCTGTAGCGTTACAAGGAGACTATGTTGGAAGAAAAAAAAAAAGTTACAGTAACATAACAACTGCCATCCAAAATGGCAGAAATTTTGCTGAGTTACTGTCAACAGATGCTAAATAGATGTGACTAGCTTTTTTTTACGAGTGATGCTATCTTCACGTAGATGTAAGAAACTTTTCATACCATCCTCGTACAAGTAAAGTACTTCCGGCTTTTTTTTTCTTCTCTAATATGAGTTGACCTAAGCCCCTACATGATTTCATTCATTTTTACATACTGTTTTGACGTGCTTTTACAAGTTTTTACGTGTTTTACGTATAATTTGACGTGCACGCTCGATTGTATTATTAGTTTTTAGCTCGACTTAGAATGATATCAAAAAGGATTTGTGTGCAGAAAAAACAAAGTATACGTTTGATGCATCTGCTCTTTTTTTATTCATTATTGTATAGGTCGTGGGGGTGTTAATATCTCCCTTTGAAAGAAGAATTCTTACCTATCTTTGGTGTAAATTAAAAATGAAATAAATATATATTAATTTAGTTGTAATCACAATATTTTCTCTCCACTAATGTTAATCTCTTTATAACAGTAATTCATTTTCTCACCCGAAATCAAATACCAGCTAAATTATATCAACAAGGGTCTGAATTCAGTAATACCATATGTCTTGCTCCCGCCTTCTCCTCCCACTCTTACATCAATCCTATCTAATGTATAGAGATGGGATTTGTAAAAAAACGCAAGGATGATTACAAAATGTCAAAACGGATGTCAATTTACTTTTTAACTAAATTATAAATAAGGCATTTTGTATATAAATGTAATCATAAAAAAAATTAAAAAACATTAGATCCAAGATAAATTTGTTAAAAAGGGTCAAATTTATATATTTATGAAGCAAGATTTTTCTATCATTCGATGCCTCATTTTTGAGTGTCTGCATAATATCTTAGAAGGCGTGACTACTTGATCTCAGAAATATTAATTTAGCAACGAGCTTGTGTAGCTAAAGCTCAGCGTGTCATGTTAAAAAATAAAATACTTATATAATCAAAATAATGTTTTTTTTCGTCTGTTTGTCGACGCCTAAATACTCCGAGTAATGTCAGATACTACCGCTAGTTTTGTATTAGAGGAGAAGGAGACATATTGAATTAATACCCCTATTAATATCAGATGCCTGTTATATGATTTTGAGTGACAAAATGAATTACTGTTGTAATGAGAAGAACCTTCCAGATTTAAAATATTCATTAGTGTAAGGAATATATTGTAATTATATATTTATTTTTATATCCATTTTTAAATCAATTTACACCAAAGATAGATGAGGATTCTTCTTTTAGAAGGAGATGTTACCACCCGCACGGCCAATCAAATAATAAACAAGAATGAAGAAGGAGCACACGAATTAACCGTTTTTCCTTTTTTAATCCCTATACTTAATTTTTTCTTTACACGGATCCCTTCTTTATCAATAACATGGTATATGCCTTGTCAGTCCCCTAAGAGATTAAAATGACCTCATTAGAAATTGTGATTGATTAGAAATTCACTTAGTGATAAAAATCAATAATAAAATATGAAGTCGACAATGGTTTTTTTTTTTTTACATTTGTAAATCGACTCACCATTTGAGTAGAATAAAATAATTACCAACTCAACTCCACTCCAAACGAGTTAATAATTTTTTTAGTCGACATAACAGGATTCGTATACCCCATTACCTCATTAACAAAAAATTACAAGTTTTTTTGTTGTTACTACTTTTTTTCTCCTAAAGAGTATTCCGAACGTTGATTGATTGAATTATAATTAGCTCTTGTTATGAGATGAACAATTCCTAACAATTACTCTATAATAATTAGGAAGAATTGATTGACTACCAACTGATTTTGACTCTTTCCCCCTTTTTTATGAAAAGGTTGCGAGATGTAATAAAGGAAATCACGTGCCTAGTCACGTTCCTATAACTACAGTGTGTCCCTGCGAATCGTAAACGAATTTTCCCCAGCTTAACTTTATCAAAATTCTCAAATGTACAAATTGTAAGACATTGATATTTTATAAACTTATTTCACTTTATATAAACAATTAAATGTGGGAGTGGCCACCTTTGGCATCTAACATGGTCTCGATCTTAGCTTGAAGGCATTGGAGGTCTTCTTTACGTTTTCCTCGGACATGTGAGCCGTCTCCTTCTTCATGACAGCTATTAGGGTATCTACATTTACATGGGAGTTTGCACAGGTCTTTTTCTCAAGGGGGCCTCCGTATTTTGATGAAGATGGAGGGCACAATGACCAGGGAAAGAAACTCCCCAAAGGTGTGTTTTGAGTTTTTTTTTTTTTTTTTTGCCTTGTGGCTTACAAGCCTC
This sequence comes from Lepeophtheirus salmonis, assembly GCF_016086655.4. Taxonomy (NCBI): domain Eukaryota; kingdom Metazoa; phylum Arthropoda; class Copepoda; order Siphonostomatoida; family Caligidae; genus Lepeophtheirus; species Lepeophtheirus salmonis. Next base: position 3,699,582 of record NC_052134.2, on the reverse strand, counting down.
CTCTTAAGGCTCTAGTAGTCGTCCTTCATATTTTTAATCTTAGTAATAAAACCCTTTGAGCAGGGAACGATGCGGGAGATCTCGTCATAACTAAAGATGGGATGTGTGTAAAGAAAAAACTAAGATAAGCGATTTTTCTTGTTTATTCATTATTTAATCAGTTGTGGTGTGTTAATATCCCTCTCTAAAAGAAGAATTTTTGCTTATCTTTGGTGTAAATTATTTTTCAAATGCATAATAAAATAAATATATATGTTTTGAAATATAATTATAATATTTCTCCAGCACTAATGATATTTAAAATTCAGACTTCTGACATCATTAATTCATTTTCTCCCCCCAAAAACGGTTCACTGTAAAATGATTGTAGTAAAAAGGTTCCAGACAAAATGATTGTAGATAATATGATTGTGAAGCAAAATCATCGTGACCAAGATAATTGTGAGTAATATTATTGCAAGACATTATTATCGTGGGCAATTTGATTTCAATTTATATTATATTTGGACAACAAAATACTTGAATGATGAATGTGAACTGCCGGGCATCAAGGATGTTTAAATTGAACCACTGCTGCTTCCCTGAGCAGCAAAAACTCCATTTAATGCACCATAATACATCTTTGCCCACGGGCTGTGTAGGTGAACTACTTGGCTTCAAGGAAGTTTAAATTCCACCGCCGCTACTTCCCTGAGCATCAAGGATCCCTCCTATTACCCTATAATACACCTGAGGCCCTCTGGTTGGGAAGGTGAACTGCTTTGCTGCAAGGGAGGATAAAATCCACCGCCCGGCTTCACTGGACATCAAGGACCCCATCGAATGTCCCATAATACATCCCGGCCCTAGGGTTGTGCATGTGATCTGCTTGGCTTCAAGGAAGGATAAATTTCACCGTTGCTGCTTCCCTGAGCATCAAAGACCCCTTCTAATACCCCATAACCCACCCACGTGCCTTAATGTCCTCTTCTCATATCAGGAATATGAATGCATACGAACAACATTTGACTCATGGGGATTTCGACAACTTTAACACTGACCGATTAAAGATGTTAGTTTCCTCTAATATACCTTTTTTCACCGTGGAGAACCCCAATTTCCCAAAATTTATGAAGAAATATGCCGATAGAATCGTCCCTAGTAGGAAGCCTCTACATATATTAATGTAGGTTGTCAGCAAGGAAGTAATCTCCAAAGTTCAAGAGAAAATTGGAAATAAGGATATTTTCATTGCTGTTGATGAGACTAAAGACAACCGGGAAGCTTTCATCACGAATGGAGCTCATAGACTCCATAAAGTGGTTGAACTTGCACGTAAAGAATTCCCAAAGACAAACAAGCTCATTTCAGAAATTGAAAAATATGTTTTAGAATGACGGGCAAAGAAAACGGAACTTTACTGCGTCTTACCAAATTATATTACCTTCAGCACCTATCGTCACACGCAAGGGAACTTGGTTGAAAGTAATTGATAACTATTTCAATAACTTCGAAATGATCAGGAAATATTTAAACAACCTTAATGAAAAAACATCCTCTGTCCTTAAAGCTAAAGAAACAATAAATGATGAGTTTATTTATGAAGAATAACACGCGATTTATTTTGGCCTCCATCTCAGTGGAACTTTGTCTGATGAAAAAATTTGTTTCACAAAAATGGTTCGTTTTTAATGCTCTATCAGTTGATATTATCAGAAAAAATCGGTTAATTATTAAGTAAGTCAATGAAACCTTTACAAAGTTTCATTCACAATTCGCAGGGACACGCTGTACCAACTGATTTCGAGTCTTTTTTATTTTGAAGGAAAGGTTGAGAAATGCATCAAAGATCACTATGATCTATTAAAACAAAGGAAAAACTTTCCAATAAAATATCCTTGTGCCATATTTCAAATGTATTTATATAATTAATATAAAATAATTGTATCTACATAAACTAAACCATTCTATGAGGAGTAGGATTTCTTCGTGTTTTCAAAAATTGAAAAGAATAACAACAACTAAACATTAAAATAAAAATAAAATATTGAATGCCATAAAAAAAACATTTACAATTTTCTTTTATAAGTACGGCCATTTATATATATATTGTGTGTTTAAGATTTGGAATATTCATCCCATAACACAGTGTATACACATTATATAGAACGTTCATAAGATATTGTCTTTTAAGATTCTCAAGAAAAACAAGAAAGAGTTTAGTATATATGTATGTTATTTGAATGATAATTCAATGACCCTCTCAAATAGATGATAAGTTCATCTTATAGCTTGGAAACAGAATAGCCTTTGTCATTGTTTATAGAATTGCTTTGTCCTTTGCTCTAGTTTACATTGACCACTTGAATTTTGTATATTTATAATATCTGATTAAATGCATGTTTCTACAAAATAACAACGTTATCAAATAGAAAATAAGGTTATTATTTTACAAGAAAATAAATAGTATGATGGTTCCTAAAATCTAATTCAAAATTAAACTTTAAAATATAGATGCAAGCCCCAAAAGTTTTGCATTTGTATATATATTAAATTAAAATTGAATAAATTCTGTTCAGTAATTAGCAGGCTTTTTATGTTTAAAATCAGTTTTCCATGAGATTTTTAATCATAGAATTTAAGTGTGTACATTCTTTTTACTGACTTTATTCCTTTCAAGAAGTTACCTACACAAATATAATTATTTATGTATAAATAAACATTCTAGATTAAAATTAATTGCCTAAACAAAAGTCAAACATCTCGAAATAGCTTATTGTATATGATGTTATTTGTCAATTCATTCTCAGCAAAATATTCCCTAAATATGGACAGTAAATTAATAAACAAAGCGACACAATTGCCTAACATTTTATTAAAAAGAATGTAGTAGTTTGATAACAATGAAAATAAAAGGTTAAGTAAATGACAAGAATTATTCTGTAGATCCGGAATTGCTTGTAAATTTTTTATAGTTCTCAGCGGAGGAATTTTAAGTTTCTGTCCTAAAATTAGGTGTAGCAGTGTGTTATGTCCCCAGCCTAGTTCCACGAAGACTGATACGCATTTAGAGTCTTTACAGAGAAGGCAGTATATCAGCCAGCTACTGCGATCAGAATAACTGTGTAGAACTTTTTGCCACGATCCTTACAGGAAGTATTAAAAAATAAACGACCCGAAGATATTTGAAATTGGGGAGTAAATGGCTTTCCATCCTTGATTTTAGATATAGAATTCGTGATTCTCTTCTTCCATGTTTCAGGTAAATCCAAACAGTTTAAATATCCATCACAGATTTTACCCACCTGTTCTCATGGAGTCACTATAATATAATATTGTAGTATTTCAGACGTTTTGCATGTAACATTGAACGTGTATACAGCTTATAATGTATATAGTGTTCCCTGATTTATATCATATATCAATATAGTATTTTTTTTAAAGTGAGTAAGATATATAGGGAGTAAGTCAAATAGGGAGCACAGGATAATATTTAGAGTTTATATTTGTAAGGAAAAAAGGAGCGCAAGAAGAAAGCGCGAGCGAAAACACATGCTGTAAGCAAGACAAGACACTGTGCTCACGCGTTTCCAATATGGGTCTTTGTTTATTCTATATGGAATGTCTCCGTTAAAGTGTTTTACTACAAAAGAAAGAGTTTTTAAAAGTATTTTGTTAGGGAAAATCATCAAAATAATACAAATGAGGCTATACATTTCTAATAGAAGTGGTATTTTATTAGTACTTTAATCAAAATAAACATTAAAAACATATAAAAAAGAAAAGGCACAATCAAAAAATACAAAGTTGGTGCAAGTCTACAACTAAGATAATTTTGATTGAAATTTATATTTTTTTCATTAGCTTCTGAATTCATAGCTACAATTCTTTTTCTTTTTTTTTATCGGATGTCATCATTCAGTTTAGTACTTTAATTTTTACGCATAACATTAAACAAAGCGAATGAAATTCTTTGAAGAAAAGCTGACCAGGAGTAGCCTTCATCGCACTTTACTCCAACAACGGTGATAACGTCAGATTTTAAATTGTCCTGCATCCTGTCAATGAAAGTGGTAACAAATGAAGCTATAGGATTTGGGTTACCAAGTAAACTGTCTTTCTCTTCAGGAGTAGCTGTGATGTAAGAGAACATGGAATGAGTATAAAGACAGGAGAGGTAGAGAAGGTCGGATAGAGTCGACAACCCCCCTTCTGTTCATTATCTCGATGAACTCTTTCAGGTCTACATTCTGATAGGTTGGGCTATCGAAGGTTATTGAGTCCGGAGGTGTGTCTCTGATCACCATTAACTCTTGGCATGATGTACAGCTGATCTTCTTCTTCAAAGAAAAAACAATATACCCGGTAACAAAGTAGAGAGCATTACACTCTCCCTTAGAAGCTAGTTCCTGGAGGTCATCTGGTTGCCAGTTAGTCAAAATGAGCTCAGCTTTTACCAGGTATTCATCCAGCAGACCTTTAATTTCTGAAGTAGTAAGACCTGAAAATTTAAAGAAGTCAAATATTGTTATGATACTATTATATTGTAAAAAGAAGTAATACCTAAATAAAGAAGCTTACTATTAACAAATATCTTATTTACCTGAGACTTTGACAAGACTCAGAAAACGAATATTTTCTCTGCTTCCAGGATCTGTCTCATGCTGATGTAGTAGATACTTCCACTTAGTTGTCTGTACCAGCCGAACCTTCTTTCGAGGCGATCAGACCGGAACATGCCGAGGAGTACAATGGAGATACTCTGCCAGATCTGCTGCCGCAAGGCACGTCTGCTTTGTTGCTAGGAAGGTTTCTGAGACCAGGTCCTTTACTGTTTTGCCACTCGATAAGAAAGTCGACGAATTTTCTCAAGAAAGAGAGGCCAAGTTTGTTCTTCTCAGAGATTGGTTCCCGAAGCTCATCTCTCTTTTCGTAGCCAACTCCAGGTGTCTTGACGTTTAGGATATTACACATAGTCATGAGCTCACATTCTCCTACATGAGTGCGGTTGAAAGAAGACAAGGTTTTGGTTTGGTGAAGAGGAAAGCCCTTTTGCTCACGAATGAAAGAGAACTTAGAAGCTTGCTTAGGTTCCATCTCTGAGGAGTTGAGAAACTTCACTAACTTGTTGAAAATGTCTTCCCAGGTCTCTGTTTGATTCAATTCTTCTTTTGCTCCCAGAAAGGAAGCCAAATTGATGGGTTGAATCACCGGGTTAACCTTGCCTTCTGAGGTGATGTGTGATACTGCCTTTTTGTTAATCAAGAGTGGTAAATTTTAAATGACATATCCGTCGCAAACTGGATGCTGGCTACTACTTGGGGGCCCATTTTCTCATCATGGGATAGCTTTAAAAGGGCAACACTTGGTTTTGTGATGAGGATGAAGTTTGATGGGAGTGTCTCCTTGGCCAATTTGTCACCAAGTTCTTCCACAGAACTCATTTCATTGAACTGGTGAGCCCTACGTGACGTGGTCGCAGCTTGAGTTGGCCTTGATGAAGTTTTAGGAGTTGAGAGGTAGTTGGGGCAGTTTGCCCATAGGGATGGTACTACATCTGGTTTGAGGTACCTATAAAGGAAGGACAGTCATAAGCATACGCATCAAAAGTGAGCAGCTGTCTTACCTCTTCTTTAGAGCCTTGCCAAGGGTTTGACTTCTTTTAGACTCACAGATGAAATCAGATTTGTTGAAATGCAGGGAACACAGCTTTGAACTTTTGTATGGTGCCTAATCTGTCTTCTTCAGATATGTTTCTCTTGAATGGCTCTCAGCAAAGCGGTATCAAGTCTGGGTTTTCTCTCTTTGTTTGACCACAGATGGATAGTAACACCAGACTGTTGTGGCTCGTTGTGATAGCCCGTTCTACACCCTGGAGCACAACACTTAGTGGCCATGAATGGAATTACAAAACACAATAAAGATGGGGTCAACAAAGTAAGTAATGGTTATTAGTTATTACTTATTATCTTACCAAACACGCTGCATTGTTTTTTTTCAATGGACCCATGTTGCACGCGTATTTGAATTCATGTTTGCGCGTGCCCGGTCCTGCTAACAGGAGTCCTTTACATGGTCTACTGTTTTAAGACCCTTGTTAATATGAGTTGCCTTTTTTCGGGGGGGGAATGAATTAATCTTATAAATAAGGTTGATAATTTTGGTAAGGATACAAAAGCGTGCGGGAAGAGGTAAAAAATACTTATGGTATCATTGTCCTTTGACTAAAATAATAAACATCTTCCCTATCAAGAACGTTATCAATTCCTGCTTTTATTATTCAATATTAATATAATATTAGATACTGATAGTCGATAGAGAACTGAATAAAATGCCTAAAATAACATCTCTTTCTGTCTGGATTTCTGGAAATGGAGGCCCAGGAATTTGGAAAATACTTACCGGACGAGAAACAAATGGCTTGTCGGATTTGTCGATATAAATGTACCTTTAGTCCCCTGTCTAGAATCCTCATCTCATATCAAGAGTATGGTATTCATCTAAAAAATCAAGTTAATGATGAATACATCAAGTCAGACTTTAACTCTGATCTCACAAATATGCTTATTGCATTAAATATACCATCCTTAAATTAATGGAGGATGTTGGTAATGATGTAATCTCCAAAATGAAAGAAAAAGTCGAAGTGAAGGATATTTTTTTATCTAACAGAAAGTATTCATTTTTTTTAAATCTAGAAAAAAAAATTGAAAAGTATAAAAATATCAAGAATTATGATACACAACTAATTAAATGGCAACTAAACTGCTTAAATGGTCACAACAACGGGGTAGTAGCTTTGGATGGTTCGAAACTAGTTTGTCTGACACTAGTTTTTTCACTTAAAGACTTGGGCATGATCATTAGGTTTTCCAATATTACATAGTCAATAAATATAACTTTTTTAACACTTAATGATTAGCTATGGTTCAAAAGCTCCAAGAAATTGTGTTCAAAAAACTCATAAAAGGCAAAAACAACTGCTTAAATGGTCACAACAATCGGGGGTAGTTGCATTTGGTGTAGCATTATAATTAGCAACTGTGTGTATCCTTCATGATAATAATATGTTGTTATATATACAAGCGGTAGAGATTATATCTATGCTGTGCACAATTGTATATAGCAACTTCCACATGAGGAAAAAGGGGTTGTGATTAAACTCCACGTCTGGCTTGTATTTTGCAACCTAAAGTTATAACATATTTAACTGAATTCCGATGTCAGAACAAGAAAATATTATTTGGATCAATCTATTATTTCATTATTCTGTATTTTTAATTTATTTTTATTATTAGTTATCTGATTCTAATTGTTTAATTTTGTATATTTAACATCAATGTATGATGGTTTATTTTTAGTATGTAGATTAGATTTAATTTAAGCCTTCTTTTTAAACTTGGATCTTCAAAGATATTTCAAAATACTTTACTAAGTCGTTTCATTAGTTATTATTCTGAGAATATGGTTCATAATGAATTACGATTTCATGGAGTGTAACGTTTTCAAATCTACCGTAACGGATAAAAAATGTCTAAGTAAATTATACGTAGTATATCTTCATTAAACATTTAGCTAATAAATGCTTTCGTTATACCCTCAAAAATCATAATAAAGCAGGCAGCTGATAATCACGTCGGTATTTTAAACAATGATACCATATGTCTTCCCCCTCCCCCTTCTCCTTGCACGAGTTTTTCTCTACAATATTATCAACTTTACCTATCAAGAAAGAATCTTCCACATTTAAATTAGCATAAGTTCAGGAAAAATATTGTAACTATATTTAAATTCAAAAATATTCATTTTATTATGCATTTTTAAAACCAATTTACACCAAAAATAGGCAATCGTGCTTACTTCAGAGGGAATAGTTAACACTTAGAAGACCTATTAAATAATCAACAAGGAAGAGCACTTGCAACAACCGTTTATCCTTTTCTGATTTATAAAGGAAGTTTTTTTCCTTACAAACATGGCATCCCTAATAATATTAATATTGCTCTCTAATGTATATAATAATTCATATACATTTAGTGTGTATGTGAAGAGTTGTATAAAATATGAAGCACTGGTAAGTAAAAATGAAGGAAATTTCAAAGGCGTTTAGTTCAACTGAAAATAAAGGGGAGTACTTTATATAAAATTTTAAAAAATGAACGTGACTTAAGACGAGGTTTAGCAACGAGCTTAAAAATTCTGAAGGTGTTATTATTATTGTTTTTTATTCTTGAAAAGAATATGTCTAAGTACTGAGTAACTATGTGTACTCATGAAAAACAGAGAGTAAACCCCGAGGATTTGTTTGGGTGTCGTTGTTAGAGGGAAAAGGGTTTTAGACTATGGACTTTGGAGACTTCCGTTCCTCCACCAAAATTAGTTTTTACTTCCATCTGATCACATTACTAGATTTTGTAGTAATTCAATGTTTAACTTGTGATAAAAACTTAGCAGAAATAGTTTGTAGGAGTGATTTTTTATGAAATTTTCAAAAATAAATATGTAAGAGCAAAATTATCTTCAGATAGTGGAGTGGCTCCATTTTGTAGTCACTTTTAATTTTCCTATAATAGTTATGGCGAGGGATTGAAAAAGATCAATCCATTAGATTTGAAAAAATATATATTCTTTCATAAGTTGAATTTTCTTGGGATTATTCTTGGGTTTCTTTATAGATCCCCTAGACCGGTCTCAGAACTAATATATTTAGGATTAATCGAACTAATTATATCCTATAATAAAGTTAGGTTTGGATCGGTTACATAGAAAATAATATCTAGCCAGAATTAAAAGATGAATGGTTTATGACGTCATATGTATTCTCAAATTGTGAACATCGGTACAATGACGTTATATAAAGTTGAAAGTATTTCATACACATATATCGTGTATAACTAGTTATATAAGAAAGTTAGTCCACAAAATGAGACCAGAAAAATCGATCCATGTTTTTCAATAGCAAAAATGTGTCAAACATATGAAATACTTCTAGCCGTTATGCCTCTCAAAAACAAACTAAACATATTATATAGCTGAAACAGTAAACATATGTTCGTGGCGAGTGTACTAACACACAAAAAATCAAAAAAAAATCGAACATACTAAATGTACCTTGCCCTCGAAATTTAAAAAGTCACCTTACTTTTTGAACACATCTCGTATATAAGCTAACACATTTCATAAAAGCATAATGAACAGACGTCCATAAAGCTTATTTATTAATGTGTTAAGCCCAACCTAGCATAATTGCTTAATTTGCATATCTGTACTAGACAGAAGTTTGGCACAAGTTTGAGAACCACTACCTTAACCTCTAGGTATGGCACAGTACTTATTTTCCAGAGGTGGAAACTTGGAATCGAGATTAAGACTATTGGACTCGAGTCCATATTTTGAAGACTCAAGACTTTACTGAATATTGTATAATTTTTAACTAAGTAGTATAATATTACATTATACTTATTATGGACACTGAGATTTGGTTATGGTCATTTGTCATTATTTTTGATAATTTATACTGGACTTAAGAGAAACATTTAAGACCCAAATACGTAATTATTATGTATTTGAAATAAACTCCAAAAAATATGAGGACTCGATAAAAAAAATTAAGGACTTATGAGCAAACACCTCAAGGGCTCTACATGGATTTACAATATATTTGCAATACATGTATTTGTAAATAATTTGTATCTAATTCAATTATTCGAAAATCTTTTCAAAAATAATCTAAATTTCAATAATTCCATTGTTGTTTTGACTCGATTAATTCTGGAAGATAAACAAAGAACCTGATGAGTGATGCGATGCACATCTAGCTGTCTTCATGCGTCATTTCTTCAGTTCTGAAATTCTTAATACTTAATTTTAATTAAAAATGTGGATATCCTGGTGGTTTTATTTTTTACTTTGGATTCACTCCTCCACTTCTCATAGCTTTATTAAAACGGATATCTTTGATCGCATCTATAAGCAACTCGATCGTCTCATCCATTTGGAGTCGAATGCCACAAAATCAGGCTCAGGTTTTAATAAGGGTCATTCTTTTATCACAAAACCCAATAAAGAAGCATACTCTAAATATGAAACGTCGATCGTATTGGAAATTGCCACTCGAGAAGGCGGAATTACTCGACTTCCAAGGAATTCGGTTCCTTCTCGATGCGATACTCTTAGATGTTCTCCCTCCGACTCTTATTCAAAATTAGATGGAGCTTGTAATAATTTATGGAAAAATAGGAGATGGGGATCTCGTCTTCAACCACTCAGGAGAATATTGCCTTCTGTATATAACGATCATATCTCAGAACCGAAGATTAAAAGCATCAATGGAAGTTATCTTCCTAATGCACGTGTTGTATCCAACGCATTTCATCAGGGGAATCGTATCACTTCTAGGAAACATAAGTACATAATTTATACAGTTTGGTATTTTTTTCCCCAGGATTTGATTATGACCTTATCTTTACAGTTACACACTCATGCTTATGCAATGGGGACAATTCCTTGACCATGACATATCCTTCACACCAAATGTTCGAGCTCTACGTTCCGGTGAGGCGTTTAATTGTAATTCTTGCGATTCTACGTTATTTGTACACCCGGCATGTTTTCCAATTATGATACCAAAAAATGATCCATACTTCCCTGCTCAAGCACATGATCAAAAGCGTCGTTGTCTTACATTCACAAGGTGATTTTCTTGTATTTGTTGCAAATGTATTGTAAATATATTTTTTATTAAGGTCAATGCCAGGTCAAAAAAATATTGGAAAGAGGCAACAATTAAATCAAAACTCGGGACTTCTCGATGCATCTCATGTTTACGGTAGCTCCATTTGTTCTAGTAATGCCCTGAGAAAGTTTAAATATGGACATCTAAAAGTTACAAATCATCCTCATCAATCTTATTTCAAACCCTTGATGCCCATGAAACAAAATATATTTGAATGTGAATCCCATTTTGGAATGTGTTTCCATTCCGGAGATGATCGTAGTAACGAGCAACCAGGTCTAACGTCCTTACATACATTATTTGTAAGGGAGCATAATTATATTTGTGACCAATTAAGAATTTATAATCCGAAATGGAGTGACGACACTTTATTTCAAGAGGCAAGGAGAATACTACGTGCGATTAATCAACAAATTACATATAAGTACGTTTAATATACGTTTTTATTTACTATATTTAAAATGGTTAATTATGTAGTGAATTTATACCGCGAATATTGAATCATCAAATGCGATCGAAATTTGGATTAATCCTTCAAAAGCGCAACACATATTTTCCCGATTATAATTCATCATGCTCTGCGGATGTTTTTAACGAGTTTTCCACCGCTGCTTTTCGGTTTGGGCATACTCTTATTGCTCCAATGATTAACATGATTAATCAGATTCAACGAATTCCCAAACATGTCAGACTGCGTCACCATTTCAATAATCCAGATATAATGCAAAGGTAAGCATTATATAGATAAACTCTTACTTTTGGGAGACATATATTAACTCTTTATTTCATTAGTCCTAAATTTATTGACTACCTCGTGAATGGATTATCCAATCAAAAGATAGAAGAGTATGATAGTTTTATAGAGTCTGATTTGAGAAATCGATTATTTGAAGAAATTAAATCAAGGAACTCATCATTTGTTCCTCATTCGGGATTAGATCTTGCTGCATTAAATATACAAAGAGGTAGAGATCATGGAATCCCTGGTTATGTAAAGTACAGAAATTGGTGCAAAAAAGAAAACATCACTTCTTTTAATGAACTTCGAAGAGTTTTCAATAAGACAATCATAAGGAAATTAAAATCTGTTTATAAGTATGAAAACAGTCAAATGAATAATATTAGCTTTTTTTATAATTACATTTTTATAGGAACGTGCAAGACATTGATTTATTTACGGGAGGGATTTTGGAAGAATCTATGAAAGGAGGTTTGGTGGGAGAAACCTTCGGTTGTATCATTGGCCTTCAATTTAAGCACTTGCGCTACTGTGATAGATATTGGTTTGAAAATCCATTTCCTTATATGAGATTTACAAGGGCTCAATTACGAGAAATAAAAAAAGTTTCTCTAGCATCCATAGTATGTAGAAATTGCGATCAACCGAGGAATTTTCAAAAGTAAGATACCTAGGACATAACAGTTATTCCATAAAAGTATCATTGATTTCCTTATTAGATTCATAATGGACATGCCAAACGATCAAAACAATTATAAATTAAAGTGTTCCTCGCACCCAAACATCGATTTGAAACATTGGATTGATCAAAGACACAAAAATTCTTCTGCTAATCATAGATTTTGTGATATTGAGGGTAGAATTATGGAGGGGGCGATAAGGATCTACGTATTTCGGGATGTACACAGTGTTCGTGCCCAGACTCTGGAGGTAACGCAATATGTCAGACTATAAATATCAACTCTTGCTCGGATTTAATTAACGAAATTGGTTTAAACGAAGTCAAGACGGAAGAGGATTGCTTTGCTCAGTGTTCTAATCACATTGAAACAACCATTTTAAACGATACTAGGGAAAATACAGTCACTTCTTAATTATTATTTTATAATCGCATAACGTAAATCATCATTAGGTAGATTTTAAAATTTGTATCAATTGTGGAATAAATGACTCCTTATTCTGTAATGCACTTATAATCAGGCAATTCGTCTACATCTTTGTAATATTATTTTATAACTCTACTATAAGACATATGATTTAGAGCTATAATTATGTTGCCTTCGTGGAGAAAATTACTGCTACATAAGTGGGATAGTCAAGTTCTCAAGTTTGTTAATAGTTCATTTTAATTTATGACGTGGATTGTCGATTTTCAAGACGACAAATTAACAAAGCAATTAATTTTTATCACCGTGTGTGTGTATGTGTTTGTATGTTACAACGTGAAATATTTATTATTTGAGTCGTCGAAATTGAAGAACAATGCATGTTGCAGAGCAATATAAAAACTAGTTATGACTGAGGCGCTACGAGTTCAAATAAATAATAGACATATAAATAAAATGAAGAGTGATGCGTTGTCCTCTTCATTTAAATAATGAGATAATACTATTAAATATATTAGTTCATTTCAAAAAAGGAAAATTATATATTATCTGATTCTACTTGTTCATGATATCCAAGACTTTTATTATAATAATCAAGCAACCTATAAAAGTTACAATTTACATAACATGCAATTACTAAAAGTAACAACTACATAAGGAATAAATTAAGTGATGGAGAGCAATATATGATTTGTGAAGTTTTGTCGACAAAAATTCAGTATTTTATAGAGGAAGAGAATGAGGTTGCGTAGAGAATAGTAGAGAAGTCTGTATTTTATTATAAATGGGTGCGTAGAGGGCGCTGTATGTGAGGTGTTGACTTTCTCCGATTTTTCTTTTAGGTTTCCTTTATAGTTTATACTTACTAGTTACTTTTATTTAAAAGAAATAAAACTTGGGAAAGAGACGGCAGTTGGAATTGTTTAGTTTTATTAGAAAGTTAATCATGGGTGAGTTGCGGATTTAGTTATCCGGGTATATATATATATAATTATAATTAATTATTACTGTTTTTTTCCCGTAGAATCTTTAACATTGGACACTCTTCAAAATTTAAGAGTTGAATTTCAGTCTGATGAGAAAAATATCATTGCTCAGAACATTGTTACTAAGACTGATCCTCAGCTTGCCTGTGTAAATCGATCCATCTATGAGAAGAATTACAATCATGTCTTTACACATAAGATAACAGATGAAGGGAAACCCGTTTCGAACCAGAAAGCGAGTGGAAGATGCTGGCTATTTGCTGCCCTTAACGCCATGAGGATTCCTTTCATGAAGGACTTGAATGTGGAGGAATTCGAGTTCAGTCATGGCTTTCTGTTCTTCTATGATAAAGTATGTTGTTATTTATGGATTTATTTATTTTTTTGATAGGAAATCTATTTGGTCAAGTCAAAATATCAGGGAAATTGACTTTTTCATTATAAAAAACTTAAAATTCAATAGGATTAATAAGTTAATCAAAAATAACACTTTTAATTTCAGGGAAATTTATTTACTCATCTTATAATGTGAATCCCTTATTTTTAACCATAGAAATAGTATATTATTCTGTTTAGCCTAACAGTCTTGTAATTGAAATTTTTACTTTTCTATTCGGCTTTTATATAAAAAAAGGTTATTCGGTCATATTTAACTCTATATTAATTCATTTTAAACATTCAACCTTCATATTTTTTGGTCTCAATTTATGTGGTTTATATACAAATTTCATGCATTCACAATTCAATCACTTTTGAGGGATGTTAATTTTTTTTTTAAACGAAGATACGAGAACAGTAAAAATAGTCTTGTTAGATTCAATATCTTGACGCATTAATTACAAATAGTTAATTAGTTTTTTCATATCAAATTTCATTTTCAAGAATTTGTATCCTTTTTATAGGCTTGAACAATAAAAAAAATCAATAATCTACATAAAAATATAGCTATTTTCTAGCAAAATTGATTCTAATTTCGATTATAGGTGTATATTTCAAGTGGATTCATCCAATCCTGAAAAAAAAATCACTCTAAAAGAAAAAAAACACCTTAATATATATATATATATAGTTTTGCTTATAAAAGAATAATGACCCAGTTTGTATGTGCCTAAAGGTTGCGGCATTAATAATTGGTGTTTTTTTTATTATCTAATTTTTTGCTTCTAAAATGTCTCTGCCATATTGATTTTATTTTACCAAAAATGACTCAAAGTTTATTTTAAAACCCCCATTGTTTTACCTATTCGTATTTATTTATTTCCTTTTTTCAACATGATAATGAATTATATCATGTTTTAAAAGTTTCAGCAATTAATCCCTGGAAATTTTTGTAATAAAGAAATGTACATTAATTGGTATGAAAATACATAAAATTGGTGATATATGTTTATTTTTATGTAGATTAATGATTTTTTTTTGTTCTATTCTTATATATACTTAAAAGATGTTCAATTAATTTCACATGTTTTTAAATCATTGTTTGATAATTTATTTTTATAAAAAAAATTTACTATTATTTTATTTTTCGTTAATCATTATTCTAGATTGAAAGAGCTAACTTTTTCCTGAATAAAATAGTTGAAATTTGTGAAAAAGACCCTAATGTTGAGCCATCGGGTAGACTTTTAAGTTATCTACTGAAAGAACCACTCGCGGACGGTGGCCAATGGGGAATGGGTTGTTCCATAATTGAAAAGTATGGAGTAATACCTAAAAAAATGTTTCCCTGAGACATTTTCGTCTGAGTCCTCGTATAGAATGAATAATATGCTTACTTCTAAGCTTAGACAGTTTTCAAAAAATATCATTACTATGTCGAAAAAAGGAACTGCTAAAGAAGATATACTTAAAGAAATAGATGGGTACATGAAAATTATTTACAGGTACGTTCTACTTTTACTTTAAAAATAGGTTTTTAATTATCGTTGTTATATTTAATCCCAATTAGAATTATAGCCATATGCCTTAGTATTCCTCCAGAAAGTTTTGTCTGGGAATATTACGATAAGTCAAAAAATTATAAAAAAATTGGTCCAATTACTCCTTTAGAATTTTATCAGAAATATGTCAAGCCTTTATGGAATGTTAGTGAACATATTTGTCTTGTGTCAGATCCTAGACCTGAAAATCCAATTGGTAAAGCCTATACAGTTGATTACTTAGGTAATACCATAGGAGGATTACCGATTATATACAATAATCAGTCCATAGATACATTACTATCTATATCTGCGAAGTCGATAAAAGACGGAAGTGCTGTCTGGTGTGGCCTAGATGTAAGAATACAACTTTTTATACCTACTCTGTAAATTTAATCATATTTGTTTAACATTTTAGATGACAATGTTCCATAAGAGCAAAGGTATAATGGACTTGGACCTATTTGACCATGAGCTTATGTTTGGAACTAAGCTCGTTCTTGGTATGGAAAAAGCGGATCGATTGCGTTATTTTGACTCTGCTATGGGCCATGCAGTTAATCTTACAGGAGTTAGTTTTGACGTAAGTTGACAATGTGTTTTTATTTATCTAAGTACTATCTTTAAATTTGGATCTTTTTGTACAGGATAATGGTGAACCTTCTAAATGGAGAATTGAAAATTCATGGGGTAAAGACTTTGGTGAAGACGGTTACCTGTCTATGACTAATGAGTGGTTTAGAGAGTTCGGGTTTGAAGTAGTGGTAAAGAAAGAATATGTTCCACAAGAAATAATTGATGTTTTCAAAATGGAGCCAATAGTATTACCTGCTTGGGACCCAATGGGTGTTTTGGCTTAGATACGTTTTTTATACATATTCAGTCAACAAAATTAAGAGTGATGCATTTGATGGATAAACTACTAATAATAATAATTTATTCAATATGAAATCAAAATAAAATTCAACAAAATCTGTTTGTACTCGTATTGTATATTCTTTACTTGATCTGTTTTCGCTCTTTGGACAGCTTCCACGAGTACTGAAGTTTGGACCAAATACCTCTAGTCATCGTTAGAATCTTTACGTCAGGAGATTTAGATTTCTTCCAAAAGTTATACACTGATAGCAATATTTGCCTAGCTTTACATAGTTCATTTCTTTGTATCAGACTAAGAGCTAGATAGAGCTGACATTTAGAAACTAATGATGGATCTTCTAGAAGGGATACTAATTTCATTTGTTGCAAGGCATTTTCCCCAGCTCTCACAGCCTTGAATGATAAAATGAATGACACAATATTTAACAATATAAATTTGCTATATTTGACAAATATAAGAAGGAAATATAAATGGATAAATTTACTCACCCAATTGCTAGAATGTTCACCCAAATTTGAAAAAGCACCTCCAAGAGAGGATAACCAGTAGAGAGCATGCTCCATGTCAATGGCCCTATGAAGAACACCAGCAGTGAGACGATATCTAAATTTCATAGAAACATTATTCAATTTACATATTCAAAGGAGCAAATTATTCTCAACTCACGATGCATAAGATACTTCTTCCCTACAGGCAATTGGATAAGTGATGTCTTGATCTATTAAATATTTTTTAGTAGGGCTCTTTTCATCCACTGTATTGTCATTGAGATCATTATGTAAAGTCATTTTCTCACTCATATTTACAAAGAGAAGATTCTGTTAGACCAAAGCTCTTAAGAGAATTGAGAGTTGAATCCAAAGCGCAGCCTTCACGTATAACTTTAAATTTTCCGAGTTCACACAGCTCTACAATGGTCGATCCCGCTCTAGAAGGATCAGGAATAGAATCTTTTTCACGAAATACAGCTCCAAGATGAGGTAATAAGTCCTCAAATTCTTCAACTGTTAACGAACTAGGAGAAGATGATTTATTAGCTGAAGTAAGTGCAATGGGCTCTCCAGTCGCTCGACAAACTTCTCGAACAAAAGGGTGATTAGGGATTCTAACTCCAACAAGCTGAGTCAGTGGATTGAATTCGGGATTCAACTTTTCTTGACGTTTAAAAATCAGAGTTACAGGGCCGGGAAGAAGTTGCTCAAGGAGTTCCTTTGGGACAGTAACGTGAGCCCAAGTGTAAATGTCTTGAATTTCTGCTAGACAAATAGCAATGGGTTTGACGAAAGCTCTCCCTTTAATTTTGTAGAGGGATTCCACGGATTTGTTATTTTGCACACAAGCAGCCAACCCGTAGATTGTATCTGTAGGAAGAGCAATGACTTGTCCCTGCAAAATAAAGAGAAGTTCCTTGAGTTAGACTTGAAAAGAGAGTTGCAATTCAAAATCAAGTGAATGAGAGGGATTTGGGGATTGGGATGGAGAAAGAAGTAACCTGTAGAAGCTGATCCGCAGCCGTCCGAATGAGAAACTGTGGAAGAGAGCTTTGTTTTAGAGAGTGGATGTCGTAAATGGAGGAGTTGGATGTGGTGGATGTTTTCATGGCCGCTTTCCTCCTTATTCTCTCCAGCGATGTCCGCAAGAGACGCATTTATAAAAAGTGGTCATGGGCTCGTCGGCGGAACGTGTTTGGATCTGCATGAAATAGGCACGGTGATGATCACAATTGGGACAAGTCTCCTCAGTGGAGTCCACGTTCTCCCAGGCAGCAGAGCCTCCCAAGACGTCGTCCACTTCCTTTAATTTAGGATACACTCGATCAGAGAGACGGGATACGACGTTTCGTTTGTAGGGACACGTCTCACACGCAAAGCGCATACAAGAATCAGTAACACCCTCTACGACTCCCAATATATTCCCACAATTCGGACAAAACATTAACATCCTCGCATAGAGGCCGATAATTAATAAATATTACTACTACTCACTATATTGAAGTAGGGACTGCAATACTATTACGACACTTCCCCCATTTCCGCTTTTTTTTTTAGCACTCGTCCGCTAAATACGACCAAACTAGCTTTAAATAAGTACACAAATATAGCTAGCGGCAATATTGACAGCAACAGTACATTTGTAGTTTATGTATTCGCAGCTGTATAGCTACAGGGTGCATTTTTACAATTAAAAATTTTTTAAACCCGTTTTTCTTGGGAACTCTTAGTCGTATAGCTTTAAAAACTAGTTTATCAGATTTTGCAGACTAAGCGTTGAAAATGTCCGCCGAGTACGATCGTCCTGCAGCTGCACGTGGTTGAGGCTGTTTAGATAAATGATTAGGTTCACGGAGGGTCCCTACGTTTGTATATAAATGGATCTGTAAATATCTCTGCTAATTTAAGAAATAAAAAAGTTTATGTCCTGGTCTCGAAAATTCTTAATTGTAAAACCGCACCCTGTATGTAAATTATTTTTAATTTAGTTAAATATTAGACCATCAGGGATCAGCACTATCGAATATTGTAGAATTTCATCATTATTTAATTTATATTATGTTGAATCAAAATGAATAATGATGTACACCAAAGGTTTAATGTACACTTGCAATGAATACTTATCCTTAAAGAAAGGAATGATACACGAGAGAGATACGATATAGGGTATTCTTATTTACTTACTTAAATCATAGGTACATTATTGTATTTAAGAGTAGATTGTAGTGAATTTGTACAGTACAATTAGACAAGCAAAATTTTTTTAAAGGCTGAAGAATATCAATATTCCTAATGAAATAAATCATCATTATAATCCCCACTATTCAATTTTTGACAAAAACTTTTTTTACTCTAGTTTTTAATGGGAGTAGTCAAAAAAATAACCTTAGATTTTTACTACATACCTAGATATTTAGAAGTATATCATTGTTATAAGTGTAAATTTTAGTAAATTAATCAAAATTATCAAATATATTATAAGGTTAAACAATTAAGACAAAATGAAAAAATAAACTTAAATCAATGAAGCACATAAATAAATACATATTTGCATTACACCATTATTTACAATTGATAAATAAGAAAATAATTTGAAGTGTTAATGTCAAACTAAGATGGAAGGAACATAATCCACTATTTAGGGTTTGTGAATAATGAAATAGCCGTTCTTATATACAGTTTTGTGACATCGTAAGTATTTAATGTAATCCGTAATTTATTTATTGAATATTGATGTGGAGATCCTAAATCCTTACGATCGAGTGATATTTAAATATGATGGCAAGTGATTTAGTAATTCAGAAAATGACTCCCGACTCACTAACTTTTGAAATTTGTTAAACGAAATTCATATTTTCGAATATAAGTTTACTAAAGCAAGGAAATCTATAGACTTCCTTGACTTAAGTTATAAGTTATTGGTATATTTATCACGTAAGAGTTCCCATGAATTGTTAATGCATATATGTACATAATGGAAGAGTTGAATATGTTTTGCGGCTTTGCTGATAAAGTTATCTAGAAAAAAGAACTCCATTAAATTCATGGTCTAGGATCGTCTCTTTTTTTTCCAACGACAGAAGAGACTACAGTAATAATGGAATCGGAAGCGAGGATAAAGTGTCTAGAATTACAGAAATAATACAGTCTTATAAATGGACACAGTGTCATAGTTGCTTGTTTGTTATGTACATGAAAGACACATAAGGACTCAAATCAATTAAATAGTTTTCTAAGAATATTAGTAGACGAAATAGAGTAGACTTTGGAAGGAGGTTTCAATTGAAGAGCTGCAGATGAAGGATGCTAAGTCCCTATATTCCTCACTGTACATTTCATTCCAGTATTATTAATCTTAATTTAACGGATCCTTAGTTCTTATAGAAGTATACAATGATTCCATACAACTTGCAATATATAGAGCACCGGATGTGCATTTGAACCAATGGATGATGAAGTAACAGGTTTGAACGTTAAAGGACATCTGAAAATGACTGATATTTCCATTAAATGAGATCCCATCCACCAAGTCAGGCACAAGAACCTTTTCTAAAGAGATGAGATCCCTGAACATCATAGATATCCTAATGTCATGAACACATGAATTCAATGTTTCAATAAAGGACCTCAGACCCATATAGCCGGATATTCTGAGAAAATGATCCATCCAAACAATCTTTATAGTCTTAGAAGTAATTAATTTGATGACTAAAGTTTATCACAAAGTTTATGACGGTTCGTCATCACAAAAAAAGTGCTAAATCAAAATAATTTTATTTCTTCATCCTTCACCCAATAGAGTAGTTTGAATGTAGGTGGTTTCGTGGTGCTTCTTATTTTCTCTTGCCTAGATATTGTTGAAACTAGTTTTTTATTCCATGGGCCATAGTACTTAGCCCATTAAAACTGTAAACGTATTTAAATATGCATTATTAAATTGTAAAAATATACATGTTTAGACAGTATTTTCTTTTACGTTTTAATACAAGTAAATCTGATGAAGCTATTTCCAAGGATGTTTCTACTGTAATTAAGTGCGTCCTGGGATATTTCATATATATTTTTGTGGAAGCGTCCATAGATAATTGTTTCTTTCTCTAGATGTGGATGTTTCTCATAAGTCATACTGAAAATGAAAATATATGTTTCTAAAGAAGAATTAAGATTTTGTCTAGCTACAGAGTTGTCCACAGAGAGTCCTATACCTACTGTAGCCCCCCTCCCTCAAATGAAGGAATTTTTGAAAAATTATTTACCTTAAAAAAAAAATCTGAGCTAGAGTTGAATCACATTTCGAGCCTCGTATTTTGGTCTTATTTACTTTTAAGTAGTCGGTAGTCACTAAATATGGTTGAAGCTTTTTTATTTCATTAATTTATAACAAAATAATAATGTGATATAAGGAATAAGGTTAATATATATCTATTAACCTTGGTGATAGGGTCTTAATTTATTGGGGTTGGT
The DNA here is from genome assembly GCF_016086655.4 of Lepeophtheirus salmonis. Taxonomy (NCBI): domain Eukaryota; kingdom Metazoa; phylum Arthropoda; class Copepoda; order Siphonostomatoida; family Caligidae; genus Lepeophtheirus; species Lepeophtheirus salmonis. The sequence goes on along the minus strand of NC_052134.2, from coordinate 3,678,283 downwards.
TACCCTTTACCGCCTGGATGTACTTCAAAGTCTCTTTTTTGGTAAATAGGTGTAGCATTAATTTTCAAGTCTATATCTTCTACCTGATTGTGATAAAAGCTAGTTTATGATCAATATAAGGAATATGTTTTTGAATGAATTTCTAATGTTATTTACTTATAGTCATTCGCTCGAATGTACTTTCAAAGCCATTTATATCTATATACCATGGCCCATTGTACATATATATAAATATTTACTTTTCTTAAATAATGTGACCAGTGGATCAGGAAGTCTTGTTAAGATAATTTTGTTATTAAAAAATATTTTTGAGATTTTTTCATTTATATTGTATCCTGATGCTTGTAAAAGCTTACACAAATGTAAATTTTTCTTTCCAATTCAATAGATAAAATTCAGGCGGTAAAGGGTTAAATACGCCTTCAGCCATTTAGCAACATAAAATCCCAACACTAGTTAGGTTTACGCCTATGAAAGGAGACTTTCGGCTATTGGTCCCTAGGTGTCGCCAGTTAGACATTATAAACCGGTCCAAAAATCTAAGTGCTTATTTCGACATGTGTTAACAATATGTATATTATTGTATGTATAGTTTCATTCACGACGCACTTTTTTCGCTCGTAAAAATGTCTAATTTTGTGCCTACAAACTACGATGTGCGGACATCATTGATTTTCTGTTACCATTTGAAGAAAAACGCTTCTCAAGTCCATCAAATGCTTGTGGAAGCTTACGGTGGACATGCTCTAAGCAGACCAGAGTGATTCATGTGGTTTGTATCGTAAGATCGGTAGATGGGTGCCACATGAACTGAATGAAAGGCAGCAAAAAAACTGAAAAACCACTTGTGAATTGTAAAGTAAACACTACATATATTTTTATAATGAAACTCGAATTAGAAAAGTTCAAATAGATGTTTGTATATTTAATATGAATATTATTGATCTAAGTCTTATCAATTGACAGTATAATTTAGATTGACAGGAGCTGAAGCTCTTGCTCTTGCTCTTGAGTTTATCTGATAATGAAAAATTTGATGAAATAAACCTGGTCTTCCTAGATGAAACCTTAACTGGCATGTATTCAGAGAATTATGACAATGGTGGATCAGAAATAAATCATCTAGGAAAATGTATATTGGAAAGACAATTAATGGTTCGACTCTCAAAAGGTGGTGATAATGAAGAAATAGAAAAATAACAAACACAAAAGATCATTTCAATTAGCATAAGGAAAATCCTGATTTCTATTTAAATACCAGTTTTATTCCTAATATTGAAGCGGATCATACACAAATTCTTGGGAATATTTTGAGCTGTTTTTCTTAACAAACAACTAAGAAACTTAATAATAATTGAAGAAATCAATAAGCAATTCAAAATAGCATTGATCTCAATTTAACAGAAGTTGAATTATTCGTTTTCAGTGGTGGCCTGATTTTATCAAGCACTTTTTTATAGGTATCCATACTAGATTAAAATTAATAATTGACAATACATTTTCAATTCTATGCCATTTCGAGTATCACTCCCTAAATTATTTAATAGATTCCAATTAATATTTATGTAATTAAAATACTATTTTTTTTAGAGTTATGGATATTTTATTAAATCTGATACATCTCATATAGTAATTATGTTGTCTATTATTCAGTCTAAAATTTATACTTTAATAATTCAATATCTAGTGTTCATAACTTTAAAAATTTACATCACAATCTCGTTTTAACTATTGTGAATAGTTCAAAAACTATTTTTCTATTTTCTAAATACATAGATACATACAAAATATGATAAAGGAATTTCCTTTAACTGGAAACCACAACATGATATTTATGTTTAAAATCACTCAAACTTCGAAACTTCTCCGAACTAAATATTGCAAAGGCAAACTAAAGTGTCTTATGGAAAAATACTTAATATTTTGGATGTGTAAGCTTAGTTAACCTAAAGACTTTCAGTTTAACCAATAGTCAGGCTTAAGTATATTTAATAATTAATTGAGAGCCTCAGTGTCGGCTCTAGGTGGTAGGAATCCACCCCCCCCCCACCCAAAAAGAAAGAAAAAGCTGGGCATTGAGCCCCTAAACATTGCATTGTGCTGGACGGAGGAAGTTTCCTAGTTGTTGTTTTTTTCTATTTAAACAGAAAGATAAATTTTATCATACAAAAGGGATACGTAGGGTGCTTCCTCCATCCAGTGTTGTAACTAACTTTGTTTATGCCCCCAAATTAAATAGATAGGCACATATTATGTAATTAACTACGAATATTGCATACCTACGTTCAATCATAAATATTACTTTACTAATTAAAACAGGTAAAGTGTAATATTATTTTACTAAAACCACAGAATTGTTTTTTATCCTACTAATATTATCCTCAATATTGTATTTGTTTTTTTACAATTGTGTCCCACCCCAATAATTTAGAATGTTCCTCCTTAGATATATATCTAATTAAAGGACTACTTCTAGCTCTGGACAACCTCTTCCTGAATATAAATAGATGTGAACAAATTAAACCTTTCATATTGGTTATAAAGGACCTTCAACCTCCAAATGATTTTGCATAAATTGGTTATAACTTATAATGAATATTATCATGCATAAACAAGGATATGTATTTTCAGAAGTATAAAAATATTTAATATTAACAATCAAGGAGTTAAAAATTAAACTATAGTTACTATGTATAGTATATATATAAAGGATAAAATTACTTTGAATTACATTAAACAAGTTAGTTATTCATTTTCTATTAATTAATTATTAAGGTACGTAGAAATATTATATTCACTGATTAGGTTATGTAAAATTTTAAATTAATTAAGATCAAAATAGTTAAAGAGAGAATATTATTTATAAATCATCATTCAACAACATCGTCTGTCTCTACCTGAGCAAACAAATTATTCAACTTGTCTGGATAATCTTTAGAGACTTGTTTCACTGCATCAAATACAACATTTTTGGGTGTCCTGAAATCCTCTTCATTTTCTTCATGGGAAAGAGATATATGAGTAGATTCTTTGACGCAATCTTCCTTACCAGTCCAGTTTTTTATACCGCTAGACACTATCTGTTTCTGTGCCCAAAGGGCTGAGGCCTGTATCCTTGCAAACCATTCAATAAAATCTTCATCATTAGATGACTTTTGTAAACATTTTTCTGATCCGTCATAGTAAGCATTAAGTAACCTTGCAACTAAGTCGATTTGTCCACCCAAGTGAAGAAGAATATATCGATAGTCTGCTTCCATGGCTTTAGAAAGACACTTCAAGCGTTCAAATGCTGATCTCATGACTACAATTCGACGATCTTTCGATTTACTAAGGATTCTTTCTCTTTTTAAGCGTTTGAGTAACTCCTTTGATTTGGACTTGAGCCTTTCATGTTTATCTAAGGTCTCTGAGTTTTAAGACGGTGAGCATGTAAAGAAGCTTCGAGCTCGTCAATATCCTTGCTCAACAAGGAGCGAGCTGTTTCTTCACGAGTTTCTAGCTGAGACTTGAGTGCTTCTAACCCCGTTCGTAAATCACCCAATTCTGTTTCATATTCCTTATGACGAGTATGCGCATTCGTTAACTGCTTTTCTAAACCTAGTCTAGATTTACGCTCAATTTCCAATGACTTTTTGATCATAGAGGTCTCGGTCCTGTAACGAATTTTCTCAATTCTTAATTTTGACTTCATATTCTCCAATTCCAAATTAAGTTTGTTTGTTTCATCATTGTCATTTGATTCTTTGACTGTGGTTAAAATTGATTTAACATAATTAGAATCAACAGGAACATTGATACGATTTGATAATAAAAATTCAAAAATAGACAAATTCCGATTCGTTTCCTATCAAACAAAAGATTGATTAGCTTGAGTCTTATTTTCAGTCATGTTCGAGCATTGATTTTAAATAATTTCACATGGCAAATAGTTATTGACTCAGACTTCAATCGGCATTAACGATTAAAATATTTGACTTTAAAATTAATTAAAAGAGTTATAAATGTCAAACTTGATAATAAAAAATCCAGTCTAAAATTGTTTTCAGTGTATATCAATATCTAATTTAAAAATTACGGTTTAAAATTTTGAAAAAGAAAACTCAAGCTATATTTATTCAAAACCTGAAGGACTTCACTCAACCTGGAGAATTCTTCTTTCACTTTGACGCCATCCAAAGTGCTTGAGGTTTCACTCGCATCCTCCTCACCTTTTTCAGATGTAGAATGATTCATGATATAATGATTAGCTCCCCTCCTTAATTTGTACAAATACCTAATTATTAATCGAAGATGGAAAAAAACAAAAACAAATCCAAAGCCTTGTAACAAAATTTTAATAGCATTAATGAACTGAATAATATGGTGAAAAATGGATCTAAACTACAATTGAATATCCAGATGATGAATCGAGAGGAAAGCTTTCTTTGTATGTATTATACCTATTAATACCATGAGTATTTAAAATATAGGTATTATCACGTCTCTCCCAAGTTATATTTTCAGTATTCACCTTCCTTTCTCATCCTTCCTTCCTGTATCGCATGCTCTGTAGATACTCAGGGATGGAAAAAATCATTAAAAGAATGGATATGGATCTATTTTCATCTATCCAAGCTAATGAATGGAGAACAAACTAAACAGTTTCAAAAATGGTACTATGGCTGTGACGTCATATATATATCCCCTCTAATATTTATATATATAGACAAGGACTACTAGAGTAGTAGCTAAAATCAATAAATGATTATGATCTTTTTATGGAAGTAAAGTCGATCCTCTCTCCTCTCCACTTAATCTTTCTTAACTCTTTATTTATCTATTTCAATTGTGTACGTACACACATATGATCTGACATAATTTAATCCAAATGTGAACAACACGAATCCATCAACTACGTACTGTGAACACTGAAATGAAATGAACATGGAACGATATTTTTTTTGTCGTGCCGTTATGAAGTGCAAATGGAAAGTTTAATCATTAAACAATTATCATTTCAATGGCACATCATGTGTATAATGTTGTACGTACTTTTAATATAACCCCATTTCGTAATGGAACACATAATATTAGACACTATGAGATAAAATTGAGCTAATTCACAATTCAATAAAACTTTTAGAAACAAAAATTATGATGGAAGGATTTTTTGAATCATCTTCTTTATCTGCATAAAATTGACACTTTGGTTGACAAACACAGCAGTTTTAGCGTAGATATTGAATAATTTTGATGCAATTTCATTGAAAAAGTGTCGATGGTTATTACTATATGTCGATTTTTGAAACCATGTTACTTTGATAGGAAATTGATTAAGCTCTCACTTAGTTGCAGAGTGTATATAATATATTTTTTTTCATATAAAATTGGGTTAAATGAAAAATACATAATCTATGTCATTGAAATGATAATTTTTTAATGGTAAAACTTTAATAATCATTTTGTGAAATGACTAATGAGTGAGCTCATTGATGAGTTGTTTCAATTCACTGCATTTACTTAATAAATTATGAGAAAATTCTTTTGTATTTCCGTCAAGCACAAAAAAAAGAGCGCGTTCCATATTTATTTGAGTGTTCCCTGCTATGTACTTCTATTAATTAGTGATAACTGGTAGATAAAAACCCGAAACATCTTTTCATTTGCAAATACAAATAATATTTTTTCCATAAAGCGTATTTAAATACTGAATACATGAGTTCAATTTTGTATCGATTTATAATGGATCGACGAGTACATCTCGTTCAATTCGTAAATGAGGAGTGATCACTAGAGTCCTCTTCTTCAATATTACTCGCCCAACATTTCATTGTTTATTTTTTATTGTGTGTAACAGACGAGTAGAGCTCGTTTAGTGCGCAAATCACTGTGTTTTTCTTGCTGTTTTTATATATTATATTAATAAATAATATATGAGCAAATAAAACTAACATACATATTTATTATTTTTGAGACGAAGAGTGAGTTGCTGATAAAGGATGTATGTACGCTCTGACTCCCTTCTTCATTGATCCACCATGTTTTTTTGATCCATAGGCATGATGCATCTTCGTCAAAGACTTACCCGGAGATGTATCTCGGCCATAACTCTTACCCGGTAATCATCGACTTTCAATCATTCAACGCTTCGTATATTTATAAATTATTATAATAGAAATTTGATATCTCTTTGTTCCAGGTTTCTATGGATTCTGGGTGTAGTCCTCTGTGTTCTCGTCTATGCACTAGGAATAGGGATTGCTCATGATCCAGACAACAAGGATTTGGAATCTGGAGAAGAGGATCCTTTACCTTCCTGCGAGGAATTAAACTTTAGAGTCCATGAATTACTTCGGATTCGTCTCTCTGTGAGGAATGAACTCCGTTCTCTAGAAAAGGAGAGAGGACTCATGCAAAGCAAAATTAATGAGCTTGGACGTCAAATAGAATCTCTTAAAAATGAGGCGCATCATTTAACGACAGATCTTGATCGAGTCAAAGGTTTCTTCATTCTTTTACGTTTAATTTTTGATAATGAATTTGAATCACGCCCTAAAATCCTATTTCTGTTCTAGTTTCCCTCAAAACTTCACAAATCGCTCTTGATGAATTCAATCTTCGAAACACGCCAGAGATTCGTGCTCCATTGCAGTTAAAATCCTCGAATGCTCCGGAAGAACGACTTGCTCCGGTTCTTTCTAATTGTATCTCAATGAACAACTGTTTTGATTACTCACGTTGTTCTTTGTCGTCTGGATTTCCCATACATTACTATAATGGAAGTAAGGACTCCAGACCTGGAAAAGAGGCCTGCTTATTTGTCGTCTCCTTTAATTATCATTTGGATGCTTCTAAATTAACTTTTTGGGGAGGGGATGGGCGAAATCATTTGTTACATTGTCCATTTGTTCCCAAATTACCCCCGCATCGAGCTATTGTAGTATCTCAATTTTCATTGAGTGAGCTTTCTTTTCGACCTGGATTTGATGTACCCATCCCTCCTCCGAGGAATACTAAAATCCCATTGAGAGACATTGTACCATTAAGGCGCAAATATTTGCTGACTTATCGTACCGTTGATGGTGTAAATAAGGAATTGATGCATTACGTTCAAAAAATTCAAAGTGATCAGACTGATGATAGAGCTTATATAATACAAACTAATAAGGCCAACGCTTACGAGAATTCTACTTTTGCCATCATTGATCCCTTAAAAAAGGATTTTCAGCGTCAATTATTGAATTGCTTACAGCAAGGAACTATTCCGGTGATTTTGTTTCCTGAAAGTGGATCTACTCCTTTTCATGAACTGATTCTTCCATTCGCTGAAGTTGTTGACTGGAGATTAGCCTCTGTTTTTTTAGACTATCATCGTATCCCTGAAATGCATTTTCTACTTAGATCCTATCCAGACTCTGACTTATTTTATCTAAAGCGCCAAGGTCGAATGATTCTCGTAGAGTACTTTACCCAACCACTTCAAACTGCTATAAATGTTGTGAGAGAACGAATTGGCTTACCACCAAGGAGCTATACTGAAACATCAAGTATTGGTATATTCAATGATACGTTCAAGAAAGAAATTATGGAGCAATTACCGCCAGATTATGAATCTAATGAATCTTTGGGGCCTCTTGAACCACCGTTTCCCTCTGCGTCTTTTCGGCGTAACTTCTCTAGCTTGGCTGTACATCGATATAAGACTTGGAATGAAATATTTAAGCCTTTTTATGCATCACCTCATACTCCATGGGAACCTGTTCTACCTACGGAAGCAAAATTTCTTGGCTCATCTGGATTTAGACCTATAAATGGTGGACAAGGAGGTACTGGAGTAGAATTCGCTCAAGCAATTGGAGGAAATATCGTGAATGAGCAGTTTACCATTGTTGTTTTGACCTATGAAAGAGAACAGGTACTTATGAACTCTCTGGCTAGACTTTATGGATTACCGTACTTGAACAAAGTTATTGTTGTGTGGAATTCACCTAATCTTCCACCGGAAGATCTAGCGTGGCCCGATATTGGAGTTGAAATATTAGTTATCAAGGCCGATAAGAATAGCTTGAACAATCGGTTTCAGCCTTTTAAGGCTATTGAAACGGAAGCTGTTCTCTCCATTGATGATGATGCACATTTACGTCATGATGAAATTATATTTGGATTCCGAGTGTGGCGTGAGAATCGAGATCGTTTAGTTGGATTTCCTGGTCGTTTTCATGAATGGGATTCTACACATTCGTCTTGGAATTATAATTCAAATTACTCTTGTGAACTTTCTATGGTTTTAACGGGTGCTGCTTTTTATCACAAATACTATTCTTATCTCTACACGTATGAAATGCCTCAAGAAATACGAGAGAAAGTTGATGAATTCATGAACTGTGAAGATCTAGCTATGAACTTTCTTGTGAGCCATGTTACACGTAAGCCCCCCCGTCAAAGTTACTAGTCGATGGACATTTCGATGTCCAGGTTGTCCTGTCTCCCTTTCGGAATATGATTCTCATTTTTTGGAACGTCATCAATGCATTAATTTCTTCAGAGAAATCTATGGTTATATGCCCTTACTCTATACGCAATATAGAGCAGATTCTGTACTATTTAAAACAAGGATTCCCCCGGACAAACAAAAGTGTTTTAAGTTTATATAAAGTTATTGTGTTGACTATTTTTTTTTTGTGACTAATTCATACAGCTAATACTTGATAGATATTATATATCTACTACCATTTTATTTTTATCGAATAAATATATTCATAGTATATACATTACATGTAAATTAAATTTAGAATTTCACTTTTATGAACTTTGTTTTACACATAAAAAACAGTAAATATGTTGTAGATTGTGTTATATTGGTCAAGGACTATATCAATGAAAAACATATCTTTTTAATACAGACACTGGTTGTCACGGTTCCTTGCAATGATGAAGCAACTCGCACGCTGCGGTTAATTCTGTGCTTTATTTTTTGAATAATATCGTGTCCATACATAAATTGTTATTGTAACCGTCTCTCAGGTATGCTGCAATCAGGCATTTAAACATGTCTCAGAACTTCAGTTGTGTTGAAGAAATACAATGGGTAGCAGTGAATGATGTTGAGCTCAAAGATTCTAATTTTTATAGCCGTGCAAATCTCTTCATGGACTTGTCTACCCTTGTCTGATGACAATGGCAACGATTCTAATCCTTATGAAGACTGTGAAGTAGAAGAAAATGAAAATATTTTTTTTAGAAATGGAATATCTGGAGATTCTTATTTTTTATGGTCGGATAAACGAATACCATATACGATCGATCCTTCTTTTAATTCGACTAACATGGATAATATAGTCGAATCGATAAAATACTTTAATGATATTTTTTCCAGTTGCATTCAGTTTCAACCCAAAAGTGATTCAGATTATACATACGTTCAAATTAAAAATACTGGATCATGTACGTCCAGAATAGGAAGAGCCTATTGGCCCTTTCCAGTTTCTCAAGATATTAACATTGGGAGATGTGCTCCAAGCATTGGTCATATAAAGCATGAACTTATGCATACTGTTGGATTTTATCACGAGCACAGTCGATCGGACAGAGACATGTATGTTGATATCCAATGGGATAATATTTTGGATTCAAGGATAATTCAATTTGGGACAAACAGGTTCGTTATACATAATAGGTTTAAGGACCATTTTCACTAGAGAAACATGATTTGTACTGCTGTTCAAGGACATTTTGTTTAATCAAGGTTTTACCTGAATATTTTTTACTTTATACCGTCCACTGACTTTTAAAGTATCCAAGCCTTAATTAAAAATTTTCAACCCCTGATACAGTATGTATGTCTTTAATGGAGAAAAAATTGAGTGTGTAAAGAGACAAAAGTAGAATATTGAAGTTAATTTCTTTATAAAAACAATTAGAAAGTTGATTTATTCGTTAGATGACCCTGTTGAATGTATTATTTCAAAGGGGAAGAGAATACTGTTAAAATTCCCTATCAGTTATTCATGATCTCAAGGTTATTGTATTAGCCTACACATTGTTTAATTTGAGTTACGAAACTTTCATGAGGAAAATGAATACTTGTTAATTAGACTCGAGTGTTATTTACATATCTTGAAATTGAATATATTATGAAAAAAGGTATAATTACTCTTATTAGTATTGTCTCTTCTTGAGTAAAAACTAAATATTAATTATAATCCGTGTCACATATTATTTCATTTCCATACACACACCCTAATAATCATTTTGAGAGCATATTATGTTATCTTAGAAGAAACTATGTGGTACATAGGAAGGTATTGATCTGTGAGATTTAAATCTCGAACCAATAGCTACCGAGCAGTAAATTCAAATCTGAACACTTTGAATTTTAAACTTCAATCAAACGGAATTTATAAATTAACAGTAAAATTTGAACAAAATTAATACTATAAATAGATGTGTGTCTCAGGTCTCTTAATCATTAATGTAGCCGCCCCTAGCAGCAATGATGGCTTCCAAGCAGGGGTGCAAGGCCTGGCACCCGCTGTAGATGAAGTTCTCTCTCATGATGTCCCAGAGCTGTCTGACACTGGCTTTAAAAGGCCTGCAAGTGTTTGGATGACTTTCATTGCTAGTGTCAAAAGGCCTTCCTCTCTCACAAGGTTCTTTCCAAAAGATGCTAGATGAGGGTGTAGGATCAGGCCCTCATGGGAGGCAAAGTGTCACAAATACGCATTTAAAAGAGCTTTGGAGATGGGTTTCTTTCATTGCTGGTTTGGTCCTGGAGACGCCGAATTGCTTCGAGTGCGCGAAAGGAAATTACTCTATCACGTTCAAGTGTCATATTCTCGACTTGTACGTAAACTTGAGAGCTCAGGTTTATTTTGTTTTGTAATTAATTGTTTATTCATTAATATATCGAAATATGAATTAATTTCAATCATTCAACCATAACTAATTATTGAATTAGTAAGTGTTCAGATTTCAATGAACAACACAGGACATAATACAAAGGACATGAGAATAAAAAAAAACGAATTAGTATGTAACGATTTTGAATTTTCCTTTTTTAATATCTAGATAATATCCGTTTAGATTTATCAGTGGTTGGGGAACAGGTTTAATGGAAGTACTACTCGTTAGTGTTAAATGAAATAAACAAATAAACATCATGCCACGAGTTATTGGTGAATTAATTTTACTAAAAGTTCTTTTTGCGTAACGCAAAAGTTACCCGACCCCTGGCTTATATGGTTAATAATTAATAGACTATATGCAGAGTTTGAGGGAGGTACCGCCAGACTCTCAAGATTCATTGTATGAATATTCATGTTTTATATACTAACAGGCTTGTGAACGGAACGCATAATTGAACGGCGTTCAATGAACGGAACATAATTTATTTTTTTTGAAGGGTGAACGCTAAAAATGAGATTGTTCCGTCCCAATAAGTGAAACACAACTGCAAATTCAGGAGTAATCTTTGAAATTGGGAAGGGACCTAAAGCCTCCACCCTTGCATACGCCCCTGATATTAATATTGATGTAAATGTGAATTAACAACTCTAAAAAGTACATAACTAATATTTATGTCCCTTTTATGCAGTAATAATTTAATTTATCTTGTACTCAATGAAACACATTCCCACGTTCTTTGTTTTTTATTTTTGGCTATAATTTTTCGTATGGATTTATAGTACTTCACATTGAGTGGAAATTTGAGTTAAATTATACATAATATATTTAACCTTACTGGTTACAATCAAGGTTAATAGTATTTCTATTAATCTTGACTGCAATGTATTTTTTCAATGTCGCCTACATGTTGAGGCTAAGTTAAAAAAAACCTATTTATTTCAATGAAAAATACACTAATCATATATACAAAGGTTCAATCATTTATATTTATAAAATGACAGGCAATATTTCAAAGAGATATTACGGTCAATTAAAGGATTTGAATTCAAAATTCTGAGTTGAATTGAAATACCCGAGAGTGTTAACTGTAGTTTAAAAACTCCCGTTTTATCTATCGGACATAATTTGGCCCAATATTGTTTTAGAAATATAATTTCTAATTCTATAAATGTGGTTGTGAATTTGGCTACTTTATGTACAATTAGCGGTGCCTCCAAAGGATTAATCAGAATCATTTGTTCATTGAAATTAACTATAATTTGTTGGTCTATATTCAATTTCAAGAAAAAATATTCTAGCTTCCTTTTGGGGTGACGTGCTACAAATATGCAATTTCATTACAATGATTCAGTACTATTAAGAGTTGGTCATAAGTTATATATAATAGATTTTAATAATTAATTATGACTTAATTCATCTATATTTACTTATGGGATTAAGAGAAGATCGATATGATTGAATCACTACGGATATAGGTATTCTACTTCTGTGAAAATAAAATATTGTAATTTTTAGTCGGCTATTAGTGTTTTGAACTTAGTAATTTATTTGACCAAACATCCCACCTCTATGTATATTGTACAAGCCTGATCCTACCTTATGATTGGAACGCTGAACGGAAGGCAGAGTGGAACGAAAATAATGACTGGAAAAATAAAATTGAACGGAACGCCTTTATACTAAGTATGAAAATCACCCATAGATTACTTGACTTCGAAAAAATGGGATGTCAGTTATAAAAAAAATTAAAAAACTTTCCAAAATAAAAATACTACCAAAAGCCCTGGACCTGGACAAAGATAAATGTGAGGGGTTTTATTTTCTCTCCTTTTGTAAAATTTGATTTTTTATAATAGTTTCACTTTTTTAGGAAATAAAATGATTTTTTTTTAAATAAATGATCTTCTTTATTAGAAAGAAATATATTCTTGAGCAGCCTTTTTTTAATAAATTGTATGCATGTAACATCGGATGACCTTTTTTAAAAAGCACATATGGCCTTTTTTTTCTCTCTCTCTTCTTACTTGCGTTAGATCGGACTAAAAAAAAACTAAAAAGACTGGGAGTCTTATCAATCCGATCGTAATTAAATTTGTCAGTCCTACGACCGTTCCTTATCGGTCTTTTTTATAAACTACAACAACTAAAATTACGTAGTTACTATGAAGATTAATAGAAATACAAGGTTAGACCATCAGTTAATTGGGCTTGCTAGAATTTTCAATTTGATGTATCGTACCGACTAACACGCAACCACTCATAGTCTATGACGTTACTATTGCTGGAATTTTTAAATTAATCATTCGTCCAGACTCCTGGGCAAGAAAAATAGATTTTGAGATAAACACGCAACCACAAATACACTATGACGTCAATATTAAAAAGAGTGGTGGATGTCAAAATCAGTCGTACACGCGTTATGGTATCACCTTGTATTTCAATTAATCTTGGTAAATAATAAAATAATGGGTCAATGGGTCATCATATCCAATATCTCTATCGTATCAGAGAAAATTCTTTTAAGATTGAGGAGAACATTATGAAATTTCTATGATACAATCCGAAAAAAGGAGGTAATGGAAAATAAAATTTTTGCAGCAAAATAATGCTAAATACATAGAGTAATCACACTTAAATGAATGAATGAATATATCTGTTATGATTTTCTTTAACTGCTGTATGATAAAGGTGTCACTCACGACTGTTATAATTTGACAGAAGTAAGCAGGTCCATTTTAATGACGTAACAAATATTTGGAAAATGTAAAATTTGCTACCTGTAAACTGGGCATAAGTAATTTGTATGAACACAATTATTAATTTAAAATGTCCAAGTCTACAATAAGATATCTTGAACATCATTTTATATACAGGTCAAGTGAGGTACGAGTATGAGTTTAAAATCAAATTTAAATCATAGGTATGAACTAATTCAAATAAATAATGGTACAACCAGTTTCCGTTCTAAAATATTTTAGCATATATTTTTAGCATATTGTAAAGGCATGTAGACATATTTTACATGTAAGTGTATTATGTTTTTGTTCATACTTGTTATGGGAGTTTTTGATTAATTTGATAATTGTCCCAACTGTTTTAAACTCCTAATTTCCTTTATGTTCTTAGCTTTGATTTGAATTCCAGAGGATATTTGACTCCAAACTTGAGAGTTAGAGCTTGGGTTAGAATCTCCAACACTTGAGGGTTTTTGTCATCGTCTTCAGAACAAAAGCTTTCGTGGCCTCCTCTCTATCATAATGAAAACGTTTCTATTATGGGCTGAGAATTCTTTTGAGTTGAGCTGTAGTTTGAATTAGCTTAAGAATAAATCGGAGGGAGTCCCTTTTGTATTTTTTAAAATCTAAATGTTTAATCTCTTTCTTCAGATTTGAATTCTCCACTTTTGACAATTTTAGCTCTTCCTGCAGTAGTAAGTGATTTTTTCCCTTCAGGGCTAGTGCTTCTTCTTTCTAGGAGAACATGTCATATTCAACACTGACATTAGAGACTTGAACTTGAGGGATTTCTACATCTTCCACAAGTATCATTTCACTCGAATCTAGTTGATCCATTGCCAGTAAAGGTTGGATAGATTGGTGGATCTCCCTTTTCCAAGACATTTCTGTTCGTTCAGCAGTTATAATTAAGCTTGAAATGCTGGAGGTGTATAAATTTCCAGATGGAACAGATCCTTTCTTGAGCAAATTTCGCGATGCTAGTCCAAGTAACTCATTCCGGGGAGATGTCTTTCATAACAGTCTTGGCTGAAATGGTTGCTGTAGATGTTCGATCTTTTTGGATTGAACTTGTCTTTTACTCTTGCAGGCCTTCACCCATTTTCGGAGCAATGCAGGATCCATTGAGAAATTGTGATATGATGTACAAGCTGTAGATGGACTAGAGGCCATGACGCACTTAGCAGTACTATGACGTCGTTTCTTTGACTGTAGTGATTCTGGAATTGTTCAAATTCGATTTCCTGGAAAAATAATACAAATAATTTACAGTGAAATGTAATGTATCAAGTCTTATGGATTAATCTAGGCACCTGTCTGCCCATTTGCCAAATCAATAATATTTGAAAGACCTTTTTTTTTGCATTAATTAACCTACGGAATAAGCCCAATGTTTGTTCGCCAAAGAGTTCCACACAAGAAGGAAATTTTAGGAGCAGATGGTGGCACGGATGATAACCTCGATCCAGACAAGACTAGAAGTAGCAGAGAGTAAAGGAGACCACAAAAGTGGATGCAGAAGACACTGAAGATTTGGGTGCTGATGAATATACTAATGACTTTTCTATGTTAGAGACCAAGTTTGGGTTCTAATTTTGCTGAGTAAAAGGTGTTTATCAATTCTCAACTCACGTTGTTATATTATTGTTTTCATTTCTGAGTGACTAGTATATTTGTGGAGTCACTCAGTTAAGCAAATCAGAATGCAGAATCTAAGCAACGCATCTTCCCCTTCCACCACTGTGTGACTTATGAACTTAACATTAGTAAAAAAAAATATAAAAATCATCCAAGATAAGATTTATTCATTGCCAAGGCTTGTCAAGTTTGTATTCATCAAAATCGCTATCTTTCTTTTGAATGGTCACCTTGCTAACATTACTACATCGGGATCAAATGGATGAATCCGTACTGAATAACTAAAATATTCTTATTCAAATAAATATCATTCTCACGAGTCAGCCTTTTCGGTCTTTTTTGTAAAGACCGATGAACAAAGGTTCAAACAAGATGAATGAGCAACATGTTCTTAAATTATATCAATCCAAACTAACCAGTCATATTTCAGAGCCTAATAAAAGTCTTTTCACTGAAAAGCTACTTATTAACATTTTATTTTGATTTTTTTTATTATTTTATCCTAAGGATATGAAAATTTTGGCAAATTAAACAAAACAAATGTTTTGAGGGATAAGGGTATATCTAATCATTTGTAAAATACCTGATAGAATAATATTTTTTTACTTATATCGGATCGGAAAATGTCTTGACATTAGCCCATGTCTAGTCTACAAGCTTTTAAATGGAGAATTTATTTCTAAGAATTTTACAGATTATAATCTTCACCCCTTAAAATATTATATTGATAATAAATGAATAAACTATTCATATACCAAAACATTTTATTCTATTCAAGAGCAACTCTTAGTAGATATGAGAACAATGCCTAACAGAGGAAAGGGGTGCATTATAAATTTTATTTCTCTGGGGCTAATTGGATAAATAAGAGTAATAGCCAATAGGCCTTCAAAAAGGTTTATTAAAAATACACTTAGGTAATATATATATATACCTACATGAAGGTCGTTTGGTAATATAAGTAATTAATCTTCAATATCCTACTTTACTAGATATTATATAATCCCAGATGATGTTCCATAGCTGAATAAGAGTTACATCTACTCTATAGCTGAATATATATATTGTTTTTTTATGGTCACATCCTATTTGTTTTAAATAAAAGAAAAATAATTTTCTTACAACAAGTTCAATTTCTTTGTCAACTAATCTCAGTTAAAAAATCATAAAATATTGCTTACCTATAGGTTTACTATGTCAAACATATTCATATTACCATTTAATACCTTCAACTACTTAAATAGAATAAAACTTGATTTAGTAAAGATACTATTTAATCGTTAATTAATTAAGTTATCTATCTATACTTTATGATAATGTCAGTTGAAGGTCCAGTTAGACAAGTTCCAATGTATGTATACTTTAGTACATACTCAAGCACAAATTACAGAAAAAAGTACTTATAATAACTACACTGTCTTCTTACACAACCAATTTACATACATATTTTTACAAAAAGTCAAACTAATTAAAAGACACTTATGTTACTCAAGCTTTTTTGGTATTGTAGCTGGACTCAGGAGGACAAAATATAATTAAATTGATGGTAGTTTTTCGGACCTATAAATACATGCATATATAAATTGGAACTTGTCTAAAGGGACTTTTACTCGGTCATAGTAGTAGAATAGCCCTTGTGTCAAGTTTATCGGACTTTACGTACATACATTGAACAAGAAGAAGATATAAAAAGTAAAATAACATTAAAAAATAGTGATTCTTGCA
The DNA here is from genome assembly GCF_016086655.4 of Lepeophtheirus salmonis. NCBI lineage: Eukaryota > Metazoa > Arthropoda > Copepoda > Siphonostomatoida > Caligidae > Lepeophtheirus > Lepeophtheirus salmonis. The sequence goes on along the minus strand of NC_052134.2, from coordinate 3,661,298 downwards.
GATTACGAATGATAAACAATATCAATTCACTTTCATTATTTATTACAGTTTACATTAAAATCCGCAAGGAAGGGAAGGATTATGTCTTTAATAGAAAGACTATCTATCTATACACTTAATAGAGTTCGTTACATAGGATTTGCAACCTTCATAATAATTTAAGTACAATAAATAATATTTTTTTTTTTTTACAAGCAAACAAAACATGCACTATACCTTATCCTTGATCAAGATGACTATATACATATGTACGCGTATAAAACTGAAAACTCTGAAATTTTTAGAAATAGTTGAATAATTCTGTAATTTTTAAATTGGTCGACGAATTAATTTATTTAACATGAAAGATGAGAGTCTTAGACACATGTCTATTCAATATGGCCGCCTATGTTCTGCACTACCAACTCCAGCCTGGACCGGAACTTGCTGCATGACTTGACGATGAAGCTCTGGTCGAGGTTGGCTCAGGCATTTTTGAGGGCAGACTTCAGCTGGTCCTTGGACTTGTACTGGACTCCCGACAGCATCCTCTTTAAACGCCCAAACACTGCAAAGTTAAGCGGCGAACAATCAGGCAAGTGGCTGGCTTTTTCTTAAGCTTGTTGAGAAGAATGTTTGACCTTGCGAGGCGTTTTACCTTTTCTACAGGCTTGAGGAGGGGTTCTCCTTTATACCTTAAGGCCAAGATCTTTCTTAACTAGCCGGTCCATGGTCCTTCTGCTGAACTCCCTGGAGAGGCCGCTGACGGTGACCTTGCCTCTCTTGTCCTCGACATACTTTTTCACGGCAGCAACCATTTCTTCCGACCTTCGAGATCTTGTGGTCGCCTCAGGAGTCCCTTTGGCTACCACGCTGTAAACGGTGATGCGGCTACAATTCAGAACACTGACAATTTCAGTGGGAGTTTTTCCCAGCGCGGAAAGTTCCAAATTGCGACTCGACGTCTCCCCATATTATCGGCTGTTGTTTCACTGTTGCTATTTAGATTTTGCTGGAGTTTTGTTTATAACTAGTCAAGACCCTTGTCTCGAAGTTAAACCGGTTTCAACTCAATGAAATCACGAATATGTGGATGGCGTAAAATTTAAAGGAGTGTTCAGTTTTAGACGCGCACACCTGTATAACTTATAAGGATTGTAGATAAGAAACTTGCAACGCAGTCTGGTTCACTTTAGCTTACAACTTTTTGGATGACGTCACAACGGAGCCAAATTCAGTGTTACTGACTAGTGTTGACTCATATTATTCTAAGAATTATGCCTTCTTCTAGACGTACAAGGCATATTTGTGCTGTGGCAACCTTTACAAATCTATCAGATGTCCACTATTTTTGTATATTTATTTGAAAATTTATGTTCTGACCTATTTTTCATTAAAACAACTTTAATTTATTTATTTTCGAAATAATTTTATTACTGTAGTCGTCGGAGGGTAAAAATTCACGCTAACAGTATTGTTTTATGAGAGTATAAAATACTATATTATATATTTATACAATTTGTTTTATCGAATTTCTTCCTAAATTGGCTTATCTGTGACGTCATCAAATTAGCCAGTAAACAGAAGCAAAGAAATTTCTTATCGACACACCTTATATATAGTCACCTTGTCCTTGATGGTGCTTATTTTTACTCCACAAATGTCATTGATTGATTTATGTATGCAATAATAATCTAGTAAAATATATATATATATATATAAAATAGAAGGAAGGAAATAACTGTTACTTTTCACGAAGCCTATCTATTTTGTAACTTTATTGTAAAAGATTCTTAAAGAATATTAGTTAATAGCAGATTAACAATTACACAAATAAACAAAAAAATATATTTTAAGTTATACCTATATCTCTAATTCTAGTACTACTTGACGCGTTGATTAATAAATGAGTATTTTTGCACCAAATCTGGTTCTTTTTGATTTTTTAAATTTCTATTTCACACTTATTATAGGTTTGAACCAACTTTTGAGTAAAAAAAATGAAATAAAAAATGAACTATCAGATTGATTTAAAAAAAAACAAACAATGCAATTCACATTACTGATTTTTAAAAGTTTCCACACTAACTTCGAGCAATTTCTGTGTTCAAAAAAAAAAAAATCAAAATCAATTTTACTGTTGAATTAGCCCAGCTAGTAACCATAGAGATCTTGTTTGTGACTAAAAGATGAACCAATTAATTATTATGAAAGGTTCAAATAAATCATTTCAGCCGAAAAACCAATAAGTTATTTCCTTCCAAACAAAACCTTTAGAAGGGTTAGTTTTTTTACATTTAAGTTGCATGTTCTCATAATGAGATGATCCCACATGAATTATTAATCCGGATTTGAAATTAACATAAGCTTTTGCAGAGAATACAACTATGTTTTTTATTATTATTAATTTTTTTTCTTCAGAAAAGTTTGGTCGAACACACTTATAAATGAAAAATTCACAAATGTCAGATTTGGTACTAAAATAATATTGGCAAATTTGTTTTCATCGTCTCAAGTATACATAGAATGAGATATAATGGAACTTAAAATATATTATGAGTTATTTACAATTTTGTTGACTTGCGTTACAATAGGTTGATCAAAGATATATTTAATAAATAATAATGTGATGGATTTTTATAGGTTTACATCGGGGTATGGAGAAGAATATGACTATGATTCCATAATGCATTACTCTGCTCGAGCATTTAGTAAAAATTTTAGAAATCGAGACATTCTCACCATCGTTCCTAAAAAAAGTGGAGTCAGCCCCGAAGACATTGGAAGAAAAAATACGTATAGTGAAAAAGATATTATCAAAGTTAAAAAGATGTATCGATGTCCACCCTACGAAAATTGGTAATTACTGATTAGTATATAAAATAAAAATCCTACAGTTGATCTATAATACTTGAAACTAAGCCATCTTTTAAAACTTTGCAGGAAGAGTCGATGCTCCCAGAATGAAGAGTGCGGCCTCAACGAGTATTGCTCCATATCAATTTCCAGTCCACTAAATGGAGAATGTCGTACAATTCTACCTGATGGATCAGTTTGCTTTCGAGATGAAGACTGTGTCAACAGTTGCTATGCTGGAGTGTGTACCAGCTGCACCCAAGACAGCCAATGCCCCTCTACTCAGTACTGCTCAAATAAATACACACCACTTCTAGCAAAGTCATGTTCAAATTATTGCGGGTCTCTATGTTTATTAAGTTCTCAATGCGGAGGAGAATGTACTACTTGTTCCTGGGCATTTACGTGCCAGTAAAGAGTATTCACTAATATAATTACCATTTAATCAAAATACGTACTAAGGCCCAAGCCTAAGAATTGAAAATAAAGAGCTTTTATATCACTCATGTCTCATTTAATATATTATTTCGATAAAAAACCTATATTTATTTCAATTCAAACACAGAAAGAAACTAATAATTTAAAAAAACAACTCTAGATAAACTTTGAATATATCCATAAATATCTGTAAAATTAGTACAATAGTCAAATTTTGTAGCAGCATAGGAGGGCATCTTAATTCATAGAAAGAATTGTAAGTGTTTTAAAAAGAAAGAACTAAAATCATAAATTCTATTGATAAAGTTTCAATTTATCCAAAAAAATTAAATACAGATCCTAAAAGTCCATGACTATGTTCTTCGTTCTTCTTATCATCTTTTTCGTTGGGTTCGTCCATTGGAATAAGTATATCATCACTTCGAGCCTTTAGTGATGGTACAACAGTTTTTTTCTTTATATTCTTTGCATGGTTGTTGAGATGGTGGACTACTTTTTCATGAGAATGCTCTTTGATGGCTTCTACTTTTTTATCCTTGATACTGAGTTCTTCCTCTACTCCTTCTTGAAGTAATGAAATGAGTGGAGGAGTCTTCATAGAGGGTTTTTTCGAATCCTCTTCTTCAGCCTTTGATTCATTAATGGAGGCATTCAAATCCTTTTCTTTCTTATGAGTCACTTTTGCGAAAGGTTTCATAATGGGTTCCATCAAATTATCAGATTGACCCTCGATGGCAGTAGCTACAGTCTCAGAATCATCCCCTGATCCACTTCCAACATCAATAATATCATCGATTTGTCCTGCCGTTATCGTATCAATCAAGGATACCTTACCAGAGCAAGATAAGTCCTTGGGATGACACGCCCCATCTTCTTCTTTTTTTCTCTGAATAACTACTTCGGCAATGTCTTCTTGCACAAATGGAGGACTTACCTCCACAACAGTTTGTTCATTGATGATGGGGTCCTCCTTTAGACCTACAAATAGGTCAGATAAATGCTCTTCCAGTACCTTTTCATTATCTTGAGGACTCTTAATAGATGCAGATACGAGAGGAGATACAACATTGAAGAGAACAAGACTAAAAGCGAGGAGATCGATAAATTTCATGTTTGAAGGGGTGAGGTTCCACGTTAGGATTGAGAGGATTTTTTTTTGGTTAGATATTATCTATTTTATATGAGAATATGTACTCCAGGAACTTGAATGTTCAGGTTGATCATGCTAACAAATCATAAGCTTTTGTTATTACGAATTATGTTTGATACTTTTCTTGAAAGATTGACAATTGATCTAGTATGTGAAGGTAAATGAACATTTAACTAATACATAATTAAAGCACGTAAGGCTTGAAATTAATTTGTAAGGATGTTGTTTGAATTGACTTTTAGAAAATACCTATTAGAATACATTTCTTCTGAAAAAAAAACAAAAAACACAATTGGCCATGTTTGTCGTATGTCAATTCTCAGGATGGGGAAAATGTAGGATAATTTAAAATCATTAATTTAAAAGCAAGAAACTGCTGAAAAATTGGAACAAACAAATTGTTATTTCAATGCAGAGTAGTACCTTGGTAATTTCATGAATATCTAAGAATGTGACATGTAGTACAGGGTTGATCTTATCCAGTGGCTGACATTTTTTTTAAGAGTAAAATTTAAACGAAATGTTTTGTGGGGACATTTATTTTACAAAATCCTCTAAAAATTAAAGTCGGCACAACTTTTATTCAATATGTGAGCCTTCAGCTCTAATAATTGTCTAGATACGAGGCCTAAATCCCTTGCAGGGCTTTCAAACTCCAGCTTAGTCCACTCATTCTTGATGGAATCATCTAGAGACGGGACACTCCTGTGAGGAGTAACACACACACCCTGCTCCAGACACGCATAGATAGAGTAGTCCAAGTGGTTCGCGTCTGGAGAGGAGGCGGTCACATGTTGAGGTCCCAAAAGTTGTCTCTCAGGAAGGCCTGGGTATAGTGGTGCAGTGACACAAAACTCAGTCTTGAGTGAAAAGAAAGTTATCCCCGAACTTTTATCTGGCTCAAGGTAGGACTTTTATCATCCAGAATTTCGACGTTAGCATCTGCATTGAGCCACTCCTTCCTCACGACAAAAATGGGAGGGGCGACTTAGTCTGTGTCACAATGCCCAATACCATGAATTTTTTTGTTCTGAAGACATGTACTCAATGAAGCTGCACACGAGCTACTTAGATATGGTTATGGGGACATGCTGCCTGAGAGAGGCTTCAAAATTTCATTCTTTTCTTGCTCCATTTTACTCGTTTTCGTTTGTTATGTTTTTAATCGAGTCAAAACTTTATATTAAGAATCTTGAGAAAAATACTCATTATCATCATCTAATATTATATTAATATTGAATAATATAGGCAGGAATGATAACGTTCTTGATACAAGAAGATGTCTACTATTTAAACAATAATGCCATGCGTATTTATTCCTTCCTCCTTCCACACTTTTCTATTCATACCAAAATTATCACCCTTTGTTATATGGACCTCAAGCTACGGACTTAAAATCATCACTTATTAAGAAATAATAAAAAATACAATCAGTCATCATTAAATATATATATATATATATATTTCAAAGCCAAATTAACATCATAGAGCTCATTTCTTCTCAGTTATCAACTTCTTTACCATATCTGCAATATTGTATGGAATTCAGGATATCCATTCTTTGCATAAAATTCAATACCATAAATGGTACTTTCATGGAACAAGGCATCTGCTAGCTTGACGTTTGTTTTTGTTTTTTAACCGTTAAGAACTTTTTTATCTAATTTGTATGCAGCTTCACAGGTTTTGTTTGCTCGAGATGATATAATTTTTTTACATTGATAAATTCAGCAATTATCTCTTCACAATCAAACGAAAGACATTTCAAACACTTTTTTCCCAAGAAGTTGTTCTATATGCATTGAATCAAATAACAGAATCCCTTTTTCACACTACCACAAGGGTGGACTATATGCGTATCCAATGTGCTGTTGCATAGCTCTTGAGTGTAATAATTTTCTGTTTGCTAAATATCCTTTAAACAGTGATGCAACTGGTTCAAAACCAAGAGGTGTTATTGATTCTACAACTTGGTAGAATATTTTTCTCAGAATTTTATAATCTAATTTTGTAGAAAGTACCATTGCAATAGTGTCTTCATATTTGTTAGTTAAGCTTTTGATCATCACACAATACATTTTTGGTTAGTGTATCGTCTCCATGTTCTATATCGTAAAATTTACCAGAGGTATACTTACAAATTTCTTATTAAATTAACGTGAATTTCTTGCAGCTTAGCAATATACTTCATCCATAATAATGGTCACAATTATTTCTCTATCGTTAATATTTTTTACTCTTTGTTCCAAATATTTTATGGTTTGATGATTGAGTCCTATATCAGCTTTAGAGCAGCTTAAGAGCCTTGTTAGCCACCGAATAGATGGTAATTTCGGTATTCCTTCGCTCAAAATAAGTTTGTAGAAAGATGTCGATGCCCTTTTCCAAATAAGAGCCATTGCTGAAAATTAAAAGCGTTTACTTTAAATGATTAAATTAACTTAACACCAATATTTACCAAGCGTGCTTTGGAAGTATTTCCTAGGTCATCTTGCATTGACAAAATTCCAGTTGTTCAGTCAAAAATATAACGACGGTTTTAAGCTACTATCGTTATTTTCCACAATACTATCGAGTAAATCAATTAAATTCTCAATGACGAAGTCTGTATTTGACATAAATGTTTCAGAACATTGTGATTTAGTCTTGTAGATCAAATTGCACAACTGACTCGTTGAAATAACGATAGCTCGTAGAGCCAACTCAGAAAAATGTATCAGGACTTTAATTAATATACACTTTAAAGGTTAATTGATTTAACTAAGAGACTGAATTTGAAATGAGGATAAGGGGAAATTACAAAAGTATAGAAGAAGACGGATTCTTCTTTCCATTGAATCAATAAATCAAAAGGTAAAGGCATTCTATCAATATGATTTTTTAGCTCTGTAATGGGTTCGATTCGCTCTGCTTAAAAAGATCAGATATACAATTATAGCCCGTGAGCTTCAGCTTCATACGGGGCCATACAACTCGTCCTATTTGATTTCTCTTTAGTAACATGTCTCGAATAATACGTTGGTAGACCTAAGGAGGTGGAAAAAATATATAAAATGGTAGAACCAAACAGTTGAGCTAAGATTTGAAAAAGAACTATAGAGTTGCAAAAGCAACTAGCATGACTTCTATCCTTATTTTATGTGCATGTCCCCTCAATTGAATAGATAAAGCAATATAAGTGTTTCGAGTGTCCCATGTAGATCTTGTGTAATTCCCTAGATACATGGACCGATGGGAATATTATATATTCTAAATTCAAACCTGGAAAATTTAATGGTATCGCATTGGGTTTCAGTCTTTCTTAGAGTCGAGGGTAGAACGAATTTTCCGCCTTGGTGCCCTGAGAAGTAACTCCATAGTTGTAGGAATGGAAATAAATAGAACAAACTCTTATCATTTTAACTTAGCTTTCAATTAGATCGTGGGATGGCTCGAGTCCATTCATGATGAAGATATTCCTTCTTCGGGAATACATCAGGAATAACACCTGAATCTTGATTATTATATCCTTTTATACATCCAGACACACAACATATTTTATCCATTGTATTTCACCAGCAGCGGAACTAAAGAAGAGACGATACTCGATATTATTTCCGGGAAGAGGTTATCAAAAATAATAGAATTAAAAATACTCCTAAGTACTGAAGAAGCAGTTTCTTTTCTATTATCCCCTTCGATGTACAATATCTTTCCTGTTTCAACTAATTTAAGTCTATGTTTATATATTTATACTATATCATAAAGAAGATTACTATATAAGATCAATCTCGTATATAATTCCACTTTCTAATAACAGTCATATAATTATTTTTGTAATATATTAATTATCTGAAATATAATCATATGATTTTTTAAAACTAGTTTATTTTGCTCTTGACTCTATACTTGTAAAGTTCCCCATTTTTTAATTAGAAAATATATAATTTTACTCATGACGAAGTTACAGGTTAAATCTATATCGTTTAAGGAGGATTTGCCTTGAACGTGTCCACCTTGTAGATATTTGTCGTGTGACGCTTTTGCCTTGTACTGTTTTGTCTTGCAACGTTTATACCGTAAGACATTTTTGCCTTGGATAATAATAGAAGGAATAGTACATCTTCTTAGTTATATATTTTTAGATGCATTTTGACGGTTGTAAAATTGTAAATTGAAAAGAAAGAAAAAGGTAAAGGAATCACGGAATGCCACGGGTACGGTCCGTTGCGAAGAATAATTGGCATTAATATGTTCATTTCTTCATGCCACGAAGAGATATTGAAATTGCTACTTACATCAATGATTATACTTGAGTTATAGATCAAGATGGGGACCTCGTCCATGGAAGTTCTTCATGCATTTGTGAATATTATATATTAATATGTATATAAAATATAAATCAATAAAAAAAATTGTAAGGAACTTATGCAAATCGTGTAATTGCTCGGCCAATTTTTCTAAAACATCAAGAGAATCTCCTCCACAGGAAACTGGAATCAGAAATATCTTTGGTGGGCAAGAATTTATAAACAATATCATCATTCATCAAAGTTCCTTTCCTCAAGGGATACAGAAGAATAAGATCATCAATTTCCATCTCACTAAGTTCCTTCAAATAGAGAGAAGGGCGTCCGACTAAACTTAAGACCAAAACATGGATCTGTATAATAATAATGATATTTATTACTAAATCGCTATATCTAAGATATTTCATTTGGTCTTTAGTTTTTGATATTGTTTGATGGGTTGCAGATATAACACAGAAATCTTGTTAAATATTGATGTATTAAGTTAAATTTATTGTTGAGTTCAGTTTGAGAAATCCAGTATTTATATTTATAATTGCTTTAAATCATTTATGTATATATATATATTGTTATTGAACTGATTATATTTTCCTTTCTATATTTGTTATTTTAGTATTTCAATTAAACGACTATAAAAAGTTATTAAAACGTAAACAAACTTAATTTAAAAAAAAAAAAACTAATAGCCTTTTTTAGGCATAGAAGTCTATTTTTTGTGGGTTCTACAAAATTAGATTTATGAGGATCTTTAATGTATAACCAAAAATGTTCATAGGTAAGGTCACAGTCTTTCATATCACCCTATTTCATGCTAATCTTTTTTTTATCAATAAATATTAAATATGAAATCAGGTGTATGATGAACTTTTTTCGGCTTGGTGTTTGTTCTTTTAGATTATGTAAAGTAAGGAAGACTGCGTGGGAGAATGGCTGAAATAGAAGTATTCATTCAGTGGATAAACGAATATAGTCACTTTAATGATTTTTTTAAAGTTTCATTCTATTTTTAAACATAAATTACATCTTCATTAATTTAATTTATAATTTTTATAGTCTTGAATAATCATTTATTACTCTTTCGTACGGGATGCAAGGGTCAGTCTTCTATGAGCATAATTATATATCTTACTTAACAGAGTCATGGTCATATATAATGATAAAACAATATCCTCTATTGCACCTAAAAATATCGTTACATTAGAAAACCCAATATTTTAATATTTTTGCAGGGCTATTGTTTAAACACAGGTCATGTAGTAATATATTTGAAAATTTTTTATTACATAGTTATTGATCATATCATATAATCTTTAAACTGAACATGTGTATTAGTAGAGAGGGGTGTTAATATCAAATTTTACTATAATTTTTTGCTGTTTTATTTTCGACATATACCTATGTATTTATATGTTTATGATAAATTTTATACATTCCGTTTATCAATAAATAATTTAATGTACAGTTTCCATGAAATCGGTGGGCCATGTGGAGATATGCCCCTCACTTCTTTATAATTTATATAGTAAGGACAATCTTTTTGGAAATAGCTAGTAGTAATAAATAGATTTTATTTGGGCTCAGACATAGGCTCAAAAAAAGAAAAGAAATGATAATTCAAATTCCTAACGACTGCTACGTTCCAGACTATATAATTACAAAATGTTCACGAATGTTCGATACAATAAGTTCACATTAAAAATGAAGGAAACAATACATTTTAGAGATCTCTTAGATACTTCCTAGTCAACCTTTCAATTAATTCAGACATAATTGTAAAAGTCCTTGCCTTAGCTAGTCTCTAACCAACAAGAGGATTTCATTGACACAGGGTATATGTCTTTGGAGATTTGATGTTAACAGCAAAGTGATCATACATTGATACCTAACCATTAGAATTCCATACATGCATTAGATGATTCCTTGGTAAAATCATCATGGAATACAATTTCAAAAGCCCTTGATGGTGATATTAAGGAAATTCTCATAAAATTGACAACTGTTTTTTTTATCCTGTCTTTCTCCTATATATTGAGAGTTGATTATGAATAATCTAGAACCAATAAATTATTCTGAATCATGCCCCAAGTTATATATTTTATGAAATTGTTTAAAAATCATACCTAAACACTATACACATATTACTGATAAAAAATAACTAAATAAAATCCTTCAACATACAGAATTTAGAACACACATACAAGAATATAACTAAAAACCAAAACACGAGAAAATAAGCAGGAATATACTATTAAAAGTACATAGTAAGACTATTTCTCTTTAAAAGCTTTGTAAGATCTTACAGTCCACATTGAAGAGTCTAAATATTTTGAGGACATCGAAGGGGTAATAATACCTAATAACATCGCGTCTATAAACATTTAAGGATATAAATACTTTTAGAATTCGAACACTGGGACAATCTACGAAAGCGTGTATGGAGGAGTTAAAAGTTTTTGCACAGTCTTTACATGGATTATTATAACAAATAAGGCTAGCCGAGATTTAATTGCGTAGTAAATTTTTGTCGTCATAAATATATAATAAGGATCTCTCTATTGTTTTATCCCAAGATTTCGGGAGACCAAAAATTAAAATAAAATTTTAACATATCACAGTCGCATTATTTTTAAAATCTCTCAAATATCTCAGCTTTAAATGCCATGGTGTTGGAGGAATGTGGCTCTCAGCAGTCCTAAAAAGCGGAAAACAAAATTTACCATTCACAAATACCGAATTAGGGTATTTTGGAAGGTCATGAGCAGTTAAAATAGATTTAGGTATAGTCATACATTCTGGGCAGCTCAGATCCTCTGTATTGTTGAAAAAATGTTTCTTAGCTACGTTTTGATGAATTATATCTATGGTAGTTTTTTTTTGTTCATTATTTAATAGGTCGTCGTTGTTTTAATTCTTCCTCTGAAGTGAGCATTATCGATTCTCTCTTTCTCTTGTAAATTGTTTTAAAAATTTGTAATAAAATAAATATAGATGAATTTGAATATAATGACAATATTTTTCTGCATTAATTCTATTTTAAATGTAGAAGGTTCGCCTTTTTTCTACCCCAAAAATTATATAGTACGAAGTTGATATTAACAAGGGTCTTAATTCAGCAGTATCATAAGTCTTGATCTCGCCTTCTCCTCTTTTTTCTTTACAAAAAAGTCAACTCTAACTATGACCAAAAAGATTAATGAGAGAGAAACTTTATATATAGCTATGTCCTTCTTCCTAGATTAATTAGATACACCTAAAATACGAATATTACCTTTTTCTTTTATAGAAAATAAATATGTAATAATGTAAGTTTTAAATTTAAAAAAGTGGATTCCGCCTATAATCATTTTCTGAAATCTTTAAATCTATTTATTAGTTATAGAACAATTCAAAGAAAATAAGTCATAAAGAATAACCATTTCTCCATCGATTAAGTCTTCCTTTGCCCTTTTAAAAGTGGAAGATTGCATTTTGGTGGTAAAGTTTAGAAGCCTCTAAATCCTGAACCAGAGGACAAAAAAGGCTAAAATTTCAGATTTTTCACTTTTTAACTAATATGTGCCAAATTTGAAATAAAGTTGAAGATGTTTTTTTTGAAAAATATCATTTTTTTGATTGATTTCACACGTATAAAAGTACAGAAGACCAAAAAAATTGTTCAATGGTACGTCCCTTGGGTTTAGTTATTTCATTAATCCCTTAGTGCCGAGTTTGTGTCAAAAGACCACTGTAAGTAAACTAGTTTAAAGATTAATTTTCTCCATGAATATATTTTTGTTTGATAACAACGCTCATGATGGACTATATATAATATTCTTTTTTATTTTTCTTTGGATATAAAGTACTTTGGAAATTAATATTTGTAGCTTTATTCATAGAATTTAATTAAGAAGTGTAAGAATACAATTTTTTTGTTCTATTAGCCTCAGGAAATACTTTAACTTTATTTTTTTACATTTTATGTTGGAGAAGATAGCCAGAATATGTATAAAATTTGATATCTGGAATGATTTTGGCAGCTAAAACTAGTAAAAAGTTATGATAGATAAGATGCTCTTTTACAAACATTTTTCAAATTGTCATAGTTACTTCGTTATTTTTGAGGCTTTTTTAACGCTTAAATGCTTTTTTTTTGCTTTTTGATCGTGTTTAAAACATATAATAGGATTAATATAAAGTAGAAAAAATGAATTTTGGGAAAAAATCATATAATAATTGAACAAAAATAAATGATGTTGCAAATGTGCAACATATTGCATATTTGGTACAAAATATCTATTTATATAAAATATAAAAAAAAAGATATTAATTCACTTAAACTGTAATATCAAAACATAAACAAAAAACATTTTACTATGCATGCACGAAAAGAAAACACCTTATTGTTCATAAAATATTAAAATAAATTTATAAATATTTCGTATGAAATGGAAGCAAACAAATGTGATCTTTATTGGAACAAATTGCTACACCAAATTTATCTACTGCAATGTACGTAAGTCATTACATAACATCCCGGCATCTTGCATCTATGACCGATCAAACATTTGAACTGTAGAAATAGGAGTTTCACTAGTCAGAGATAAGAGAAACATTAAAACTTTATTATCATGCATTATACGCAAAATACATTACCACCATCGAAGTTTGTAACCATCTTGGAACTTCCTTTATGTGATTTCAGTTTTTTATTTGCAGTTTGCCAACCTATTACACTATCAAATTCAATGAACTAAACTAATTGTGGAAGTAAAAAATTATACCCAACTTTTCTTGAAATCTTTCAGCTCAACCATAATATAGGAAGATGCTTCTAAATCCAGTTCATTATCTTTTTTTTACGAAGAATTGTTTTCTTTCCCCGTATACACCTCAAAATTATAGAAATATCCTGAGGCATTCACATAATAGAAAAAGTTTTATGCCTCGTTTATGTAGTTTTGTTGGCAAATACTGATTGAAGAAAGATTTACTCTTCTCAAATTGAACCTAAGGCTAAGTTTCTCTGAAATGTTCAACGACTGGGCGGATTTTATATAATTCATCAAAGGGATAAGTGTCATTTTGGTTTCTTGCAAAGTGAAAATAACGTTTAATTTTTATAAGTGAATTTATCATAAATGTATGTGGTTAACGACAGACTATAAGTTTGAGCTCCCTTACATGCATTTGTTTCGTATGTGAGACTATAAGGGAATTTGGTTGCACGAGTTTACCGAAAATTCTTCTAATTGATTTTGTCCCACATTTGTTACATAAGAAAACTGGACCCTAAAATATTACATATTTTTCAAAAAGTACTGAAATATTTGCGTTTAAATAATTATAATATAATATAGAATCATAAAATATTGTTTGTAATTATTATTATAAACAGATTTTAAAGTTTAGGCTCCTGAACTAATCGAATAACACACTATCAATCGCTCGCGGTATAGAAGATATTGATTACCTTTTTAGCCGGTCTTTTAATTCAATATAATAATAATACCTACTCATGCTTATGAAAAGGTTCGTATAGATCTCAAAATAGTTTTAGATTAACACATTTTTGTTGAATATTATATTTAATTAACGTTTTTTTTGTATGTTACATATGTGCAACAAAAATATTTTGGGGTTAATAAACAGGAAACTTATAATTTTTAGAACTGGATGGTCTTAGAGAGTTGAAGATTGATACACTATGAGAAATTGGATAAAAAGTTTTTAGTTCCGGGTCCACTTTTTCTTCTACCATTGACGAATATTCAGAGCTTTTGACTAGTATTGATTCAGGGGGTTTATTGTCCTTATTATCATCCCTCAGTCTCTAAATATAATTGAATTTATAAATCATGAGCCTCAAATTGATTGTGATCTAATGCAATTCACCATTCTTTGATATTGGATTAGACTAGATTAGTTTATTAAAGAAACAAATTATCATCGTTGATATCGTCATTGAAATACTTGATTTGATCATGCATTAGATTCAAGATTTCAACGAAGAAGCCTTGATCAAAAGTGTTTAGGTAAGTTAAAATGATTCAATGAATAACCCATTGAATCATGTAAAGTCTTCATACTTCTAAATTTCAAATACTAATTTAATATTTTATAGATTATAACAATATCATGTCTATGATCGAAACAAATTTTAACTCTCAGAAAGATAAAATAATGTTTTGGTGATTTTTTTTTTTTTTTTTGCATGCTTGTCTTGATTATTTAATTGTAATATCAAAACATACATTTTATCTTTATAACGAGTTTTCCTATTCTACAAAGTCTTAAGATTTTTAAACCAAAAAAGTAATCTTCATTCAGCTTTTTTAGATTAGCTTTTTAAAAGATAATTTATGTATTGTAATATTTATAAACAATAAAACATTTGAAATAGAATGCTTAATATTATTTATTCATGCAATAGCTTAACTACTAACATTTCATTAAGGATTATTTATTTTTCCGAACATGTTTAAGATTATCAGAAGTCTTTTCGATGATACGAGAATATAATCTTTCAATGTGTTTGGTCCAACTAAAAGGAAGAGGATTATAAGGAATAAGAAAATCTATTCAGAAAGTATGTAATATGTTTTACTCACTTTTTAATATCGTTGGCATAGCGCTTGAACATTCCAGCAGTTGAGGCCTTGTTACAGTCATAGTAGGTGCAACTTGATTCTCCCGTCTTAGTTGACTCAACCTGAATATCTCTAAAGAGAGTCATATCAATGGGAAGAGCAAAGCCCTTGAACTCTCCAGTCCTCCAAAAGAAAAGCTTGTTTGGTGCTCCAGACAATTCGGGATCAATGTACTGATGAAATAATAATAGAAAAATTAAAGATCTGACCTCAGTGCTCACTCACTCACTCACCTCTTGAACCCAACAATGATTTGGATCTGAGATTTTTTTATAGTAAAAGTTACTCAAACCATCTTTGTTATCGTTTTCCCATGCTCTATTAAAGGGGCTACCCGCTTTTCCCAATGTATGTAATCCCATTATGGCAACAACCTCATTAGGTTTGAATCTATGTAGACATTCATCCAAAGGGCAATAGAAACATAAAAATGTTAAATTAAAATTATTGACTTACCCGAAGGTTTCTTTGAACCAAGGCATTAAAGTGTCAGAAGTATCAAATGGAGAGGGAATAACCATATTTTGAGAATGTCTTGGACTAGTGGAACAATCTGTGCGACCAAATTTGAAACGAATGTTCACTTTTGGAGTCTTGCAGCTTTGGATTTTTATATTGGATATTATTTTAGTACCTACATAATCGGTCTTTATTTTTCATAGATACCTTTCTTCCTGACATCTTTCATTGTTAATATCAACCGACATTTCAAAAGCTGCTTTGGAAGCAAGTGCCCATAAATCAGCTCTACTAATTGAATCTCTATAACTTTCATATACAGGCTCAAGTGAATTGAGTGTTCGTTCGATTCCTACATTTGCAGGATGATCCAAATTCAAACAAGCGTCACATCCATCAGCACAGTCGTGAAATACCATGCGAACAATTCCAGGGATCAAAAATTTGACCTATATGTGCAATGTTCATAGGTGGGAAAATGAAGGGTTATATTGATTCGTTACAAGATAGACGTGAAAAAGAGCTTACTCCATCTTCTTCCGCTGATCCAATGGTACTTTTCAAGTCCTCCAAGATTTTATCCACAGTGGATTTATCCAATGCATGGATAAATTTGGGTATAAAGCAAAGGGTGATCAAAAGTGAGGTTATAACTAATTTCATTGTTGTTTGTTCAATGATGCTTCTAAGGGAGTTGATTGCATTTTTTATAGGAGGCTAGTGTTAGGAAAAGGTGTGGATATATTCCATTAAAGAGGGAAAATAGAACTTACATAATTACTTAAGTAGTTACTTTACATACATATGACTTATGTACGTTTTTGACTAATTGATTATTTATTCCCAATTAACAGAGGAAAATGATGTCGGATGAAAAAGATCATGAATAGTTTATATTTTTACAAAATTTACATAATATTATCCATTTTTTCAAATGATAAGGTTCTATTATAATTGGGAATAAATAATTATTCTTTAGATTATTTTTCAACATAGTCCTTATTTTCCTGCATAGCCTCGTCCCAGTGCTCCACCCACTTTTTAGAAGCTGTCTCCGAGGGGATGGGATGTCAACTCAATGTTGACAGTATTGGAAGCAATATATTTTTCAAGCAGGGCCCTTTTGCCTTGGAGGACGAGGAAGAAGTCTACTAAAACCTGGTTAGGTGAATAAGGGGTTGATCAATCAATCAGACAGACATAGCATCCATGAACTTTTGCAATCGTTCATGTGCAAGAACCACTCCTCCTTGGCCTAGTTTGATGTGAAATTTATTTTAAATGAATGAAGTATTTATAATAAAAAAAATATGCAGTAAAAAAGCCAGGCTAGATAAAAAAATATTATTATTTCTTTAAAATCATAAATATAAATTTGTTATATTCTATAGAAAACTATACTACAAGTTGAAATATAGAACATATAAGACTTTACATAACGCAGTGGGTCTACGTACTTAATTCATCGAGTCATTTTAACTTACTCAAACTCTTTTGATCTCGATGTAAGGCTTTTCGCTTCAAATCTTTTAATTTAATACGTGATCAAATCAAGTAATACAATGATGATACCAACAAAATATTTTTTCACTCAATGGATTAAATATTTAATATGATTTTCTTCGTGATTTTAAGAAATTATTTCTTATTTTAATGCATAACAAGTGGTGCAGTCGGTTTGAGTTGTGTTTTAATACAGGGCCTTTCTTCCAAGTCTAAGGATACCAAGATCCATAATGAATAGTTCTGGAGAATACTTTTATTTACAAAAAAATGAGCATGACATAATTTTGAATATTTTTTATTTTAAATGTCCTCCTCCTGCTTCAAGGACAGCTTCCACAAGGGACTTGAAAGCTTTAGCGGACTTTGATACCTTCACAGCATGTATGGAGTGGGACACAGACCTGATGGACGACTTCAGAGTCCCCATAGAGTTATGGTAGTTGCACAAGCCTCCCCTTCCAACCTTCCCTACGGATAAAAATCACAAAGATTAAGATCAGGAGAGTTGGAGGACCAGGTATTGCAGTCCCAAAAATGATGCACATTGTCTTACAGCTATTCCTGCTCTATTTTGGCCTTATGGTGGGAGCGGTGTATTGTTGGAAGGATACTTTCTGCGTCCAGCCGCTTTGTCCATCCAGGGCTTGACCACGCCCTTGAGCATGTCCAAGTAAACATCTTTGTTCACCTTTTTCTTGGGATTGAAGAAGTAGGGTTGCTTGAATTGACCCTCACTGCTAATGACGCCCAGGAACATCACGGCAGCTGGGTTCTACATCTTGAACACGATGGGGACTTCAAAAGGTTCTTTCAGGCCATTTCTCTTCTTGTCAACAGTGAATATCTTCTCAACTGAGAATAATCGAAAATGTCCTACAGTGTTCTTCAAGGAAGACAGGATCTTCTTGCACCAAGACTCTTGGGTGAGCTTCATTGAGTCTTTTAATAGGCGTCTCATCCTTAGGACGTATCTCATGCCCTCTAAGTTATCATTGATATCTCTAGAGATGTTACTGCGGTGCACGGAGTGGCTTTTAGCAAGGACTAGCAGATATTTACCAGGGTCAGCTTTTATGGACCTCTTGAGCCCAGCTAGAAACCTGATAGTGCTGTTTCTGTTACAATATGGAGTGTGCTTGGACCTGCAGGACATACCCATGTTTTGTACCTCTTGATGATACCTTGAACTATTCTCTGGACTGCTGCTTTGATATAAGGGGCAGTAATGCGAAAATGGGGGATCTAGAACAAAAAACGAAATAAACCATGATTATATATTATTATATAAAACAAACAAATTGATCAACAAAAATAGAAAAATGTAACTTCAAGCAGCAATGAAAATCTTGAATCTTGTCGGTTGATAAGAAATAAATACGTTATATCGAGATTCTATAGGGGTTTTCATTAACAGCGCTCACAATTTTTTTTAAATAAAACAAAAGCAGTTTGAGATATCGACAATTTCTTTATTTGGCGTTAAAATACATTCAAGTTAATTTATAAATCAAATTCGATGTTGTTTGAATGACCACCAATTTTTTGAATCAATAATCTTTTATTTCTTTAACTATTTAAATCAAAAGTTCTTGAGAGTTATGAAACCTATTTGTCTGCAGCTTGTGTATAGAAAAGTTCAAAGCACGAAAAATTATTGGATATATGTTTTTGATCACTTCACAACAATCTAATAACAGTTTGCGTGCTTCTTACAACATAGCTTAACTAGATGCTAGATCTGGAGTGGCTTACACGATTGAGCAGTCAAAAAGATTATGCACATAGTTCTACATAAGTCACCGAAGGAAATATGAAGTCCATGACTCTCAGTAATAACTTAGTTTAGGGAAGAATGGTTGAAGTTCCTCAAAACATAGAAGACAAATTGTGAAACATTATTGCTGGAACATAATTTAGCATGTAGCCAGAGTCGCTATTAAAAAGGTGTTTCACTTTCCAGATCCAAATCTCCGAATGGAAGTGCCAAAGAAACAAAACTTCAGAAAATAAAATAAACTAACCCAAAATTAATTACGGAGCTCACTTGCTTCAGCCACAAGGTAGAGTATTGGAAGGCCGGTAAAAAATAATTTGAATTGAATTTAAGTAAATTTAGAAGAGCAAGCCTTCAGTAGCTCACCCTCCACTCAATCGGATAGAAACCCGAAAAGATTGATGGCCTCTTAACGACTGACGATTCTATATGATCTTTCAAATTAATACCTGCCCTCCCTTAACCCTAACTCGTATAAAAACTACTCCTGAGATTTCATCATTATTATAAACATATTTTGTTCTTATATGTAGAAGTCTACGATGATTCCGTGGAAAATCTGTAGGAATTTATGTATAGGGACAATTATTAGCGAGATCAGAAGTCACAAGTCACCTTGATATAAGGAGGTACCTGCACAATGAACGATCTTTCCATTAAAGGAGATGAGATCCACCTAGTGAAACACTTGTTCATTGGATATCGTCTTAAAAGTCGAGATACTTTGACCAGACTCTGACATTGAAGTAAGTTATATCATCCACCACCTTCATAAATTCTCAACTCACGTTATTATATCAATAATATTGCTTTCATTCCTGAGTGAATACAAAATTTGTGATGCCACTCAGCTACGGTAATCAGAATACAGACTCTAAGCGGCACACCTTTATTAGTCACTCCTTGGTTAAACTGGACACCTTGGCATTTATTTCTGTAAACATTAAAAAGAAACCCCGTAAACAGTGTATTTATTTTATTTCTGTTTATATTTTTCACACTGAATATTTCTGTCTCCAGCCTTCAACATTGAAAATTCTTTGTTGAACACTGTTTTTACCCGAAAATTCCGATTAATTCCCCAAAATTCTCCTAGAAAGTTTCCATGCTTGAAATTTCCCGGAATTTTGCAACACTGGTTCAAACAAATTTCTATTTTTTTAATCTTATTTTGTAAGGCACTGAATAACATCTTGTTTGCACATTTGAAACAATCCACTTCAAAACCTTATATTATTTTTATAGGAAATGGTCTGTTAATCTGATATATGGTTCCGGTTCCGGTCCTTGTATACATCAGAAGCTATTCATGTCTGAATTCTTTGGAATATTATGTATTCCTCCGGGTGTATTGGACTTTCTTTTTCATAGTGTATCATCTGGTATATTCTAATTTTCTTCTGCGTAATATCATTTGTTTTGCTGATGGTATTTAAATATATTATATTGAATTAAATATAAGTATAAAACAAAGCTAATACAATATATCGTCAAATTAATGATGGTCTTACAACAACTTTACAATAAAAGAAGACGTATTGTACTGTATTGTGCAAGTAAAGATAAATAAATAAATAACTTTTGTTGTATGTGTGACTTACCTTTGTGTTCACTAAATAATAGAAATTGCTTTCAAAAATATCCCTTGTCGAATTTTTCAATAATTTATTAGAGAAAATAGTAAAAATAGGTTTTTCTTTATGCCAAATTACTACAAGTTGTATCAAATAGCATAAAAGTATTGTTATATAATTGTTTTGTCATATATCACATGAAATGAAAGTACTCAAACCTATATTAATAAATAAAAGTTTGTCTGTATTCTTTTATTCTTGAGGACAGAAGCCGCCATGTCAATTGATATAAGTTTTGAGTAGTTATATGTGAGTCTGCTCATGAAAAATAGAGTGAAACACTGATGATTTCCTGAGGAGTTGTCTACATGCATAAAGCAAAGTTTATCAGTATAAATAACAGTGCCAGGGTGCGCTGTATATAGTGTTCCTTGACGTATATAATATGTCAATACAGTATAAAAAAAAATGGAGTATAATATACTGTATAAAATCTCACAGACGTTTAGTTCAACTCATATGACAAAAGAAAAAATAGGGTAGTACTTTGAATACAACTTCCCTATTTTAATAACTTGGGAAACGAATTGCTTTAAGATCATAATTACAAAAAATCCATTAGCGACAATTATGGCTTCCCAAGGGTGGCGGAAGTGAATACAACTTCCCTATTGTAATAACTTGGGAAACGAATTGCTTTAAGATCATAATGAGGAGTAACCCTTTCCATTACAGAAATACCACGATCCTTCATTAGGTTCTCCTGAAAATGTTTAATATCTTCTCATTCGTTCATTAGTAATTGTACGGGTTATTAGATGGATTTCAAGTCAACTTATGTTGCTTATGTGTGAACCCATTTTTCAAGTAATGAGTGTAAAAGTCCCTGAACTCTGGATTTCCCCATCGCCATGATCAAATAAAAAGTTGTGAGACAAACTTTCCGTTCAATAATTTTGATTTTGATCTTTTGATCTTCCCTATCCAGGGCACCAATATGTACAAACGCATAGGCTTTATGATTCAATGGAAATATAGTAGACATTTTAAACATTGATCTCGACCAAAAACCCCACATCCATAATCAAACCAATTAAAAGAAGGAGCTTTGTTTCTTAATGGATCCAATGGTCCTAGAGAACAAAAACAACCTTTTTCAGAGATATTTTTCAATTCTACGTCCTTGTCTACATCCACATTCCGAAATGTGACGTCTCCATGCTCAAAAGTTTGGATATAAAAGATATTGTTAATATATGAAGAACAAATTCGGGAATTCATGACGAAAATATATTATATCAAAATAATAATGGCGTTGCAAGATTGAAAAAAAAAAAGGTTGTTGTGTTTCAGCTTTTTTCTTATTAATTCATTCTTTGTCAAATCTTTGCTGTGATCACATCTTCCTCCAATACATTATCTATAGTTTGCCACGTACCTTTGTAAAATATAATTAATATTATTTGTTATTAGTGAAATGCTTAAAATAATTATCCTTATCTCTGGATTAAAATGAATTGAGTCTACATCTTTTCATTTTTCCTAGGAGCTCATATTTTCTATTTGGATATTCTAGCCCCACGCCTTTTGATCCTCTTTTCATGTTCTGTTCACGTGATCTTATCTTCTTTAATGGAAGGATACCTAAATTCCTCTAGATCTTCTACGGAATAATCGTATACTTCCACGAATGAGTTCCATTACAAGACCAAATAATTGACTGAATGCCCGAGTAAGTAACTACTTCTTCATTGAAATTCTAACGTTCTTGTTTTCATAAGTCAACTTTGCTTCGTCTGCTACTCTAAAAAAACTATTTTATTTGTACGAGTCCTTCAGTTTCTTTGATGTACGAGTTGATTGACGCAGAAATAACATATCTCAATCACATTGATATCAATTCCATCTACAAAGTAGAGTTTGTGATGTATAATTATATAACCTGGACTCTTTATTACTTTTGTGACTCTTTTATCATTAAAAAAACAAAACATGTGAAGAGGATTATAGACTCTTAAAGATAATTAATATGCCTTTATTTTCTCGATAGTTTTGTCTACAATGCATGTTCTTTCTGCTAATGAATATATTTATTTCTGTTTAAAAATGTCTCATTACATTTTGTATATTTATAATAACTTACATTAGTCGCTAATCACTTTTTGAATCTACTTATTTTATTTTATATATCGTATCGAATCATTTGTCATTTAAAATTTGTCTGATGCTCTGCATATAACTTCTATTTAAATTCATAATGAATATAATTTTTTTATAGTTGTATTTTTTCAATTTACCTATACTCATTTAACTTACTATTAAAAACATATGTTATAATACTTGATAATGTTTAATTTTTCAATGTAACGATAAAAACGTCATACTTTTAGTAATAAATAATGATATTTAAGATCACATTATAGTACCGTGCGTCGTTCAAATTGAAATAATGTAACAAATAATTATATTTGAAATATTGAAATTCCCTGGTCATCATGAATGGATCTCTAGAATATTCCAATCTTGGAATCTCCTTAGCATGAAAGGAGTCAACTCTGCTTTCTTGAGATGGTTAAATTACTGTAATATGAACAAAAACAACTACTTTAATAGTCTGAAATGGGGTGCAAGGTGTTTGTCTAACATCATTTTCATCTTGGGTATGCTCTATGGACTCAAACTTGTTGATGTGTAATTTATTTAACATAAGTATAACTCGTTTTAAATATTGAACACATTCATTTACTTTTCTTTTTTAGCTTTACAAGACGAAGAGGGAGAATTTTACATGGATTTGGAAGTATGATAGGAACAAGATGAATTTTATATCTATTCATAATTAATATATTTATTTCTTCATAAAAAATGTCTCATTTTATTTTGTATATATATAATTTACATTTGTCGCTAATAATTTGTTGAGTCGATTTTGTAATATCCTACACAGTATTAAAATAATTTAAGTGTGTGTGATGTACAAAAACAATGATAAAAAATCGTTTATTTAAAAAAAACAAAAACAGATACATACTTTAGACATAAAATAAAAGTTGTGTAAGTTGATTTTTTCCATAAAACAAGATCGATTCTTCGTGTCCCAAAGTTTTTTTAAGGTATGGGTAGTCGATTCGAAAATGCATCAAAATAATTAAAAATACAAAAAACGAGTTATTGTACTAACAGAACGTATATTAAAGTATGTCCAAAAATTGATGTTGGTTTTTTAAAAAAATCATGAAATAATCTAAACAAGTGATTTTTTTTTGTCAAAAAGCTTTATTTACTTCCCAATATGATGACCTTCAAGCTTAATACATTTTTTATGCGTTTTGGCATCCCTTCATACAGATTATTCAAAGTATCTTGAGAAATTTTTTCCTAAGCTTTTGTCAGTTTTTTTAAAATTCATCATCTGAAGTTGCTGGCGCATTTTCATTGAGTTCCCTCTGGACCAAGGCTCACAAATTATCAATGGGAGACAAATTAGGACTGTTGGCAGGAATCCAAGTTGTCTGAACACCACTTTTGTGCCTTTTTGGAGTGGTGAACAAGGCTCTTGATGTGACAAACAACATTTTCCTCTTCAAAGGAGGTCCAGTTTCTTCAATACGAGACAAAGCTGACATCAGAGACTTGCTGAGGATCTCCGTTACGTAGTACTCGGCCGTCACAGTTTGATTTCGTGGAATCAGGTGAAGACCTGACTCTGCCTGCCGGCTGATAACGGCCCAAACCTGAATTTTTCAGAGGAAATTTCACAGTTGGAGTGGGTTCCACATCTCCCTTATCTCTTGCCCAAACCCGATCTGTGTAGGGATTTGGGGCATAAAATAGCTCAAATGGACTTTCATACTGAAGAGGATTCATTTCCAGTCATCTGCAGTCCAGTGTTTCCGCTCACGACAGAATTGAAGCAGGGCCTTCCTTCGGTTTTCTGAAAGTTTGGGGTGCAGACAAGGTTTCATATGGCAAATAATTCAAAGAGTGCTACAGGTAGTTGTGGACAGATGAGTTGGATATTGGATAGCCCTTTGAAGTCAATCTTGCTGCAAGTTTCCTTGTGGATTGACTCTTTAAGGTCAAAGATTTTGAAATCACCAGTTTGGGAACTTTGCTAATTTTTTCTTCCTTCCTCAACCCTTCTGATTTGAAAGGGTTTGTTCATCCTTCCTTTTCTTACAACAATTGTCAATGGTCCTGTTAGGAATCTGGAACCTTTGAGTAGCGTCTCTCTAGCTTGATCCACCCTCTATCATGCCAACAGCCTTGGCCCTGGTCTGCAAAGAGTGCTCTCTCACCATTTCGGATATTGAATTTCAACTAACATCCTATGGTGCTTTCTGAGTCCTTTTATACTGATGTATGATGTAATCATCGAAAATTATTGCGTCAGAAAAATTCAATATTGCCTAATGATTGTATCAGCCAAATTTCATTTTATTGCGAGGAAAACTTTTTTTTAAACTATAAGACGGATATTTTTAATACCACCATCAATTTTTGGAAATACTTTTAATACGAATTAAATAAGGGAATTTGTAAGAACCTACGAGGTAATCTTAGTGTGTATCTTCATTAGGGTGGAAGAAGGAATATGGGAAGTTTGACAAGGACAATAATTAAATCACATGGTCAAGCAATTAAAAAAATTGCTTTATATTTACTAAAATTAGTATTTCCACATGGTCAAAAGGGGGTGTATAATCCTTTAACTTAGCAATTTACTAGTAATCTACTTTTACGGCTAAAGTGTTAGTCATTAATTTTTGATTATTATTCTGCTATTTCATATTAGCTACTTTAGGGGGATAAATTTAAGAGAGTTGACTGTTAATAGATCTATAAAATAGAAATCAACTATTTTTTATATTAACTCCTCTAGTCTTATTTGAAATAGGTAAAGAAGATTCTTTTTTTTCTATAGTAGAATCACGTGATATTTTATCCTCCCAAACCATAACATCATAGGCAGCCAATTTAAAATAAAAATGATTAAATAGTTCCACATGACTCGCTCACGGCCTTTCCTCGCACTCGCTCGTATCCTAGTAATATCAAACACCCAAATATATGAAAATAGAAATGAAATTGTTTTTATCAAAGGTTAAAGATAAATATATGAATTGTAACCATCCTACTTGATCTTCAATCAAACGCTACTCAAAAGGGCAAAACAAATATTGCAATTAGAAGCTTAATATTGTAGATTAAGCTTTTCTTAATCATAAAAGTAAATTAAACAAAAATATTTTCATAAAAATTAAATTGTCTTTAAGACAAAAACTTGTTGATTACAGATAATTCAAAGAGTTGTATAGTTTTGCTATAAGAAACTACCTGCAATTTGCTTACTAAAAGTATCTTTTTTTGGACAATATTCCACTTTGGTTTACTTTACTCCTCGTGTAATATTCCTAGTTCTGTAAAATTCACCCTCCAGTCTCTCCTAGGATAAACTCCCATTTCGTCTATCAGCTTTCTATCCGACTTTGAAATAATAAAAAAAGTGAATATGTAAAATATTACCATAATTTATTTGTCAAAAGCTTGGATGTTAAAAAAAATTGTGCTACAAATAAAATTAAACATTCCTTTCTTTAAAAAGAAAAAGATCTTCGAAAAATGCTATAAAACAGTTTATAAAAAAGGCCTCTAAAAAATATTTATTTTAAATCTGCTTAGATTCTAAATTGAAGTTGAAATAAGGATATTTACAGGGTAATCCATGAGAGTTTGGACAGCAAGTTCAACTTAATATTTCTGGTACACGAATATATATTTTGTAATTCTGTTTGATGCAACTGATTCACGAAATCTCCATATTTTTATTTTGTAAGTCATATTTTTTTCTAAAACGTGTTTCTGAGCCTCTAACGACATTATTTTGATCCCAAAGCGCGCTAGTATTTTGCTTCATTTGGAAGGGAAGAGTTGTAAGAGCATTTGCAAGGCTTTGAAAACCCTCAATCTGCCCAAGTGATCGGTTCATTACAAGATTAAGCGGTACTAGGAAACTAGAAATATCGATTACATACCCAGGAGTGGTCAACCAAAGTCCATGAGGACACACAGGCAACGAACTCGAAGATCAACTGTAAAAAGAAGTGCCCCGCGAGAAAGATGGTTCATGAGGCTAGTGTGTCTCAAAAACCATGCGAAGAGTGGTCATAGAGAACCTTAAGATGAAGCCGTATCGTCCACACAAGCGGCAGCTTCTCAGCGAGGCTACAATGGCAAAGAGGCTCACTCAGGTGAAGGTACTTCTGAAATTCACTTTTGTATGCAAGTTTTAATCTTTTGGTCTGACGAGAAGAGATTCCCGTGGAGCTGACGTACACCAGCCATAACGACCAGGCACTGGGTTGGAGTATTGAGAACCTTCCCCTGAATTTCAAGAGCCAAACGCCGGTGGTTGTGATGGTCGGGGCGGGTATCACCTCCTGCTGGATGAAGAGGACTTTGATCTTCATTCCCGAGGGTATGGAGGTCAATCAACGTATCCATCTGGTCCCAAATACTTCCAGCTGGACGGAGCACCTTCACATACTGCAAAGCCTGTGCAAGATGGTACTACACCACTTTAGGGCACTTTTGGAGCAAGAACATATGGCCGGCCCCCTTCTCCCCAAATCTCAATGTAATGGAACTCTCCGTATAGTCCATTTTTGAAAGGGAGGTCAGTGTGATTTCCTACCCTAGCGTCGGCGACTTGAAAGTTACAGTAGTGTTTGCATGGGACAACTTGTCAGAGGAGGCCATCCATCCAGCGTGTTAAGTAGTTCCGAATTGTCTGAGAGCAGTATTTGCCGCAAATAGTGGCCTTATGAAATAAAAAAATGGCACTCATTTTGAAGAAAATTACACGTTGATTACAATGTCGTAAAAATATGTTTCGAAAAATAAATATTTGTATTCTTTCTTGGCTGGTGAAGTTGTCCTAAGACTTATGGGTATTGTATAGAAAAAGGCATTTAAGTAAAATACTAGTCTTGGATTTGAATTATTAGAAAAGCTAGAAACTCTTCTTCAAACTAAGATCCAGTATACTATAAGGTTTTTTTCTATACATATAAATATATTTCAATATCCTCAATTCAACTTCAATTTAGAAGTTGAATAATATTTATCTATATAATAGGTAGGGTAAAATCTATTATTTTTCTTAGTCATGGCTCTAGTCATGTGTATCTTGCGTTGTATATGTGCGATCAATTTACGATAGGTGGTGTTAGAAAGATAAGATTTTGTACTAAACAACTTCATATATAGTTTTGTGATTGGTTGAATCTGCA
The DNA here is from genome assembly GCF_016086655.4 of Lepeophtheirus salmonis. Lineage (NCBI taxonomy): Eukaryota > Metazoa > Arthropoda > Copepoda > Siphonostomatoida > Caligidae > Lepeophtheirus > Lepeophtheirus salmonis. The sequence goes on along the minus strand of NC_052134.2, from coordinate 3,633,355 downwards.
TTGTTTGAGTGTACATCAAAGATGGCCGCTTTGGAGAAAATACATCATATTCTACAGTTTTTCTTTGATAAAGGCGAAAACGCAAGGCAGACGGGTGAAAATGTGAATAGTGTTTATGGTCCTGACACTGTAGCAGTCAACCCCTTGCAATTTCGGTTTCGTTGATTCAATTCCGGGTATTTAAATGTCAAAGATGAACTACATTTTGTAAGCCCAAATATCAATAATGTGAATAGAATAATGATAATCGTCGAGTTCCTTTGTCATGTAGGCACTATTTTGATTACCAAGTTTGGTAATCAAAACAATGTTACAATTAAAAAATCAATACACAAGTTAATAGACAATTAATGTTTATGTCCTTACAAAGAGATACATGTTAACAAAAAAATCCATTGAAAACAATGGATTTGTTTTTAATACACTTTCTATTTACAAAGATATATCACACATGACCTAAAAAGTATCGATCTTAATAAAGAAAACACAATTTTTCCCCCATAAAATGGGCTTTATTCATCAATATAATCTCTATCAAAAGCAATACAATCATTCCATCCCCGCTCCAACATTTCAATGCCACATTTATAAAACGCTTCATCTTCTGCCTCAATATAGTCATCAGTTTCAGCGATAACCTCTTTATTTGAGCGAAATTTCTTACTGCCAAGCATTTTTTAGGTCTGTGAATAGCCAATAGTCGCTGGAAGCCAAATATGGAGAGTAAGGTGGATGGGGGAAGCAATTCAAAATCTAATTCATTTTGTTTTGACATGGCTTTGATTGACTTGTAACATGGCGCAGCATATTCTTTTTCTCCAAATGGAGTCGTTTTTCCGTGATTTCGCGCTTCAAATGCTCAAATAACGCTATATAATATTGACTGTTGAGAGTATTTCCCTTCTTAAGGTAGTCTTTCAGTATTACAACATGCACATCACAAAATAATGAGACCATAACAGGGGCGTCCGCAGCGGGAGGAGGCTTTTAGGGGGTGTAGCCCCCATGTTGAAATATTTTAACTGTTTTTTTATTAAAAAAGTACTTCGGGCAAATTATACAGCAGAGTAAGAATTTTAATTTTTGAAATTAAAAACAATGTATACAGGATGTCCACGATAAATTGGAACTACATTAAACTTCATCCAGATCCATAATGTGGATATTAGGGGTTAAATCATACTAATATAAATGGTTGTATGAACTTCCACCACAATTGTTTTGACTACAAACAATAGTCATCATGGAACAAGCAAGGAGAGACGCCATCCTCAAATTGGCTCGCGCGGGACACAAGGCCTCTGCTATCTACAAGCTTCTTATCTACCCCAAGACCACGGTGTACAGGGTCTTCAACACCTGGGAGGTTGAGGGGAAGGTCTGCCGCAAGGCCCACAGCATGAGAAGTGATCGAATCTGCACACGCCTCCGGAAGTCCATTAAGGCTTCGCCGGGGACTTCCTTGTCCAGGTTGGCCAAGAACCGTGGAGTGAGCAAGCAGTTGGTCTCCAAGGCTGTGAATGAAGACCTCGGGTAAAGGTCATACCGAATGGCCAAACAACACATCGTCACGGCATCCATGAAGGCCACCAGGCTCACCAACGGTAAGCGTCTCCTCAATAACCTGAAGAATCACTTTCTTCTCCGACGAGAAGAACTGGACTGTCAACAGAAGCTACAACGTCCAGAATGACAGGTGAGGTCCCTGCGGTCTTCACCACAAAGTTCCCGGCCTCCGTGATGACCCTGGGTGTCATCTGCAGCACTGATGATGTGATGCCTCCTTTCTTCTTCAATCCCAAGGAAAGGGTTAACGCGATAAGGAACTGCGAAGTCATGGAGGAGTTTGTCATCCCCTGGATGAAGGATACGGCCGCTGGGAGGGAGTTCATATTCCAACAAGACTCAGCACCTGCACACATCGCCATGTGGACCACTAACCTCTTCAACTCCCACGACATCACTTTCTGGGATCACAACACCTGGCCCTCCAACTCACCCGACCTCAATCTGTGTGATTACTACTGGTAGGGGAAGTTGGAGAGGGAGGTGTGCAAGGTCAGCCACAAGAGCATCGTGACCCTAAAGGGCTCCATTACGAGGGAGTGGAATGCTGTCGATTCCGCGGAAGTCATCAAGGCATGCAAATCCTTTAGGTGCAGGATGGAGAAGATGGTGGCTGCTGAGGGAAGACAAGTTGAATAAATTTATTGTTTAATATCATGTCTAACTTTTTCATATTAACAGATACACTCCAAATTCCATTTTTATCAAGCAGGTTGAATTTTAAGATAATTCCAATTGATCGTGGACACCCTGTATAATCCTGCAGACGCCCCTGAATTACCTTTCCAGCTGATTCTTGTGCATTCAGGAGATTTTGAGGAGGTTCATTAGTTATAGTCTACTCTGATGATGATCGTTTTGATTCCGGAGTTAAGTGATTGAGCTTGTTAAGACCATTGTCACATACTGACGCAAAAATTCCCATTTGCTTAATCATGGCCAAACACTGCTCAGAATCATCAGCACGTTTTTGTTTTTGGCCAAAAGTGAGCAAATGCGGCACACACTTTGAACAGAGCTTTCTCATGGACATTACTTCTGAAATATAAAGACAGCACGTTCTTTTGATATATTTACGATGTCAGCTAACTCACACAACCTCACTTTCCAATCATTCAAAACCATTTTGTGGATTTTTTTTTAATATTTTCGGCTGTTAACGCCTTCTTTGGCTGTCCACTGCGTTCCTTATGATTGGTGTCTCTACCACTACGTTTGAAGTGAGTAAGCCAACGTTTAATTGCTGTTTCTAAAGGAGTAGAGTGCCCACTACACTTTTCAAGCCATTGTTTCGATTGAATTTTCTCATCAATTAGCAGTGTAAAATTAAAAAAACGAAATTGTTTTTGATCCACTGTTTTGGAAACAATATAAGTGGTATTGCAATAACTCGAAAACTAAAAAAACAAAAAAAAAAAACAGATTGCGATAACATTTTGACAGCCTTTATCCCAGCCTTTTTGACAGTCTTTTATAACTTGATAATAACTGAAACCTAGTTATAAAAATAGCGTCATCTATGTATTAATCCCAGAAATTTTCAGCTCATGTACCATATCACGAATGTAAAAACATGAATCGTTCCCAAATTTTTTGAAGGCTGTTTAGTATTCCTAGATGTCTATATTTATCGATTTTGAAAATTAAAAAAGAAATAATCTGGGCGTTTTGAGAAAATCGATATCTTATGTCGAATTTTCCATATTTTTATTGGATCATGAAAAATAAGTTTGAACTTTGATTAGTCTTTGACAATTCAAATTTAGAGAAATGTTTTTAAAGCTAAAAGTGTAGAACGGGATTATTAGAAGCAAATTTTAAAGCTTTGATTAACCATATTTAGCAAGGTAAATGTAATTTCTAGGTGAAATTAGTTGCTTTTTTAAAAGTACTTTTTCTTTTTTTTCTCCTATAATGTCGAATTCACTGTTTATAAAAATTAGTTTTAAAGGACTACATATAATCTGGCATTAACATAAATGATAATAATTATGTGGAAGCTGTTCGTATACTGCGTATAGCACCCACCTTTCTTAAGGCTCCTTTTATATTAGAGCATAATTAGAGTTAACAAAATAAAAAAACTATTTTTCTTATATTAGACTTAAACTCATTTGTGTAGAAATGAGTTATTGGAAAGAAGATCATGATAGTACTGGAGACAAATATGAAAGATAATATTTGAGATATCTCTTCAGATTTGCAACATAGAAGTAAAGGACAAATTGCACCAAGTAATTATTATGAGTCATGAAAAAATTTCCAAAAATTCAAGTTTAGAAGAATATTACGTAGAGTTATTAGTTCAGGTTCCATTTTTTGCCCTACTAATGACGTTATATTCAAAATCTTTAACTAAAAAATGAAAACTATTTTGTTAAATTTTCATATAAAAAATAGACAAAAAAAGTACTCATAATCTTTTTCATCCGACATCATTTTACTTTGTTAATTGGGAATCAATAATCAATTAGTCAAAAACATACATAAGTCATATGTATGTAAAGTAACTACTTAAGTAATTATGTCAGCTCTATTTTCCCTCTTTAATGGAATATATCCACACCTTTTCCTAACACTAGCCTCCTATAAAAAATGCAATCAACTCCCTTAGAAGCATCATTGAATGAACAACAATGAAATTAGTTATAACCTCACTTTTGATCACCCTTTGCTTTATACCCAAATTTATCCATGCATTGGATAAATCTACTGTGGATACAATCTTGGAGGACTTGAAAAGTACCATTGGATCAGCGGAAGAAGATGGAGTAAGCTCTTTTTCACGTCTCTCTTGTAAAGAATCAATATAACCCTTCATTTTCCCACCTATGAACATTGTACATATAGGTCAAATTTTTGATCCCTGGAATTGTTCGCATGGTATTTCACGACTGTGCTGATGGATGTGACGCTTGTTTGAATTTGGATCATCCTGCAAATGTAGGAATCGAACGAACACTCAATTCACTTGAGCCTGTATATGAAAGTTATAGAGATTCAATTAGTAGAGCTGATTTATGGGCACTTGCTTCCAAAGCAGCTTTTGAAATGTCGGTTGATATTAACAATGAAAGATGTCAGGAAGAAAGGTATCTATGAAAAATAAAGACCGATTATGTAGGTACTAAAATAATATCCAATATAAAAATCCAAAGCTGCAAGACTCCAAAAGTGAACATTCGTTTCAAATTTGGTCGCACAGATTGTTCCACTAGTCCAAGACATTCTCAAAATATGGTTATTCCCTCTCCATTTGATACTTCTGACACTTTAATGCCTTGGTTCAAAGAAACCTTCGGGTAAGTCAATAATTTTAATTTAACATTTTTATGTTTCTATTGCCCTTTGGATGAATGTCTACATAGATTCAAACCTAATGAGGTTGTTGCCATAATGGGATTACATACATTGGGAAAAGCGGGTAGCCCCTTTAATAGAGCATGGGAAAACGATAACAAAGATGGTTTGAGTAACTTTTACTATAAAAAAATCTCAGATCCAAATCATTGTTGGGTTCAAGAGGTGAGTGAGTGAGTGAGCACTGAGGTCAGATCTTTAATTTTTCTATCATTATTTCATCAGTACATTGATCCCGAATTGTCTGGAGCACCAAACAAGCTTTTCTTTTGGAGGACTGGAGAGTTCAAGGGCTTTGCTCTTCCCATTGATATGACTCTCTTTAGAGATATTCAGGTTGAGTCAACTAAGACGGGAGAATCAAGTTGCACCTACTATGACTGTAACAAGGCCTCAACTGCTGGAATGTTCAAGCGCTATGCCAACGATATTAAAAAGTGAGTAAAACATATTACATACTTTCTGAATAGATTTTCTTATTCCTTATAATCCTCTTCCTTTTAGTTGGACCAAACACATTGAAAGATTATATTCTCGTATCATCGAAAAGACTTCTGATAATCTTAAAAATGTTCGGAAAAATAAATAATCCTTAATGAAATGTTAATGGTTAAGCTATTGCATAAATAAATAATACTAAGCATTCTATTTCAAATGTGTTTTTTTTTAATATACAATACTGAAATGATCCTAAAAGTGTTTATCTATAAAGAGCTGAATGAAAATCACTTTTTTTGTTTAGAAAACTTGATTCTCTAAGTTTGGTATATAAAAAAGATTTTGATTACTTCGATATTGGCAGGATCCAAAAGGGTTTATAGTAATTTTTGGAATTCGTTATTGTAGTTTTCAAAAAATGAATCAGAAAAAATATAAATTACCTAAACATGTATAACAAAGTGTCTTTGGTTATGTTCAAAGGGTATCATAGGGTTATATAGGTGCTAAATATGATGCAATGACAAGTCTAGGGTCTGCTGGACTGGATCTTCAGAAAGGTAGGGACGTGGAATATCTCAATAACAAAAATAAATATATATAACAAATATCTGATATTAACAATGGTTATATTTCATACGTCAAAGAACACAACCACACAAAGAGGTATATGTGATACCACAGGAGAAATTGATCTTAAGTCCTACTTAATTTTATAGTTATTATCAATAATTTGTTTCATTTTTGTACATTTAATAAGTTTATGAATACAAAGATCTTCATCATCTTCTTACATGGCTTGTTATCTCTCATATGAGAGCGATAGGCATTTGTTAGTAAGATGGTCTGCAATTTATGGTTCTTCCATGCAAATATTGCACATTGTACTTGTATTTTTCCATTTGCTCGGATGGGCCAAAAATGGATATGGCCTGTGTAGGCTTGAACAAGTAAGTTCATGTTTTGACGCAAAAATTTGACACTCTTTTGTTATGGTTTCTTTAAAATATGATGTGAATGTTTCATTCTTTGATCTTCCCTGTATATGTTGCACCAAACTTCAAAGAAAAAGTCACTCACTACCTTCTTTATGTAGCTAGGAGGCCTTCCAACGCACAAACAATTTTGAGTGACAGCAGTAGGTTCATTTTCTTCATTTAACACTATACGGTTATGTTCCTCGATTTGGTTTTCAAGAATTTCTCCTCTTGTGTCAATGTATTTATTGCCCTAAAGATGATTACAAACATTAGAATCCATGGCAATTAAAAGAAGTTTTTGTAGGTGTTCACAATGTTCAATGAGACGCAACAGGGTTTCATTCTCAACTAATAACAATTGATCGTGATAGACTGTACAAATATACGTTATACACTCATCTATTTCTAAGCGTACTGTACAAACATCTTTGTCAGATAATTCTGGAACAAACCTTGCATGCAAATGATTAGGAATTCGAATGCATGCTCGTGTTTTTGACCCGTGTTTGGAATTGATTGTATATTCATTTAGATTGAAGCTTTTTGATGAGCTCTGTTATTGAGGCTTTTTTGGATTTTCTGAGTTTTTATTCAGAGATAGCTCATCAGTCATCTCACAATATTATTTTTTTTTCTCAAATTCTTATGATTTCTAGGGGATTTTTCTTCTATATCCTATATAATAAAGCACGAGCAAACTAAAAATATACATTATCTGCCAGGGGTGTGATTCACTATCGCTGGGGCCAATATCAGTATGGATTGCTTAAGAGTGCTTGTATTCCTTAAAATTACATCATCTGTTGGGTGACGCCATTGTATTCTCTAGCAATTTAAATAACATTTCATCTTTACAAATTGAAATATTGCTGTATTTGTAAGTTGTGAGATAGTTATTAATTACACAATGCAACAGCATTTTTGCCCGAAGGCTGAACCCCACATTTATTATTGCTATTTAAGCCGTAGAACACGAATATGCCCATTAAAACCTTAAATTAATGAAGGTTTTGTCTTTAAAACCTTTTAAAAAAATCAAATTTTAGGGTATAACTAAGATTCAGTGCCATATTTCGACATGAAAAAACGATATGTATTAAAATCAAAGTAAATAATAAATTGATAAAAACCTTTTAGTATTAAAAAAATGAATTATTTATTACGTTATCACCTATATTTAATAAAAAATCTATAAAAACACCAAAAAATCGAGTAAAAGGAAGGACTTTACTTAGATGCTAATATCTTTTTTATTTTTTCTTCAAATGCTTTTTATCATCGCTGAACTTATAGAATAAACCTTATATTTCAATTTAAAAAAAATTGCCTTTAAAAAAGGTCGATTTGGATTGATTTATAGTTAATTAAGTTAATAACATTTATTTAAAAAAACCTAAATATAATAAGGTGGTTAGGTTGCGTGAATATAGATTACAATAATATTCCTACATAAAATATATGTTCCTCTCTTATTAGATCAAATATGAAACTAAATGAAGGAGGAATTCTTGAGCCAAATCATATTCATGAAAATAAATGCCTTTGAATGAGAACAAACGCATGAATAATGTTCTCGTATAACGGAGTGGGGGAGGGTTAGTTGTGAACCCCAAACACAACGGTGTACCTTATAATAAACAATTAACTTAAATTCAATATGGAACTGACTTCTTTCACTTGCAAAGTGAAGTAGAGAAATGTGTAATAAAAATTAATTGTGGATAATGCTCATTTCTGACCTATCGAATAGTTTTTTAACAATATTTTGCATGGTATGGCCGAGTGCCCTTTGACTTTCTTTTTACTTGAATTTGTTTCTCTTAATGTGGAGGGGGAATGACAAGAGCTTAAAAGCAACCATTTTGTTCGGCTTGCAGACAATGCAAAGACGAAAAAATCTGAAAATCGGATAGTAAATCTTGCTCTTTTGAGCGTCAAAGATCTTATTACCCCTAAATTGAAATTTGTAGAGCCAATTCATAAAATAAAATTGAGAGCAATAATTTTGTCATTTGCAGCTAGATATGCTTCCTTTTCTTTGAAAATACTCAAAATGGGAAGTGATTCCTGGGATTAGACTATTGACATTGTCGAATGCGAACTATAAGATTCAGCTATGTTATTGATTTTACATAATTTTGCGCTCGTCTTATTGAACTGTTTGATTGTTTTTATGTGTAAGTCTTGGCTAGGACATATGTGAGGCAAATACAAGAAAGCAACATACGGTTGTTGTTCGTAAAATTAAGTCGATATTAGTCTATTTTTCTCCGTGCAATGCTCAAGAATTTCTATTATATAAATATTTTAATTAACTTTCCGTAGAGTGTACAAATTAGAATTAATTTTATTAAAAAAATAACGTAGCTATAACAGTTGGTACAGCTGAACATAATGGGAGGTGACTTTATTATAAATGCATGGAATAACAACAAGTATTGACTCTTGTTAGATCTGAGTTGAATTAAATTGTAAAAAATCTGTAAGTTCACCAAAATTGTTCAAATTCGTCAATTTAATTTGTGCCAAGTCATTTTGTTTTGAATAATATGGATGTGCCTTACATATAGAGTATTTGGTATCTTTTCCAAAATTTGATTCCAAGTTGTTTAGATATATTTCATATACCTAATGGCTTTTCGGTATTAGTTATTAATGTTTATTCCAGGGTCACATGCTTTTGACTAAAAGTGATCCGTACTGATTAGTAAGTTAGCAACAAACTTCAAACCAATGGACCAAACTTGAGTCATCATTTTAATTAAATAGTTGGCATGTTAATTTTAGATTGACAGAATTATATCGTGTGAACTATTACAAAATATGTATGTAATATAGATTTTTGATTAAATGATTATCTTAATTTCCTTATCTATTTTTTAGTATGACAATATAATTCAGGTGTAACCACACTTTTGGTATAAAGCTATATTGACCTAGATTAAATACTCAATAAGGATGATTTATTCACATCTCTTTATAGGTATATTCTTGGATTATTAAAAAATTACAGGTAAATTTAAAAACAAAACAAAAATACAAATGAATAAATTTTTGGTGTATAATTATTAACAACTAAATATAATATTTTATAGGATAAATAACATAAATATGTACTAAAAATTTCGTTTTGTTGCATCCCAACAAAAATAACAATTAAAAAATTAGTTGTACAATTTGTCTTACATTTTAATTCCTTCATCAAAAATATTAAATCCCGAATTGATACGATCTCCTTAGAATATTAACCTCACAATGGATTTAGGTAAATAAATAATTCATTAAATAAAAAAATAATAATTTTCTTTGATTTTCATTGTTTAATGTTATTTTCCTTTTCATATTTTTTTGTTAAAAATAATGAAATTAAAATAAATTAATCAATTATTGGGTTAATGAATTAATTAAGATCTTATGTATTGTTAGAAGAGTATTTAGGGGTAATTTTCCATGTACTAATAGTTTCAAATTGAACTAGCTTACAAGTTATTTCAATATTCTAAACTAATTTAACTCATACTCTAGCAATATCGTCTATTACAATATTTAAGTGATGAAGAAAATATGATAACAACTTTTTAACAAAGTTAGAAATGACGTAGAATACGTAGATGAAGAGCAAAAAATAAACACATTGATATGGTGGCACAAATGCAATTTGTTGAAAATTCGAAATGTAGAAGTAATTCCTAGAAATAGTTTTCAAATGGTAAATTATTAAAAATTTCGTTGCATAAGAAAAAAAACCCCATATTTACATAATATGTACATTAATTACATCAAGAGGTTATCAGTTGTATTTCGTACATGTAAATATTTTGCAGGATTTTTCGAGGTTATTTTGTTCGTGTATTGTTTACAAGTTCCCCATTTTTATTTCTCCTTCTCCAAATATTTACTGTGTAAATCACATCCTTCGCATGAAAACTTTTTTGTTTTTGCATGTGATTTTAATACATCAGTTGCATATTCATGTGAGAGTCCTTGTTCTGGATCAAAATGGGTTAATAATTTACTTGTAAAATCAAAATAGCATGCTCAGTCTGATAATAAAGAAGGGATGAATTAAAAAATTTATAAAATTAACTAACCTAATGTTGAGTGAGACCTTTTAATAAATTAGCCAATAATGTTGATAGGAGTATCTTCTCCCCAATAATTACATGGGGAATAATCTTTGGATAAAGTGACGGATATAGGAGAAAAAGTCAACGTAGACAAGAAATTCTTATGTTGAGAAAAAATAATATTTGTTAATTCTTAATTAGGGAAGTTTGTTTCATTTTTTAGATTGAAAAAAATGTTGTTTCTTTTCATTACAAGAAATGAAAGGAACGACATTTAAAAAAAAATATTCAATTCTTTCCTCCGATAAGGTTTTTTTTCATTAATAATATACTATTCAGGAATCAAGAGAGGCAATTCATTCTACAAAATTCCATGTTTTAATAAGTTCACAGAAAGAGTTTCTGAAGTATCAGACCATTATTTTACGTATACAACTACAGGAGGAGTAGATTTGAAAATGAATATGTGATAGTTTTTTAATCCTTCTAAAAGATAGAAATAAATTTTCTAAAAACGTCCGCCAATTATACCGCTGTATTTGTGAGCATCTACTCTTGTTAGAAGATACAAAATTGAATTCAGTAGATGATTTGACGATAACTTCTACTAAATCTTCCACACATTCAATTTTTTTTTTGTTTATAATGAGATTTGAAAATTACACCAAAGCTGCGGTCTGGCGAAAACTTTGAATGATTTTCAACAAGAAAGTGTAGAGAAACTTCATCTAATGCACCACAAATGACCATGTATGCTACAAAAGCTTATTATTATGGCCTCTGCAAAGGAAATTAATTGTTAAAAGTAGAAGAACTTTCCCTCTTATTCTAAAAATTTTAGATAAGAGATATACCACACCATTTGAGCCTTTCTTAATAATTTCCTAAAATTATTATAGAACAAGAAAACATGAGATAAAAATGTATCTGCTCAGACTTATCAAAAATATATATATTAGATGTTCCTTTTTCTTCATTCTCAATAGCAAAAAGGTTAATTTTATAAAGAACAAGGAAATATGTCTTTCTTTTTTTTAATTCACGAGTAAGGAATTGATTTAGCTTCAGAAAAGTCCATAGTTAATAACGTTACATATTTTTGATTTTTTAAAGCGTATTCAGCCCACCTATTGTAATATCTGGCTTCACTTTGGACATGGTGCATGTGCTCCTATTATAATACTGTCGTTAATATTTAATGTCCTATCAGCCAAAGGCTTTTTTTATTACATAAGTTCATAGGAATAAAAAATTATCGTATCGTTGGTCCAAACATGATTGTTTATTTTTATTGTATACAACTTCCCTATTCCAATGACTTGGTAAATAAACTGCTTTAGGATCATAATGAGATGCAACTCTTCCCGGCACAAAAATACCATGATTCATCATTATGTTCTCCTGAAAATTTTTAATGCCTTGCCTTCTTTTATTAACATTTTGATTGACGGGTTATTAGATGGATTTCAAGTCAACTTATGTTGCTTATGAATGAACCCATTTTTTAAATGATGAATGTAAAGTTCCTGAACTCTATATTTCCCCATAGCCGTGAGGAAAGAAAAAGTTGTCAAAGAAACTCTCCATCCATTAATTTGGTAATTTCATCTTTTTATCTTCCCTATACAGGGCATCAAAATGTCAAAACACATGTGCTTCATGACTCAGTGGAGAAATATAAGAAATTTTAGGCATTGATCTCGCCGAAAAGAAACACGTTCATAATCAAACCAATTAAAACAATGAGTTTTGTTTCCTGATGGATCCATTGGCCCAAGAGAACACGAACAACGAATTTTGAGATACTTTTCAATTCTACGTCCTTCTTCTATATCCATACCACGAAATTGGACGTCTTTAAGCTCCAAAGTTAGGATATTAGAGATATTGTTAATAAATGAAGAACAAAATAAATGACGAAAATATACCTTTTATATCAATATAATGGGGTCGAAGGATTTAAAATATAGCAAAACAGATGAGGTGGTTAAGAATCTAATCTTACCAACATAAATTTTTATTCGTCCTTATTATATAATTTCATGCTGTACCATATTTAAGAGGCCATTGCGGCGATAGAATTGAAAGATTCTAAGCTACACAGTTTTCTTTGCGGTATTTAGAACTTTTATCTAAAAGTAGTGAAATTTCATCTTACAAGAATAGTCTTTTCTTTTCTTATGAAACAAATGGCTAAAAGTATAAAAAGCGCTATTTCTCCTTTTCACATATTTTTTAGGAGTTGATTTCTTGTGATAGTCTCACATATATTGAAAAATTAATACTAGAACCATATAATCAAAGGTTCGAGCACGCGCTCTACAAATAGGTAGAGGAACTGATAAACTTTAAAAATGACACAAAATAAGCCCACTTGTCAACCATTTGTCATATTTTTATGAAAAGAAAGTATTTATCAGATTTAAATAGTCAAATGTCTTTAAAAAAATAAGGTATGTGAAATTCATAAATCACGGATATTATTAAGTTATTTGATTTTAATATCCAGCATATCAGAACCCTCTTTTTGTAGGTATAAATATACATTTGACTATGTAAATCTAATGAATTAAGTTTTTTTCCGTAAAAATTTGGAAAAATATTGACCAATGGGCTTATGAACTTATGTTGTGTTAGTTCAGTATCTTTGACAAGTTCAAGACGAACTGCCACATGTAAATATACATATTCAGCCCCTGATGAAGTTTTCCTTCTTAACATAAACGTCTCTGATATAAATTGCTACTAGAAAATATAATCCAAGGTTGTGCCCGGTTCAGGTTCAGCAGTTCTGTCAGTCCCAGCCTCCGTTCTTTCATTTCAAAGGTTTCGGTTCAGCTTTATCGGTCTCGGTTTTTTTAGTATGAAAATATACACTTCATGGATGCGCCTTTTGGCTATGTTATTCGATGTCCTATAAAATTGAAAATTCAAAAACTGTGATTTTGACTGAGATTGATTTAATAAGGAACAACACTCGTAATAATTATAAATTCAGCATTTATTAAAAGTTAGATGATTTGTAATATATACATATATATGAAAAAAGATCAAACGAAAAAGATAAAATAACTACAGATTTTGGATATACTATACATGAAATACTAAAATATGCAAGTTCAATTCGCGAAAAATGAAGCGATTTTTTTTTTTCAGAATTATAACTCTCATGAAACTTGAAGACATACAACATGTAATCTATTTAGTTTTAAAATATATGTACAAACACAATAAAAATAATAATAAAAAAAAGAACGAAAAAATTATCTAAAAAATACTATTAGCATGGTAATTATTTAATTTGATAACCATAGTTATGCATATTATTATTAAGTAGAAAATATTGAAGTCACTTTATTTTTCCCCTTTTGTGACGGATTGTCAAATGAACTAAAAATATAAAATTGCTAAAATAATTTTCATTCATTCGACAGCGTCATAGCTAAACTTAGTTTTAAAAAAATAAATAATGTATTTTTTTTATTTGCTTCTGTATCTTTGTAGTACATAGATATATACAATTAAACTTTTTTTACATGAACATTTAAAAAAATCATCTTAAAGCATTGGCTGAACAGGCGAAGAACACGACCAGGAATGAAATAAATTATAAGTATCTAGTAGAGTATTTCATTTGAGTAGATCCGGATCTGTAAGCTCTAAATTCATCATCAGATTGCACATTGGACAATTGATATGCCCACAATCGCATTGGGTCGTTGAGTTATCAGGTGCATTCACAAGATTAATGGAAATGGGATCCTGGTAAGTGATATTATTCGCAGCAAAAAGCGTTCCAATGTCCTGATGTCCGGATCGTATGGTGTTATTCCTCATATCTGTGGATGAGAGATTTAGGCCGGAAATGGCGAGTTGTTGAAGAGATCCGTGACCAGAGGAGCCTCTCGAACTAGAATTGCTCTCTGCTCCGTGTTTTTGTCCACTATTACCCATCATACCCTCGAGAAGTTGGAATTGCTGATCCTGGAGAAGGCTGGGCGGAGAGGAGAGTCGACGACGACTAAAGAGTTCCATCTTGTTTACCTAGTCATGGGAAAATATAAAGATAACGAATTATTCTATTCAAATACTGTTTTTGTTTTAATTATATGAATGTGTACAATGTACTTGAGCATAACATGACTATCACTGCCTCAGAGAGAGAGAGAGAGAGTAAACCACTATACCAGTCAGTGAAATGTGTTGTTTTTTTTAAATAGAAAATAAATATATTTTGATTTCTTAAATAAATGAAATAAATAATATTAGATGGAAAGTACATTCTTGATATTATTAGGTTTCCAAACATACCTAAGTAATAATATTTAACTGTAACTAGTAATTTAGTGGTACTTCATGGCTGCAATGTGTGTCGCTACCAGCACTGAGAAACAATTTGACCAATACCGATTGACGAATACTGCCACAAATTATTTATTAATTTTCTATTAAATACTAAAAGCAGTTAAAATAGGGCCAATAGATGACAGTAATACTTATAACATTGAAAATCTCAGTGGTAGCATTACCCTAGCCTTGCAGACGCCCTCACTTAGTCATTTCTATCTGTCGGTAAAAGAGGATACACTACAAATTCTGCCTTATCCTAAACTTGAATCGTTCCTTTGAAAAGTTTCTTTTTATATTCGTAATAAATTTTATCTTATATTCTCTGAGAAATTAAATTATTGAATGTTTAGATTTTATATTTTATCAATTATGTCCTAAATCAGTAGTAGCTAAACCATAAAAAAAACAAAAAACAAAAAAACCAAACACACTTAATTAGCAGCATTTGTCCATAACCGATTGATTGTCAAAATGGCCACTATGTAGATTATCAATAAACTGCGCCAAGTAATCATTGTCTTCTAATCTTTGCTCTTGGAACTTCATTGTGCTGTTCAATATGATATTGATTTATAAACGGGGTCATAAAATAAATTCTAAATTTTCTCCTTAAACCTTGTCATGACTGGCATTCTACCATAATATGTTTTTTTAACGTTCCTTTAATTGGTCACATGGAGTTGCAGTGATTAAGTGTAAATAAATTTTATAGTATTCACATTCCTCCATCTGACAAAATTGTCCTTAAAGTCGATATAGATATACTTTTCTGTCTTAGGGCACGACCAAGTATCGGACTACGCAGATTGAGTTCAAGGGTATAATTTATCCATAGCTCCTTGTCCATTGATCTACGTCGTTCCATAATATGTTTGTATTTGAGTTTAGTATTGTATCGATCTATTTAAGATCAAGGACTGAGGTCCAGTCTAGTTGGGTCTACTGTAGTCAAACTTTGTAGTCCTTGAAAAAGAAAAAAAACTAAATCTCTCGTGACGTCATTGAGGTGTTTTTTCACTTTGAATTGATGTTATTTAGCTGTATTGAAGAACCAGTTTTAAAGTGGACAGGATTGAAGAAATTATGATCGACACAACACTATTTGTCTTATTCACATCAATAGTTTTAAATTGATACTAAGGAAAAGTCATAAGGCAGTTTTGGATTTTATGTTATGGCCCTGGTGTGCTCAGTGGCCCTCCAAGAACACCTTCAATTTTGTTGCATACATTCTTTTAATCAACAAGTTTCATATTTGAGAGAATAACTCAAACAATCTAAGAACATTAGGCGGTTTAATGTACCCTAATGTAAAATGATGAGAATAGTACTTTTATTGTCAAGAATAAAAAAAAAAAAAAGCTAGTCATTTTATTTACATTCCTCACGTTCTATGTTTCTTAAGTAATAGAGCCTTTGGAATAAAATAAAATAAATTATTTAAACAGTTTCTCACAAAAAACACTTAAGACAAGTATAGAATTATTTGACACACGTATACATATTATCTATGTAAATTTATACAAAAGGAAATGTGCTGAGTTAAAAAAACAATCTTGAAAAATAATCAAGAAAAGTATGTCATTATATCATATTCAAGTTGGGGAATCTTTGAATGATGTATATTATAACTTATTTTGCAGAATTAATTAAGCGATTCACAAATTTTTTGCTCTTATATGTAGGGGTCTATCGTAAAGTCAACACCTCAAACCAACCACATCCTCCAGCCTGGCCTTTGTCCTTTTCTTAAACATAATTTTTTTACAAATGTTACGAAAAAGTCAAATAACTAACATCTTGTAGTGAGGAAATAGAAACGTTAGCACATATTTTCTACTAGTGAAATATGTGAGTCCTTTGTTAAGAATGTGTGAAGTAAAATTAAAAAATAAAAACCCACAAGTCTCGACGTTAGAAACGGAATGGGTAGTGGCCACCGATCTGAATCTTCCCATGGCTTTTAAGGTGGAGGCCATCATCAGTTATGTGTAGGTTAGAGTATATTCTTACAAATGTAACAGGAAACCCAAACCAACAAATTTGGAAGGTGTAATAGAGAAAAACTAGACGTTTTAGCTAATATTTCCGGCAATGGTCGTTAATTCGGACTTTTGGGTACGTGTATAAAAGAAAAAAAAAATGAAAAAAGCTATGATTTGGTCGTTTTTCTTCTTATTGTTTTTTCTTTTACCCATATCAGATATGTGTAAGGATTGTGTTATATCCACTTAGAATGTTTGTTTGTCAGAATTATAAATAAAGGTACGCCTATTTTTTTTTTCACAAAAAAAGTTGTTACAAATGTTGATTTTTCCGGAATAAATCCTGTTCCAATTAACCAATATTAACAAACTGCACCGATTTAAAATTTTAGAACAACACTGTATTTCTTAACATCAATTGAAGCTCTCTCAAATAATAATCTATGGAATTTTTGCATCTTTGGGAATGCACTCGGCAAGGAGGCCCACAATAATGGCTGCATGACGTTTGTATTCGGAGGACGTCTCAAGAATTTTATATTTTTTCTTATAGTGTTTTGCCAGCTAAATCTGATGAGGACACTTTCATAAACATAGATCTCAGAGCTGTAAAGATATTGAGGTCTAAACTTGTCCCAGATGTAAAATCCCCATCCCGTAAATATATGTAGGTACTATGTACATTAGACGTTTTATCTATGCTATCTTATATCGAAAGTACTTAGGAGGAAAATGCAAGTTTATTCATATTTCCTTTATTTTTTCCTAACCGATTATTGAAATTCAATAATTCAACTAATAGATTCTTTGACTGAGACTGGATAACTATTCCTTTATAAGAAACTATAATCAGAAAAGTATTTCTAAAGTAAAAATGCCATAGAGTTTATTTGTCAATATCCACTCCACACCCTCTTAAAAACTTTTGTAATAATGTAGGACGGATACTGGCAATTAGACGTTATAGGGATTTTTAGTGTTGAAGTACATAAATATCTTATTAAGTTTTGTTATAAATTGACAACTAATTTCCTTTTTTTAGTCAACACATTTATTCAATTTTGATTTTCAATAATCGGTTGAGAAGTAAAGGAAATGTTAGTATATTTGTATTTTCTCATAATAACTCTAGATATATCGTTGGGGATTTACTGACAAAAAAATGGGCATTGTAGTTGTAGAATCATTTTACTATTTAGTTTTATTTATCATATAAAAATTGTTCAATTTGAGTCAAACCTTTTACTTGATTTTAAATTTTAATTGCTGTTCAAAAAACTTTAAATACCGTCTTCATATGTCATAAAGTCCAAATTTTTAGCCCCAATGCGCCTTTTTATTATTAACATCTCAGAAATATTATACATTCAGATTTAAATTCAATTGTGAATGCATTGTGAAACAATTTACATTAGAAGTCATTTTGATATATAAACGACAGTTTTCCATATAACACCATGAATCATCCCAAAGAATTACGAAAGCTAAAGTTACTTTGAAAGTCTGTCTTCAGTTTAATAGCCTTTGCAAGTCAAAACTCTATTCGTTTTCAGCGAATTATGCCTCTATTAAGGGCAAGTTGATCAATATTCTGGTTCATGGGTTTATTTGTATCTTCTAAAATAAACACAGCCTTTTGATCTGATACTTAGTAATAGTAAAATAAAACATTTTGTTGATCTAAATGTTTTATTTTGATAAAAGAGCTGTGTATAGGTGATATAAAAGAAAAACTTCCTTTTTTAAGTTGTTAAATTTTTAAAACTTTTGGGGAATTGAGTTGCCTCTAAATATTATTTTTCAAAATGGTTCCATAAGGAACATGTTTGAGACCCTAAATATCTCTAATATTTTGCACATTTAAAAATAAGCCCCCCCCCTAATCTAAATACTGCCCAATATTTCATAGACATATTTCTATTGCTGACAGGCTTTGTATTCAAATGCTTCTAAAACACGTTTAAAAACTCACTGCGATCGTCAGCTAAAAAAAACTTAAAACATCTCCTTCCTATCTTTAAACTTTAATTTGTTTACAGAGGCTGAGGAGAAAATATAGCATGTCTATTGTCGAAGCTAATACGCTTTTTTGATCTTTAAGATATATACATATTGGCCTAGTTAGGCCCTGATGTTATGGCCTTTTAAATAAAATCCATCCACGAATAATTATTTCATTGTGACGATGCAAGTATGCTGCTTTAAGTACAGTTTGCTGTGACTCCAAAGGATGAAGAAAAATATTTTACCGATGAATACAAATCTAATCCAGACTCAATTTGAAAAAAAAATCTAACTTGCTCTGGTGTTGACAAGTCTCTTTTTGCTCATGTTCAGTTTTTTAAAGATGTACTTTCTTTCAAGAATCTACATATTATACATATAGATTTGACTGAGAGATGCCTCTTAATTGAGGTGGAATATGTGTCATTTTGACAATAAAATTATCGGGAACCTTGGGTCACGAGTTTCATTGATAAATATCCCTAATATAAAATATGACCATATAAAAGTTAATCTCATAATCATCTACCACAAGAAAAATACACAAGACATGAAATATATGATAAGTCCCCCTTTTTATATAAAATATTTAGTCTGTCTTCTTGTGGCCAAATATCAAATAAAGCATTATGAGGATATACAATGTAATTTTACTTAAAGCCAAATGATTTTTCAAACACAAAAAGTATTCAGTGTATAACAGGATGCTTTATATAAGTAGAAAGGAAACCCCAATGAATATATTGATTAATTATTAGTATTTAAAAACATTTAACAACTTTTTATATCAATAAGGAAAAAAAATACCGTCAAAAGTGTTTCGTTTGGATCTTCATTGGACTTTTTCCTTCGTCGATTAGTCTTTTTAGAGGTTGGTGAAGAAGCAGTGTCCTCCGAAGCATTGGGATTCAGTGATGGAGATGACTTTCGACGAACTTGGATTGTGGGCTCGGATAATGTGTTGCTTCCACCATCTTGACCTGAGGCAGAATGACGTTTTTGATGATGAGAAGCTGTAAAAAAACATCAATAAATAAGAATATTTCATAAGATTTTAACGAGAAAAAAATATGGGACAAAAGATACCTATTTTCTTCAAATCTGACGTCACATAAGTAGATAAATTATATTTAATCTTACATAGACTTTTAGGGATTATCAAAGAAAATGTTTAAAAAATAAGAGGAAATTGAAGTCATTAAAGGCCAAAAAGACATTCATTAATCCCGTTTAACCTTTTAATGACTACTTTTCCTCCTTTTTCAAATGTAATAAATGAAATGCTTTAGGCATTAAAGTAACTAGGAAAACGTCTTAGGATGGAGAATTTATAATAACTTCACAGACTTTCCAGCTATCTCTATAGTATTACTTCCAAAATAATTAAACTGAAGAAGGTCTGCAATATATTAAAAACTTTACACTGTAAAAAGTCTACAATGTATACAAATTACAAAGGATTAAGAGCAAAACTTGAAAGGATTTAAGGGAAAATATGTACTGTTTTGCATGTTATTTTTTCTCTACGAGCTTTCTAACAAAATAAAAAAGTATGACAAATCTAACGTTCTATAAATATTTAAATTTAAATAATTACTATTTTATTTTGATACAGATTATAACTCAAATTAAAAATGCATCGTTACAATGAAAAAATTAAAAGTTGAATATATATGCTATTCAAAAATAATAATTAAATTAAAACAGGTCAATCAAATGTTGTAAAAAAAAAAAAAAATCTTTCTTGATTTTTGTTCAACATTGTTTTTTTCTTAATTGAGCACATTATAAAATTGTGAAGTAGCCATCAACAAAATGATAATTATATAATGTAGAGTTCATAATAATTTCATATACGACCATGAATCATAATCAAGAGTCCCTCATTTGTAATTAAGTTGTCAAGTATAAAAAAAACACCCTATTTTTAGACAGACAATATATTTTTTTCGTACAAGGGTTTTTGATTTCCCGGGAAACAAACTTTTGAATTACGGGATCCCGTTAGTAAATAATAAATACCCCCAA
Source organism: Lepeophtheirus salmonis (assembly GCF_016086655.4). Taxonomy (NCBI): domain Eukaryota; kingdom Metazoa; phylum Arthropoda; class Copepoda; order Siphonostomatoida; family Caligidae; genus Lepeophtheirus; species Lepeophtheirus salmonis. Next base: position 3,612,577 of record NC_052134.2, on the reverse strand, counting down.
ATTTAAATGATTCATTTTATATTTAAGAAGAAATGTTGTTGTTTTTTTTGGTTAATTTTCCCAATTCTCATTTTCTCCATTTTTTTTGATTATCCCTCATTGTGCTCTGATTAGTTTTCTAGAGCCAATGAGTCCTGTTTTTCGACATTTCTAACGTCATTTAATTTTGATAAAGCTTGGAGTTGTATCCCACGATCTCGGGAGAGAAACCCTAGTACGTACAATGTGCACCAATTTACTTGTATGTAGTATATTTTGAATTGAACATACCCATATACATAGTCATTCTTTAAAAAGGATAGCTCCCATATTTTAATGTGTATTCATACTTTTCATCTATTATAAGTTAAAGAATTTATGTATTATATATTCAGAATTTATGTTCCAGTGGAAAATGATATTACTTTTTTCGTATAAATTATTATTTTCATATAGGTTATAAGTTATTATAGGTTTTTAATGGAATTGAATGGTGTTTCACATTCAGGCCAAACGTTAAGTCGCTAAGTGCTTATACATCCCAGGGACTGAAGTACATTTCTAAAAAATAGGATCTGCCGGTAGCGTTGTGTCAGTCCCAAATTCTTTGTTCTGTTCCTGTCTTAGGATATGCCCTATTGGTACTTAGGACTGCTTCTTAAGCCCTTTTGTTTTTCAACTTTTGTCAAATTTCGATTACGGCTTGGGATTAGGTAAGGTATTCAAAGTTTTATTTTACTATGAGGTCATCTTTAGGTAGAACCAAGGCTAATATAAATAAAAGGTAAGAATTTTCAATTTGAGGTATCGTCCTGTTTGCTGGACAAGACAGACAGATGTTGATTAAAGCATGCAACCAATCATATATTATGACGTCGCTATTAAATCGCGTTGTGTAAGTCCAACATCAGTCGTACAAGCGTTATGGTATAAATTTGTATTTCTAATAAACTTTGGGGAGGACATCTAGTTCAAAGTTTGAAAGGAGACAAAAGTTATTTTCTTGGTCATTAAAATTAAAAAAACAGAATTAATCCTTATTTGATATAAATTAAGGAAGATGGACATTATACCAACTAACAAAAATATTTTTAAAGTTTTTTTTCTGAAGCTAAACTATGGAGCAAAAAGTGACAAAAAGCAAACGTACAAAAAAAGATGATGCGTGGATCATCAAATCTTCCCAAATTTTTATCTCATTTTACTCATTAAGACAATTTTAGAAGAAAAAATTATTATTCTTTTTATAAGTTAGAAAAATGTCTATCAAAACTATTTCATCCAAAATAACTAAAAATATATTGTTAGTATCTATATTCACTAAGTAAAGAGTTTTTGGGGTTTTCATAATTTGATCGAGATATGCGACTTAAATTTTGAATAGGTAATTTTTATACCCCAAAGCAATTTTTCCATACTACCCGTAATTGAAATTGGAAAAAAGTTGAAAATAAAACCTACTGTTGTTGGTTCTTGAACTTTTCTTAAAATTATCGTTAATGTATGTATTAAGCCCAAGGTGGCGGATAATAAAGGTGTGTTGCTCACGAATTTTATAATTTGACAGAAGTAAGCTAGCCCATTTTAATGACGTAACAAATGTGTCGAAAATGCTGGCCCCTACTTGTATTTTGCTCTAACGTTATAAGGAATCTAACTCAAAATGTAAGATTTGCTACTTGTAAACTGGGCCTGGCATCATATAAAGGGGGAATTACATTTTATTTTCATACTATACCAATGTAGGTATGAAAAAAAAAAAAAATAGGTGACCATCTATCTACGTTTATGAATATATTATTCTTCACAACTATTAGTATTGGTTGCCTTGTTGTTGTATGTTTGAACAACTTCATCTAATCATTTGTGAATATTTTTCCTTTTCTTTCAATACGGGATATATACCGCTATCTTAATATTATATTCAATTATATTTTAAAAATAAGTGGATATTATTTTTACTTAACGTGAAACGCTCATGTGATAAATAATAAACTTACAACTAGATTTTAATTTTTAATTTATGTTGATAAAGAGTTTATCTTGCTTACAGAACTGAAAATGATGTATTAAATAAGTGTGATTTTTACTTATCTCTCCTGAAAGAGATATATATATTTTAGTAAATACTTGAATAATACTCATAAAATCACATTTTCTAAAGACTTCTATTACTTGTAATAGTTTGCAATACAGACCAATAAAAGTTCTACAACTAATAATAGGAAGGCGTTTGAAATTTTTTATCGCCTGACGACAATCACAATAACAAAATAACATTTACATGTCCAAAATAAAACCGAATTAATCAATAAAATAACGGAGAACTCATAAATAGGGAATGCCAATTTTGAAGAATATCAATGATACTTTATTATTTTTTCAATCAATACTAAACAATCTTACTATTATTTAGTTACATTTGAACTATTGTTTTCAGTAAAACAACTTATAATTATATAGTATGGAAAACATATAATAATTTATTTATTTGTGTTGAGATCCTCAATTTTTGCGCGATTAATATCCCAATATGGTGATAAGCAATTTGGCTGTTTGGAGAAGGATTCCCAATCAATTGTGAATTTCAATGATAGTAAGATATTTCAACATAAGTCTACCGAAGTTAAGAGGTTTGTTTTATATTTTGTAAAACACATAATCACATAACAGCTCCGAATAACTATTTATATACCATTACGTGGACCAAAATATCTAGAAAAGAGAAGCACATTATCTTTACCAGTCTAGGATCATGTTCCACTTGTTTTCCAATAACAAGTGACTCAGTAGTTTTTTTTGATAAATCAGGCTTGAGCTTGAAGTGTCCAGTTTTTATAATTCGCCGTATAGACCGTATATCACGAAGTCCAACTTATAAATGGAATTGACATAATTGTGATACAAATGAGTGATTTCTGCATCATATACATCCGGGACACAGGAAGGAAATAGACACAAATCCAATTTTGTTTCTAGTAAGGATACTTGCATGAACTAGTGCCACATGTTAATGTTCGATTCTGCTCGGAGTCCAATTAGGAATTACACATATAACTCAGCCATAAATCCTCACTGTTTCTTCTCGTTTTTTTACGCTATAATTTTTCTATTTTCATCTATGGACCTAGTATTACTTGTTGTATATTAAAAAAATAAACTGATAATTAATCAGGTCACTCTGACAGTTAAGCTATAATGACGTTTGATTAGCAGCTACGAGCAGGGGAAGAAGGAAATAAATACAAACCTTTCTATTTATTTAGCTGGAAGGACGTAGGGAGAAGTTAATCTGATATCGATCGTCAATTCTAGTTTTAGTCCAACGAGGACTTGCATTTATAATTTTGGAACAAAAAATGTAAATACAATGTACTTCTAAGAACTTTGCATATCTTTAAAATAGATATGGACAAATATTTTCCAATTCGATATCATTAAAAAAATTATGAGGATCCCTTATAAGTTTTCCCGCACCTCATACTTTATCTTTCTATCTCGAAATTGGAGACAGCAACAGCACAAAGTTGAAATCCAATTCTTACAACCTTTTAATGATAAGGAAATAAATTCGGTACGTCAAGTGTAGGAACGCTAAGTGAAGAATATTTGACGGATGAAGAGAAGGATCTCCCCTTTTTTGAGTTTATTCGGATAATTAGAACTTCGAAGGGTCACTCAATTAAATGGAAGGTAATATGGCGAATTTATTTCTTTGATACCTCCATACTCGACGCAAGATAGCTCACTACTGAATCGGCCAAGGGCAATACTGTCAATGTTTCTAATATAGACTCACACCTCTATAACGACATGTGTTATGATCCGATGTGACAAATTTTAAACAAGATTTACATATTTCAAAACTGAGCGGAAAATACGGAATTACTTTTCCTCAACCTATCATATAACACATATGAATATAGTTTAAATTGCTTCATTCATTCATCTAAGTGCAATAAATTTGAGTGTTATGCATACCCTGGCTATAGAAAAATGAAGAAAAAATTATACTTTTGATTTTCTCCCTTTCTCCAACTTGCAGAGCAAATATCGAAATTTCTAAGAATGTTCTCCCATACCAATACGATGCAAATATTAGACATTTTGACCTATTTCCTATTTTGACCAGATATATCAGCCCACGTCTACTCCAAATCTACAAAATTATCCCATTCAAAATAAAGAGGTTATGTGATTTAAAATGTGAATTTGTTTGTTGGAGTGAAAATACAATGATTCATTAATATAGGAATGCACGAAAAATTACTTACAAGGCATTTTCTCTGAAACATACAATATACATTTTAAACCACAGCAACTCTTCATTTCAAAGGGGGATAATTCTTAAAGTTATAATTTTATGCAAAGTTCTTAGAAATAAATTGTGTGTAGAGTGTTCATGCATGTTAGATGTGCAATGATGCATACTTTATGTCCCGTTGGTATGTAAAATAAAAATAAAATTAACATGTTCACCCTGACAATTTTGTGACTGTTTGGGAGGAGATGAGCTAAGATTTAATGACATTCTATTTGATCAGCTGCAAGTAGACGTGAGAGGAAGAAAATAAATAAACAATCTCACTCTGTTTAAAGCAAGGTTGGAATTAATCCAATGTCGATCCTCAATTCTAATCAGAGTCCAACAAGGGACTTACGCTTAAAACCTCCAAGCCAGCCCTTATTATTATTCTACGTCTTTCATGAGCACACACATTACCTATTACTTTAATTTTAGATGTTCTGTCTTCAATAATTATCAAACAATGACACCAGCGTAGTAAAATAAATAAAATAAAAAAATGTTCAGATTACCAACTAGAAAACCGCTCCCGCTTTTTAGGGCATATTTTATACACCTCTCTGGATGTGCTAACCCCACTTTGCTCAGTATAAAACGAGTCTTTTTTAAATAATAATTTATTAACTAAGAAATAATTTATCCTCTACAGTCTACAAGTGTTTTAGATTATGAACTAGTAGCTATAAAATATGATTGTAAATTTTTTTCAATTAGTCCATTGACGCTTATAGTTATTATTAGTGATGAAAGTTGTGTATAATATGGATATTGGGCATGTTAACCCCCCGAAAATCAACATTATAACCCTGACAATTTGAAGAATGTTTTGGGTAAGATCAACTACAATCAGCTGCGACAAAGGATGAGGGGGCATTGGTAAGAATTAATCCGATGTCGATCCCCAATTATACTCTGTGTCCAACGAAGACTTAGAATTATAACTCTTCAACAAATCTTCAAGGTTACTCTCCGTCCTTTATGAGCACACATGGATGTTCAACCAGGTTTTGAATTTAATTTAATATATATATAGTTAAGGAAGTTCACGGGTCGTCATGAATTAAATAATAATGCGAAATGCGAAGGAAAAGAAAATTCAATCTTCAGATCACCAATTCCAAAAAAATGAGTCAGTTGAAAAATTCACACGATTTACATCACTAGTTATCATATTGTTACTTAGGTACTGACGGATATGAGACGGTTGTATACTAAACTGTTATTAAAACTGGTACCTGTAGCTCCATTATGTCATTAACAAAATTGGCCCGTCGGTGACGTAATTCTCAAATTGCTGACACTCTCCATTTCTCACCATCGCACACAAAGTTGTCTTTAATATAAAAAAAGTGTTTAAAGAGGTTCTTTTATATAAAAAAATCAACAAATTTCATAGCAAGCCGGCACCTCAAACAAAAATCCTGGTCTCGCCTGTGTAAATTGCCCTTAACGATATTTTGTTTTATATTTTTAGTCAAAAAGTAACAATTACTGATACCTTATATAGGGACCGGAACCAGTGCAAAAATATTCACTCTACTACTATGAGCAAATAGAGTTATATACTCATCAAATATTATCTTAATAATGGAGTATCTAAAAACCCCTGAGAAGTACTCACGTAAGGCTTTGAAGTGAAGTAACAAAGGGTTCATCTCGTGGTAATAGACGACATTTACATGTTAATTAATTTATATCCATGTAGATGTAATCAAACATCTATTCAAAATCGAAAATGTATAGTTTACCAGTTTTTTTATTAGTAAATATATCTAAATATGTATGTTAAATATATATTTACTTTCGTCAAGTTGTTGAAAGATTTATTCTCTCATAAATCAAACAGTTAAACATGCACTTATACTATTAATGTACTCGGGAATGCAACGTTTAAATATCTATAGCTCCTTTCTGATATAATACAAAAGGGTTTTGATATGTCAATAAATGGAGAAGAGTGGATTTAAAACGACACATTCATTAGAAGGGTATGAAATATAGGGCTCTATCCATATTTCAGCAGATTTCAGACAGTATTCTAGTAATTATAAATTGACTCAAAGGGTCGATTATTGTTGATATTTTATTTTCCTAGAAAATTGATTTAATTATTTTTTATGTTAAAAAACGAATTAAAGTGTTTTTGTGGAAAAAAAAGAGATTTAATCCTTTTAATTTTTGAACCATTGAAAACCAAAACAAGCGGCCATTTTTTGTGATGTAATCATCAGCATTTCTGGGCAGGTTCTTAAGGAAGATGATGACGTCACAAATCGCTATAAACTACTTCGTTTGATCAGTCATTATTGTACAGAATAACTTATAAAAAATGGGAATATTCGAAATTACCTGTTAATAGTAATTTAGATATTTGATAAATCCCCAGATAAAAACAAGTTCCCGTTTTGACAAGTAATATATATGGGTATCTTTTACATTTATGTTCCGAGTACAAGTATATATCCGGACCCATCACTATTATTAGATACAAAATTATTTGGTTACAAAAATTATGCTATGATGCAATAGTTGTGGAAGATTGGGGGTAAGGGGTCTATTTCTCGCCTAAATTTGTAGGCACTATCAATATTCGTGGTCTATTCAGTCAAGAAGCAGGGTTGATTGATTGGCTTGATTGAGGGCCTTGCAATCATTATAATATTATATAATCATTTGAAAGACTAAGAGTTGTATAAAGTAATATTAAAAATAAAAAAATGGTTTGTTGAAAAAAGCATTTTAAAAATAGAAAGAAATATATTTTCCTAAAAAACCGCCATTATATGATATATGAAGACAATTTATAAAAACAGTAAATATGAAGGATTGCTCTTTTCTATAAAATGTCCTTCGATAATTATTACCAAGATGAAAACAATACTACCCATTGGCATACTAAAAGAAAGATACTGAAATTAATATGGCCACCCTGACAATTTGAAGAATGTTTGGAGGAGACCAGCCATGAGATGAAGGGAAAAAGTAGCATATGGTACGAACCTTTACTGTTGTAGTATTTTAAATAAGTCAAAAAATAAACAAACACGACAGCAACTTGAATGAAAGAAGTGCTAATTACTTCTCTGCTATCAATTAATTATCATCTACTCAAATAATAGTATTCATATTCGAAAATACTTTGTATTCACTTAGGGGACACGAATCCATGACTCTTTCGCACTCTTTGTTCAAAGAAACAAGTTCATGAAAAGGTAAAAACCATCGTCCTCATCTTTCTTTTAAGATTCCAAATTGCTCCAACTGTACTATGCTTTACAATTTTTCATCTCTTATGTCTCCCATTTTCTCGTGTTGTCCTATGATTAGACCTTTGATTACATCCCAGTATCTTCTCTGGAGTTTGCCTCACTAAAAGCCCCAGGCTCTACTTCTGATACATTATGGATAAAAACGAAGTAGAAATAACTACTCTTGCCTAATATTATGTTAAAGGTTCGAACTACTATGCTTATATAACGATCATTAATGAATATACTTAATTAAAAAATATTTTTCTGCAAAAGAGCAATACCTGTTTCCCCTTCCATCAAAAAATCAACATTACACACATCCAAATAATGATGAATCATTTGGCAAAGCTAATTACTTATTAGACATGTTAACTTCACTCGTTTATAGTCATTTTTTATATAAACTATTAAAAATATAGTTTTTAACGCAGGCATTATGACTTGAGATTACAAATATATATATTAATGGCCTCTTTTTCTTCATGAATATTATAATATTAATAAAAAACCCAGATGCTCATAATGAAGGGATCTAAGAGCAACAACAGTAGACTCCTCTTCTTTTGAAGATGGCATATTAAAGATGATATAACTCATTATAATGATTATTATTTCTTGGATATAAAATGAGTCTTTTCATTTTGTATAATAATGGTTCAGAATGGTAAACTAATTAAATATTTTATGAAAAATAAGCGAATAAGAAGCAAAATAATATTTCAATTTAGAAAGCATATTTTGGTTCATTATTAGTGTTGAGACTCAGTTCAAGACCGAATTTATTCGATTATGCCTAAAATAATTTTTTTAAGACCAATTTGGAACGATATTTGTGTCCAAAGAGGATATCAAACACAAGACTAATATTTAATCGTTTTAAATATTCAAATGATTTTTTTGGAATAATTTTTTTGCTTTCTATTTTTATCTAAATTTAGGGATCCCTATACTGATTTATACAACAGATTTACGTTCATACGCCGTTATTGTGCCAATGTTCAGAATTTTGAAGCAGACATGACGTCATCAACCAGTCATTTTTAGAATCCCCTCCTACCCCCAAAAACTACTTTTTTAAACAGGAATGTGTGGTTTATTTAACTTTTTCAAACTAATAAGAAACAATCTGCTTATGTTCTGATCATTAAAGCCTTTTTATACTTAAAGCAATACTCTTATTATATTTTAAATTTATAAGTATAATTTTAAGATAACATAAAGGCCAAAGTTCACAAACAAGGCCTTCTAATTTTTATCTTAGTGCATGTACTGGGGTATTCAATTTTTAGGGTAATCTGTTAACTTAATATTCTGTTGTGTATTGATAAAAAAGTAATGTTTTGAAAGATTTAGTCTTCAAAAGTCATTTTAAAATGATTTTTTTGAAAAACAAAATTATCTATTTCTCAAGGATTTAGAGGCTTTTCAATTTTAAAGTTATGATACTAAATTTAAAAATATTATTTCAAGTTTCTTTCTTTAAGTTATAATATAATCCTTTTTTTTAAATTTCATTTTTTTAGCCCAACGAACTATATCAGATACTTAAACGAACAGAAACACGGTACTGAGCTTCATATTGAATCAAATAAGTATGAAAGCTCAGTTCTAAATTTGATTGGAAATGGCCAAATTAATATAATTTACTGTTATGTTGAGTGTCACAATCAAATGTACATATAGTTGGACAGTTTTATGGGAAACTATATAATAGATTCAGTAAATTATATCTATTAGTTTTGAGCTCTTGTAGCTTTAAAAGTACATAAATACTTGGAATTTTAAAGCTGACAATTTTGTATAAATGCTATATAAATATTTTATTAAAACTTTGACGAAATCAGAGGTTGTGGTACCAAAAGTTATATTTGCATCCCTCTTTTACGTGGAATCATTTTTAATCTATTTAAGTCATTAAAAGTAGTCATATATATATAAAAAAAATATTTTTCTATGGGGAAAATACAAGAGTCCATAGTGGTTTAAGATTTTTTGAACAACAAAAAAAATTAAACAAATACAAATTTATTTTATATTTCTGTATGGGTATGATTACTAAGCATTACGTATATTTGATCAAAAAGGTAAATACTAATATTGGGGTTTGCTCTTGGAAATCCTAGACTAGTCTGAGATCAGTATATTTATCAAAAAAGGTTAATACTAGTGTTGGGATTCGCTCTGGAAATCCTAGGGTGGTCTGAGATTGCTATATTTTTTGTTGGACCGAACTAATTTGTTCCAACAAAAAGACCGGTATGAACCGGTCTCATATAAATATTCTCATAAAATATAGGACCGAAAAAAATTGGTCCATAAATTGAAACCGAAAAAAAAATCGGTCCAAAAAGTGAGACTGAAAAAAATCGGTCAATGACCTGAAACCGCAGTCTGGACCGAAAAATCGGTCTTTAAAAAATCACATAAGATCGAAACGGAAAAATAATTAGGTGCTGGGCCTAGTCTAAACACTAATAAATAGTATTAAACAATACAGACAAGGTGTTTACCTTTACATTCCTAATTACAATATAAACAAGTATGGTTATGATGATACTAACATTGGAAATGACTTACATAATAACTTGGATAAAAGAACAAGAGTCACATTCATAATATCCTATAATATGATATTCTTTTTGCTTTAAGATGCTTTTTCCCTAACTAATAGTATTTGCAATATTATATTATTTGCACGACATCTGGCACTAAAATAAAATAGCGATGTCTTCTCTTCAACCCTTCTTCTTCTCAGTTCATTGCATCTCTGCCACATATTGATTAGAAGGAGTTAAACTATAAAAATAAGTACAACGCCTTTGTAACCCAAATTCATTATGTATTCAATTTAAATACACACAATCGTTGCTACCTTGTTATTTTGTAGATCAAGTAGTCACACAGTTATAAGAAATTAAGCAGGCACTCAAAAATGTGTCCTCCGTAGACAGACACATTTTGCTTTATTGACAAAATATTTTTAAAGTAAAAACACAAAAGAGGCAAATATTGCAATAAATATCTTCTTTTTGTTCCTTTAAATCTCTGGAATTCAATTGGAGTTATTTCAAACTTTGTGGACGTGAATGAACAAAAATTGTAGAGAATTTGTGTAACAAAAAACCAAATGTTAGCTAATTAAAAATGAAATAAATTTTGATTTTATTAAACAAATAGATAATCATATCCGAATTAACTTCTTTCTTACGTGTTACCAAAATTATATATACAATGTTAAACAAGAAATATATTAGCTTAAGCCAAAAACCCGCAATTTTTAAGTCTAAAATTTTAGAGAAAGAACATCATTAGTTGATAAACTCAAAGATTTACTTATGATAACGTCGTAGTGTATATAATATTTTGCTGATATAAGGGTACATAATAATCCTCTCTTATGTTGTAAAATATCTAGAACAAGAAAATCATATTTTCTTCATTTTATAATTTTTGATCCAAGCCTACTTTTATGATGACACGTCACAAATGTTAGTATAAATTTATTCAAATGAGCTAATTTTTGTGGTGTACATATATATCAATGTTAGTGTAAGTTGTGTACTAAAGACCCCCTTTTGTACCATGGGTACACCAATATCCCATAAATTTAATATTGGTTAATGCACATATTCTTGAATCAATTTTTTATATTTTTTATTTGATAGTAGATTTGTGAAATTATATTTACATACATTATTAATAATTAATTAAAAGGGAGTTTTGAATATTTAGAAAGCTACTATAATGATCTGTTAAATAAATATATGCTTTTTTAAGTATCAACTGGTATATAATAGATTTCTTCTTCGTAATTCCATTTGATTTGCTGATTATTACACAGGGAGAGTACTCAAAAATGGGAAAATTTTAAAAAACCGTTTTCACTTCTACATATCTTTATTTTGAGCAAAAGTTAGTTATTCAACAATATACTACACTTTTTATTCGATATTTCCCTCTCCATTCTGAATGATGGTGTCAATACGGGGACGAACAAAAACACAGCCAACCTCAATGAAGTCCGAGGACAAGTTGCTCAACTCCTCCGTGACCACAGCCTTCAGGGCATCGACATTTGGGTGATAAGTCTTGTTTTTCTTGCCATCTAAGACGCACCAAGAAGCAAAGTGTAGGGGGTTCACATGGGGTGAGGACGAAAGTCTTCCAGCCAGCAGGCAGTCATGTTCTTCCTGCAGAAATGCTGCACCTTCTTGGATGTGTGTGCCGAGTTGTCGTCTTGGGTAAACACATAGTTTTCCCTGGGGAACGTGCTCTTCAACCATGGAAGTACATGGTACTTGAGGACTTTCTAGTGGACGTCGTCCGTGTAGACTTTCTCGTTGGCCTTGAAGAAGTAGGGACGCATCTTGCTGATGTCAGATGCGACGACGCCAAGGACCAAGACTTTGGCCCCAAAGGTTCTCTCGATCTGAGCTGATCATTTCTGCCAAGAAGCAATCATTTATTCTGTTCAAAACAGCGTCTACTGTGAAGATCTTCTTGTCGGAGATTTACTTCTGCGCGGAGTAGATCGCAACACCTTCTGCCGTTTTTCTTGTTGATCGGACATTTTTTATTGTACAAAAATAAAAATAAAAACATCCAATAGAAGTTTTTTTCAGTTCTTTGTAATGACGTCAAGTAAAAAATTGTCATACTTTTAGAACAGAGACTAGACGGCCTCAAGGAGCTTTTTAATTTATGAGACTTCTCCCTCTATACAAATACAATCACTTGAATTGAATATATATAATGAATAACAAATTTATGGTGTTCTTACAACAAAATGCGTATATTGTGCAGGAAAGATAAATGAAATATAACTTTTGTTGTATGAATGGCTTGTGATGTACCTTTATGTTAACTAAATGATAAAAACTTTTGCTAAAAATTAATCCTCTTAAATTTTTCAATAATTTATAAAGGGAATAGTAAATTTTTTTGATTATTTATGCCAAATGACATTTACATTTTATGTAATAGCATCATCCATAATGGTTGTGTCAAATAGAATATGAAATAAAAGTACTCTAACATGAAAAATGAGAAATTGAGCATAGATAAAAAAAAAAAAATCAAAAACTCTTTTCACACCCAGAGGTACATACGTGTCCCATAATGAGGATGAGATTGAATTTTTATTAATTTGAATAATATCAGTTTGATTCTAAAGATCTCAAAAGAACGATATTCAACAAAAAATTCTTTCAAATACCTTTTGGGGGCTTGAAAGGATTAAAGATATATTATTTAGGTTAAAGAATCTCTACATACTGCAAATATTTTTAGTCTATTGTCCTTAAAAAATATACTGAAATTACTTGCTCCAGTCCCCATAAAAAAGTTACAATGTATATCACAAAGTTACGTGAGAGCTGTCAATCATAAATAACTAAAACTCTATAAACTGCATTCGTATAGATCAACAAATCATATATTTTTTTTATATATAATTTTTTAGACCGGAATCTGTCTTAATGAAGTTGATATACATACATATGTTGTCATCAGCTTTCCCATTGTTACGAATGATATTTTATTCCTAATGTTCTGAAAGTATATGCTTCTCTTCTTTATAACTTTAACTTTGCTTTCATAGAGAAATGAGTATTTTATTAAACAAAGTTATATTTGCTCTGGAGTGTAACTATCATTAAAAAACTTTTAATTTATGGGGACATTTTTAACTAATCTTCATGTTTTAAGTCGAAAGGATTATTTTTTAATATTCAGAAAAATGTCATACGAAGAGTCAATTGTGACCTCAATATATTGTTCAATACAGAAAGACATGCAATAACGTCATAGACGGGAAAACGAACAAATACTAACTGTCCAAATCGAGTCTCAAGTCTTTGCTCACAAGTTCAAGTCCTTGAATATTTCCATCGAGTTCAGTTCAAGTTTTCTAATATATTTTGAGCTAATTTTAAGTTCATAACTAAAGTAAAGGCTCAATATGTAGTGTTATGGCTTTTCTTGAGCTCAGTATAAGATAACTTTCAAGTTCCTATTAAGTCTTTGATTGTGAAATCAAGTCGAGTAGTAAATCTTCAAAGATTGGACTTAAATACAAGCTGAGACGCTAGTCTCAAGTACAGGTCCCTACCTCTATTAAATATTAATATCTTTAACAGCAATTCCCAAGTTTGTCATCAGTGCAGAGGGCCATAGTATTTTTTATCCCAAACATTTAAAAAAAAATGAATGATTTATTTATTATTGATGTAATCTCTTGCTGAGCCCTTGACGATGCACAAAGACTTGAATGATCTCCGCTTGGGAACTACGGGTTAACATATTATATCACTATTAGTGTGGGGGAAGTTGCGACTGGAGTTATATAAATATTAATGAAAATGTGTTGGAGATTTTTTGGTGTTGGCAATCTGAACTGAGATTTTTTAATTATTCGTTCGGAAATACATAAAAAAAAAAAAAAAAAAAATTAAAACAGAGGGAAAGACTGATAGAATGCCAAAGAGTGTTTTAAGTCCGTGTTGGACTTAGAGTAGAAATGAGGATATACACCCGAGCAATTCTTAGCTTACTTTCAGTTTATTTCCTTATTTTTAAGGTTGAATGTAACTGATCAAAAAAATGCCACGATAGTGAAGCTGCTCTACTTTTATACATAATTCAAATGGTAAGGTTTACCATTCTCTTGTAAATCAATGGCTTAGACTGACCTTTTATAGGTCAGTCTTAGGAAATTTTTTACTAGTAGAGCTACCAATACTTCCTTTTAGAATCAAGATCAGTATTTTCCACCTGGTACATGAGAAGATGTCTAACACAACCTATACTTACTCATTTCATTGCTTATTTAAGCCGTTGCAAAATCCCAAAAACTCCACAACAAAGCATCAAAGCCATTAAAAATAAGTATGTCACCTCTCCTGAGAAATGATTTAAGTACATAGTACTTTCAGGTACTCTTAAACGGCAAAAAAATACTACAAAGAGGGGTGAGCAGATTGTTTGTTTCTGCAGTTTAACAAGAGAAACAACTGACCACATACTGTGGGAAGGCAGCAGATTAACGGGAAGCTACAGTGAAGTACAAATCATCATTGCAGAGGGATTTACCCTCCAACTTTCAAAAAATGATTTTTTATCAACATCAAACAACAGAAAAGTCCAGGCAAGGGAATAGTATATAATAGCCAGAAAGACTCAACTAATGCTTTTAAATTTTTTTTTATTGTTAAAAAAAAAAATGACAGCCTTTTTGATTATGTACTTACATTAAGAGTTTGCGAATTCTATTTTTTATGTATATACTTTAGACAAATATAAAAAAAAAAAATAGAAGAAAAATTGCTTTATTTAATGAGATATAATCTTCTCCAGTCTTATCCCTGGTCCACGGATCAACTCTCTGTACCTCTCTCATCGGGAATACTTTATAAGAGTCAAACTCACAACCTCCTCTACATAATGAGACCTTCCATCTACTTGCATGATCCTCCAAATTGCTATATCTCGAAAAACTCGAGATTCCTCTCTTCCTAATCCAATAATATATTCTATCTGAACTTTAACTAATATGACGGAATGGCAATCATACACGTTGTACCCAAAAATAAGACGTCTATTTCATCTGTTAAAAGAGGTCAAGAGTCAAAAGAAAAGGTGAAATGGAATATTATATATCCATTAATGCAATATACATTTGGATATTTTTATTTCTTAGACAAACAGTAACATAATAATTATATTTTATCAAAAATACTCTTGGGCTGTTAATAAAAGTCTTAATTGTAAGTGCTGATGGGGTAAATAGCAATAGTTAGAGTTGTAGAAAATATGACTTGCCGGTATATAAAAGAGACAATACTTGGAAGGGGAGCCGTTTAGTTGTCAGTACGCTTTCTTACATTAATTGTTGGTAACTAGGAGAGGGCGAAGAAGGGAATGTACACAAATCCTACTCTTTATTTCGAAAGACATAGGCAGAAATTTCTACAATGTCGATCCTCAATTCCTCTCGAACTCAAACAAGGACTTACAAAGCCCTAGTTATACCCAGAGACAATTCAATTGAGAATAAGACAGGTATCCTTGCAGAGTTTACATCAGAGTGTCCCAATTAAGAGGTTGCAGTCTTGTGTATAATAATTATCCACATGGAGTCATAGAGTAAACCAAAAGATCCACTGTCATCGAATTCGCTCGTGTATGTGGAGTGTTTGAGGTCCACTGTACTTCCGTGGGTTCAGGCAAACGTCCCTGACCCCTACTTATGGCAACAGTACTCTGTCTCTTGCCATATGTTCAAGATCAACCAAGAGTTTACTTTTACGATTTCTGGCCCCCAAGACCTGGCCCTACAACTCTTTCGATTGTAATCTGTTGGATTAATTCTTCTAGGGAAAGTTAGAGAGGGAGGACTGCTCCAAGCACCCCAACAGCGTGGAAAGACTAAAGGCAACCATGAAGAAGGAGTGGGCGATGACCTCGGCTGCAGATGTGGATAATACCTGCAAGAGCTTCAGGGCCAGGATCGAGAAAGTTATTGCCGTTGAGGGCAGTCACATTGAATAAAATAATACATAAATGTCAAACAAATAATTGTTGTTGTATTGTTTACATCTGTATCTAGTCTATAATTTTAGAAAGTCACTTTTGAATTATGTTCGGATTTATCTCGCCAACCCGTACACGTATAGCTCTCCAAGAAATTATCAGTGAAACTCCCCATCGTTGATGAGTACACACGTTCCTTGTTCAAAAATAATGATAACAGCTTTGAAACATTGTTTAAGTTGCAACAAAAAAAAGTATTATTCTCGTTTTATAAAATGTTATGGTATAATTTGTATAAGAAATATCATGTTTTGATAGAAAAAAGGTAGTTTAGTACTGATTTGTAATTAGTATTTTGTATTCCATGTCAATTCACTAAATAAAACTCCAAAATATCACAAAGCCATCACCAATTTCGATAATTTTTGATGCAAAAGCCTGTATTCATGTTTTAATTACTGAAAATCAGACGTTTGAGAAGTGGATAATTTTATCGAAACTTTTTTCAGTCGTATATTTATATAGACTTTAAATAACAGTCGTTATCTATTCCTTTCAATTTTGAAGCTCTTGAAGGGGTATTCTTAGAGTTTTGTTCTCAACAATTTGATAGGATTCGAAATCTATCAATTCAACCTAAAATAAAATATTTTAATTTTTTCATGGATACAAAAATTAAATAACTTTTTTTTGCAGGCCTAATTACCGGGAGGGCAACTGAGCCTGGCCTAAATATAATTATTTCAGTTGGGAATACGTATTATTTTTAAAAAAGCTGTTATAATTCTGTTTTAATTCTCGTAGAGGATATATTTGATAAATAAATTTGTTTTTAGGTTACAAGGTAATAAACCTAAATCATATTTTTGACAATGCAAAATCAAATACATATTTTAATGGATATATTTTTACAACGGTGACGTTGTGAAATGTAAAAATGGATAAAATAAAAGTTTTTTATTTGGGATTAACCTACAAAATAGTATCCGCATCTCAATTTATTATATAAGAATCAATAGCAAATCAGTTGATGATGTACCTATATCAGTTTCTTTTTAAGTGGTTTCTTAAAAAAAAGATATTTATTCTAATATGTTTTCCTATTGGGCCCATGTAAGTCATTTCTTTTCAACAAATAATACCTGAAAACCTCCATCAAAGACCTTTTACTTTTGTGAAGGAGACAAAAGTGTCATTGAAGTGAAAATTGAAAATTCAATTGATAAAAAAGCTTGTTAAGTGTTGATTCAAAAAGAAATTTAGTTTTTGAAAAAATGGGAGAATGTCAATAATTTTAAACAAAAATTTAAAGTAGAAATTAGGTTTTCAGAATGATAAAATGAGCTTTGCTCTCAAGTAAATTTAAAATGATCGTGATTAACGCACAATAGTATGTTCAGACATGAAAAATTATAGGCATTGTGTTTTATACTGAAGTCAAATGTCACAAAATATTGAAATAGCTCGGCAGTTGCAAGGAGAAGATGAGGTTATTGTCAAACTATAACCTATTTCATTTCAGGGTTTTTTTTTTAAATTTCCTTTTTAATGGAAAGGTCAAGAGATGCAATCAAAGTAGCTATATGAACACAAGGGCTCTTCATTTTTGAAATTAGTTTTGTGTAAAATTTATATGTGACGTCATCATTATTACAACGTCATTAAACAGGGATATCGAGTTTATTTCAATATATTGTGATTAATTGAAAAACCTTTATTCACGTCAGACAGATATTACATTTTTGGTTACTTTTGGCTTATTATGAGGCTCTAATGCAGGGTTTGGCTTCTCCACTTTAACATATTGGGATAACAAATCAATTATTTATACTTTCATGATTAATGATAGAGTATTAATGCGTGAGTTTCACATCAATTACCTGAGACTTGAGAGCCTTGGAACATTTTAATATGAAAATATTTCACGATGTATAATGATATTTAGTAATATATAGAACAACATATTTGGGTTTCTTAAAAAGCTTCTATATTGACTTCTTAAAATGTTTATGGAATAAGTGAATACAATTTATACATGTAATGATTTATATTGGATCCTAAAATTGGATTCTACTATCCCAATAAATTAGAATATATTTTTTGAAAAATAACCCGTTGCCATTTAAAAAGTGAATGGATTATTTTAAAGTAGTAATATCTTACTACCAAAATTTACTAGTGAATATAAATAGTTTTTATAGCAAATTGATTTTTAAGCATAAACTATATTAATAAAAAAAATTATATTCAGCTTAAAAAAAAAAAAAAAAATATGTATTTTACTTTTCTTGTTTCGATAGAAAAATTCAGGGTCCTCTGGCGAACTAATACATAACAAACCAAGATGTTTAAACATGAAATATATTCTCATGAGTAATTATTATCTTATTTGATTTTGGTTAGCTCATTCAAATGTTAATAGAAAGTCGCAATACCGGGGCGTGCAGAATTATTTACCGATTTTTGTTCAGAAAATATCGTGGACATTTTGAATGACTTGAGAAACAATTTATTCATACATTTTTAGAATAATAAAATAGTTTGTGCTCAAATTTAATCAATGTAGCCACCATTTGACTCAATGATACTGGTCAGGCGACGTCTGAAGCTGCCACAGACTTGCTGGATGTAATCGGCGTCCATGGAGGCCCAGGCCTTGTTGACAGCAGCCTTTAAGGCATTTATGTTCTTGTGTCGTTTTTTGCAGGCCTTGGTCTCCACGTGCGCCTTGATAGGGAAGTCTAGTGGGTTCAGATCTGGGCTCTGTGGGGGCCAGTAGTCCTTGGCCAAAAGTGCATGTTGTCCTTGAGCCACTCCTGAGCTTTCTTGGAAGTGTGGGCAGGTACTCCATCTTGTTGAAAAACACAAGGAGAGTTGCCGACTATGGATTTGATCCACGGAAGGACCTTGGACGCCAAAATCTTCAAATAATCCTCCGCTGTTAATCTGAGCCAGTGGGGAACCATACCGGCTTCATGGCCTTCCCGTTGGATCTCCAAAGCTCACAACACGGTCATTTTGCCTGTTGCAAACAGGATCGACCATAAAAGTTTTCTCATCTGAAAAAATGATGATGCGTCCAGATGAGCTCTTGATATCATTCAAGATTTTCTTGGCACGCTAAAGTCTGACTTCTCGCTGACGTTCAGTTAGCAGAGGGTGTTCAGTACGCCTCAGGGACTTTCCTCCAGCCCTTTCCAATTCCCTTGAAACAGTTGATCTCGACGTTCCCATCTTTCTGACCATGTCGGCAATGGTCCTGTTGTGAGTCCTCTTGAACACTGCCTTTACTTGCCTTGTTGAGACAGTGGGCTTCCTGCCAGCCCCAGGGGAATGCTTGAGATCACCCCCAGCCTCCAAGCGCTTGGAAACGTTGTAAATTGTCTTCAACGAGGCCCCAGCCTGTTCCTTAACGTTGTTTTGAGGCACTCCCGCTCGGAGGAGGGCTGCAATTTGGATCCTCTTTGTTTCCTGATTGGACATGGTCTCACGTGTGGAAGTTGTTATGCTCTCACAGGAAGGATTTTTGTATATTTTAACAGTAAAAATACAAAGCAATCAGATTGGTTGCCACAAAACCTCTTAAAAAGTATATTTACATCATCGGTAAATAATTTTGCACGGCCCGGTATAATGTGCGTCACTATATCTTTTTGGCGGCTGTAGCTCCAATAAAACTTTCTAAAGCCCCCAAAATGTTTATCATTTCTTACATATATTTATAAGTCTATTTTTTGTGTTATCACACATGAAATCCAAAAGAGTAAAGCAGGTTAGTCCAAAATTTAGTAAGTAAATGTATAAAATAACCAAACATGTTTCTATGATATTGTTTAGGAGCTCATTTAACGTCTGTTTTGACTGGAATAAAACCTCTTTTTATATTTATCTCCTTCTTCTTGTCTCTCCACTCTTCTCGTTCTACGTCCCTCTGTCTGTATATTTTATTCTACCTTCATTCGATGTAGGTATTTTACTTCTATATAACCCTGCAACGTGGCACCCTCTCCTAGAATATATTTAAAATAAACCTTTGTCTTGAATATGTGTTGTAACTTAGGATAGTTGCGGGTAATCTTTTTTTATTGCCCTTGGGGGTAATAGCTAGGAAGCAAATTATCTTTTGGACACCCAAATGTAGCAATGCTTCTGGAGTCAAACCTGAGTCTTTTTAGAGGTATAGCAGGGGCAGAGTCCTGTTGTCAGCTCCGAGAGTCTTATGAAACATCATAATTGCTAATATCCAGATCGTTGTTCACCAAAATCATCATTATAACAGCGTACCTGTAATCGGCCTCTGAAAATCTAATGGGCTTAAAATGTTCTGTTGTTGACTCCATGACGGTGTTTTGTCTACTAAATGAAACATTTATATGTATATTTCACTTCAGGGCCCAACTCTGATTGACAAAAAATGCCTGATGTGAAGTGTGAATTAATTAGATAAATATATAATAATAAACAGCATAAAGAAAACTACATTACTTGATACAACTGTTTCTATTGTATTGAGTGTTACAATATCTTAAATGTATACTTACTGAGTAAGTTTTGAACTTTGATGGAATTATATCTATTGATAGCGAAAGAAAAACAAACTCAAATGAGATTATATAAAGGAGAAACAATAGAAAACTTACGATATTATTACAAAAATATTACTTTTTCACAAAATAAAGAAAAAAAAATACTTTCTACTCTAAAAGTCATTTTTTTCTAGAATATCTTATAAAAAAACTTGAAAAAAACATTCATTTTTTCACAATAGTCTGCCTTATATTATAAAATTATAATTTAACCATTGTGGCTAGAGGTTTTCCGAATGTTAAAAGAAGGCTCTATCTTCGTTTTACTTACTATTGCGGATAATACAATAATTAAATTCAAACCGTGTAAAATAACGTGCCATGCTTGTTAATTATACAATTATTTTTAGTCTTTTGTATCAAACTCCGACATTGTAATATGAACTTAATATTCACACTAAAAATTATGCTTCATTTTTTGTACCCAAATAAGTGGCTTTAAACATGACATTCATATCAATGTAGAACTACTGAACAATGACTTTATTCATAATATAAGCACATGAGTACATACGTATATCAAGAAATTAGTATACTGCATAATTGTATTCTAATTTAAAAAGTTAAATTACTATCTTAATGCATGGAATGAGTCATATTTTTAATTTAGCACATGCACATTCAATTTCAATCATATCAAGAGTTAAGGTGGGTTACCACACTTATCGTTCGATAATATATACATATATATATATTTGTGTTATTGGGATAAGTGTTGCTCCCACAAAAAACTTCCTTGAATTATTTACATATATATATTTGTATAAATATATCTACCAGTTATGCTCCTATGAAATGATACTTTAAAAAAAAAATTAATCGTTTATTATGAAAAAATGGTTACAGATTTAATTTTCAAAGTATGAACCTTCACTAGCCAAAATTTTACCCATCTTTCCGGCAATTTATGGATGCCTTTCCAAAAAAAAAAATTGTTCGTCTTTGGCTGCAAACAGGCTATCGATCTATTTTTTGGCTTCAGCGTAAAAATCGGAGCCTAAATCATTGAGTGGGTGGCTCATCGATGCAAGCAAGTAATAATTGGAAGGTGGCTGGTCTAGTGAGTAAGCCACATGAGCAAGAGTTTCCCAGTTGTACTATTCAACAAGCTGACGGGTGGCTATAGAGCGATATCGTGGTGCATTGCCATTAAGGGTAAATTACCTTGTGTTGCCTGGCTTCATATTTTGGGCATTATTGGCGTATAGCATGGTTCAAATCGGTCAATTGTTATTTCTAGAAATCACCATTAACGGTTTCACCGGGTTGTAGAATGTCATACCATCTTCAAACTTTTTCAGTGCCGGAATCGCTCTTCATTTCTCATGCCAAAATTATCCCTTTAGAATTTTTCAAAACACCTGAAGCACTGTGCTCTGTTTAGAGCATGTCCAGCGTAAGCTTCCACAAACCTTTGATGGGCTTGAGAAGCGTTTTTCTTCAATTGGTAACATACAATCAATTATGTCCACACATTGCAGTTTGTAGACACAAAATAAGACATTTTTTACGAGCGAAAAAAGTGCGTATGAAACTATACAAAAAATGAATTAAATATCTTGACACATGTACAAATAAGCATTTAGATTTTTGGACCGGTTTATAATATATATACACTTATACAACGTGTATACATACGATAGATGTGGTAATCCACCTTTATTTGTAGACCTTTTAACTTTAATGTAATTAAATTAAGTGATGTAGGTATTTCATTAGCAAAGTAACAAATATTGTAATAGTATATAAATACATATATATTTATATTGGACCTTAGCCCACACTTCAAAAATAATTTTAAAATGGGGGCTAGACAATTTTGACCCTACTGTGAACAAACTAGATTTTCAATGACAAGTATGGTTGAGGGGAGGTCAATGCAGTTTCCAGGCTAAGGAAGGAGTGCCAATGGTAGTCGTGGAGGTAAACATTCCGGGGGTACATTGTATAAGCCTGCACGTCATACTTTCTCTTTCTATCTCGAAATTGGAGACAGCGACAGAGGACAGTTGAAATTCAATTCTCGCAACCTTTTAATAATAATACTTTGCTAAGTGAGGGGAAGTGATTCTTTGGGAAGAAAAGAGTATATTATTTGAATAGGAGGAGAGAGATTCCAACTTTTTTTTGGGGCATTCGTATTATTTGGAGTTTGGAGTATCACGAAAGTAGATTGAAGATTATATGGAAGAGGTTATGAGTTTATCTCTTATGGAGTATCGAGGGAGAAGTACGGTAGTTTCCAAATTTGCAAATCCGTCCCTTTTAGTTGCTTTTGGTATTTTTACACTTGAACATCGATAACATTGCATAATGCCACTCTGGATTACATAATGATCTACTCCGGCCTTCACTGTCCATGAATCAGACTCCTAAAAACCCCAGACATACACCATAAAAGACAAAATCACCACATAATGAGACTTTCATCTGTTTGATTCATCTTGATTCTCCCAAGTGCTAATTGTCCGTATACCTCGAAAAAGTCGAGATTCCTATCATCCTACCCCAATAATATACTCTTTTCTGCACAACACGTCGCATGGCCTCACTTACCCAAGTCATTTCCTTCGTATTAAAAGGTTGAATTATTGAATGTAAAATTTCTGCTCTGGCTGTCTCTAATTTCGAGATAGAAAGATGAAGTATGACGTGTGAACTAACTTATACAATGTAGTCCACTCTGGAATACGCTGTGCGTACTAGCTGCAGGTGAGGGATGAGGCTTATCTGCCAAGTTGTTCTGAACAAAGGCAAGCACATTTAATGCCACATGGGTCAATTGTAGAACAATATTACATCTATAAAAAAGTATTTATACATATTCCAATAGCAACCAAAATTATTATTATATAATTATCAATTATTTTTTTTTGATGTGACACTAATTTTAGAACCCCCCTGGTAACATATGTACCAGGGGGTTTAATAAAATACCTGATAAATTCATGGAAATGCTAGGTGGTAATAAATTCACCTCCCATCTTTTCCCTGAGATTACAAAAGTATAAATCTTGAGGAAACAAATAAATCCTTCAATACAATATTAAAACTCCTTCCAATTGTACGCATAGTAAGGAAAAAAAAGCAATTCAAGGATGTAATTTTATATATTTTTCCATATATTTTCTCTCATGGCTAGAGAAAGAAAAAATATAGGTAGAAAGTTTATAATCACATTGAAAAATATTCAATGAAAGTATATTTATTTATTTTTTTCCAATGTAGAAGTATATTTTGTTAAATACGGTCAGTGAGAAACCCTGTGATCAATATTTGTAAAAATTAGTACTGGTCTTCCCAACACTTTTTTTGTACTCTATGCAGCTTCTATGAATTTTAACTTTAAGCTCATTTAACAAGGTAAATTCTGCAATGTGAAGAAATATTTGCGTTCTGTTCATGAGGGAGAATGATATAAAAAAATTAAAATCATGCCTTGGAAAAAAATATTTAATTAAAATAAATAATCTTCTATTCAAAGTGGAGACCCACAAGTTAATCCAAATGATTATTTTTAAATACGAGGCATAATTACGCAACCAAGAACTAGCTGAAACCAAAATAAAGAAGTTGGTTTTCTTTTAATATCTGTAAGTATACAAATATCAGAGCAACACACAAAAGGCAACTCGTTTGTTAATCTCCTCTACTACAGTGTTTGTACCCATAAAGCTGCCAATACCTTGGCATCTTCATCCAGACTACTTACTATATACATAATTATATTATAGTCTCATAAATCCAAAAGAACAAAAACTTATGCTGCAACAAAATGGGTGCCTCAATGTTGCCATTCTCCAGCCCTTTGCTCAACTCCGGGGCTTTGCAGTTGGGGGCATCTAGGAAAAGAATGTCTATTGCACCTTTCGTCCAAGTTAAGATTTGCTCCAAGATGTCATCATGACTGCGTATAGGCTATGAACACGGCCTTCATCGTCAAGAGTTGCGAATCTCTTCGGCGGTGTATCGAGGCTGCTATTGCGTGTACAGGAGGATATATTGTAGAAAAATATATAGCTACATATAATATTTAAACATATCACAAATTGGTTTGGAGTTTTTTTTTTTGTGATTCCATAAAAATCACGTTTTTTTGCAATTTAGTCATGCTTCTGCAAGTATCTGGTATCATCTCTGTCTTAATAGGTACGTTTCGACACTTAATTTTTAGCTTTAATTCTATGTCGTTCATCATAAACTCTTGCTTTTTATAATGCAAGATTAGTAACTTTTAAGTGAGTCATATATTTTTTTTTATTTCACGCTGAATCATTGACGTCCACTCTTTCTATAGAGCTTCTTAAATCAAGCAAAGAATTTAATTTATCAATAGTAAAAATATATTTTGAAAATATCCACCTATTTTATAAGTAAAGAATATAAAAAAAAAAGCAATGAAAAATCATTAATTTTAATTAATAAATACAAAATGTGCAACTCCAAAAGTTTGTAAAACATTGTATATTAACTTCTAAAGATAATAACTTTTGTGTTGTTTTTGTGGTTTCAATTTCATAATTATGTACGCATAAATAATAGCTCTATATGTAACTATAAAATACTTAAGCTAATAAGGAAATAATGTTTGCCTAGTTTTTTTGTTGTTTACTTTTTGTTGATTTTTATTCAGATTATTCGGATATAAGATTCTAATTACCTAGATACTAAATGTGGGTATACATGATTGTGACATAAAATAAATTTCAATATAACCAAAACAGCATACTTGGATGTTGAGCAAAAAACATTCATGCTTTCTGTTCATTTTTAGGCGACTGAGCGCCTGAACAGAAGAAAAATTGAAAAAATAATGGAAAAATTATTTAAACGGTGTTCATTTAGTTGTAAATTTCTTCGCTGTTTTTTATTGTTAAACATATACAAACCAGATAACTTTTTCTACTAGAGGGCTCTGAAGGTAACGCATAAGTTTTATATTTACAGGGTGAGTGGACAGAATCTGCTGCATATCAAAGACAACATTAATCCATCAGCTGATGTTTGATCGGTCTGTTTTTGGTGTTAAAATTTTTCCCGGGTCATAGGCTTTAGTTATTGTTTCCACTTGTAGGGATAGCATGATTTTAAGTGCCCACGAAAAGTCATTATGTTCAATGAGAGAGATCGTAGGTGTGCTGCTATTCAGATTATGCTTAGTGATCACATCAAATTCAGCAATGCTGACATCTCTGGCCTTCTGTCAATACCCGTTAGAACGGTCAGAAGTCTCAGGAAGCAGATGGAGGAGTCATCAGACCCGATGGACGTTGTTGACAGGAAGAAGAAGGAGGAGAAGAGCACCAGGATTGTCCGGGACGTCACCTTCATCAACAAGGTCAGGGACATCACCGACGAGAGCCCCCAGCGTTCTATGAGAGCCAAGGCAAGTCTGTTGTCAGCAAAAGACCGTAGATGTGGCAGCAGGACTCGGCTCCGGCCCACTAAGCTAAGCAGACTCAAGAATGTCTGAAAAACAATGCTTTTGCGTTCGTACCCTTCTCTTCTTAGCCTCCCTCATCACCCTGGTCCTACGTGGAGAACATGACCAACCGCTCCTCCCATAACACCAAGTAGTCTCTCATCACCTGCATCAAGGAGAAATTCAGTGAGATAGAAGCAGCGCAGATCCAAAATGCCTGTATTCCGTTTAGTAGCCGTATTGAGCGGGGTTTGGCCCCAGACGGCGGCTACATTGAACAGATAGCTGCTTTATATTCTAATAAAGATATTCGTTTTTATTTTATCAATGTATATGATAAAATAAGCGTGTAGTTGTTGTTTTTTGAAGCGACAGATTTTTTCCACACACCCTGTATCTATGCAAACCTATACGAACTACAGAAAAGAAGAAAAGAATGCATGCGTCAAAAGATTAAGTGAAGCTATCTATGGTAACTTAGAATTGACATCTCTTGAAAAGAAAAGTTTTTTTTGAAGGTGACTAAATTTTGACAAAAAATTATCATATCATCAATATTTTGTTTTAAAAGAAATTATTCAATGAAGGTAAATAGTTTAACGAATGAATGGAAGTTTTCCAGGACTAAACAAATGAACAAATGAACGGAAAAAGTTTGAACAGGCCCAAACCTGCAAAACAGGATGAATAATGTTAAATAGAATTGTATTATACATTCGTGTTTTTACAATATCAGAAGAAAATGAATGAACGGCTTATCTTTTAATAGATTAGACAATACTTGGAAACAATGAAACAATCATTCATTTTAACTATGTACTACCTCAAAAAATACGATAAAAACCTCAAAATATCATAGTGAATAAATAAAATCAATTCAATGCCAAGTAAAATCGATTCTTATTGTTCAAAAATATATCTTTTTCAAAATAAAAAATATTATTATTTCAAACGCAAATGCATTTCATTGACTATAATTTATTATGTGATTCAAATATGAGATAAACTTGAAAAAAATATCGATGGGAGGAACTATTTTATCAAATAGAATAGGTTCAAATAGAAGCAGACCAGAAGTAAGCCATATTGCTCCTGAGGAAGTGTTGGTTCTTCTTGGATGTATGACGTCATAATTGACTTCTTGATGTAGGCAGTCTGAATGGAGATACCATTGATGCGGAGGGGGCTGCAAAGGCGTTGCCTATTTGTTGTCGTTCCAACATTTTTCCTCTCAGAGACAAAGGATAAAAACAAAAGTTGTTTTGTTTTTATCAAAAAAAGTCGAGATATTTTAGATAATTAATTTTCATTTTTGCCAGAGCATACTAAAAGCTGTCTAAACTCAGAGTGGTTACATAGGTAAATAAATCAATGTGTTATTTTAATCCTTTATTGCGTTAGTCACTATTTCTTAAAGGATCCTCCATTTCTTTGTACATGCAATTGAAGAGTGGCATACTGTCAATAAATGTAGTAATGCACTTTGTAAACTACAACCTTTATTTATACCCATTAATTTTCCTATATATTTGTGCTTATATAGGTGTACATTCTACGTATTAATTAAAAACCCAACAGCATTTTAATAGGTAAACAAAAAAAGAAGGTATTGCTGTATCAAATTCGAGCTTGCACTCTAGGGATGGTGTAGCTTTCTAGTTTGAGATATACTTTCAAGAAATAAAGTGGAAGCAAGGGTAAAAATTTTAATTCTCACTTATTATAATATCAACATCGAGTCATTTCAAAGACGATCGATAATAGCTAATATATTACAGAAGTCATCAAAGGTATATGGTCTTTTTCTAAATACATATATATCATATTCTTCTATCTTAAACCTAAAAAAAGTCAAAATACTCAAAAATTCAAATTAAAAAAAAAAAAAAAATTGATACAAAGAACTTGATACAGATTCGTGATTTGTATGTCAGGTATGTTTATAATTCAGATGTGGAATCAAATTACCATGTGCAAGTCACATATAATATTTGGATACCCTTTTATCAAACAGACATTCCTTATTTTGTTATCAAATGACCAAAAATGTACCTTTCGAGTCTCAAGTCAACCCTAGTATAATTCCTTGATCCCTTTTCCATAACTTTTTTATATATAAGATATATTTAGTCAATGAAAATGGGCAATATATATGAGGAAATAGGGACTTACGCGCATAGTTTCGACAAAATGAAGATAAGTATTTATTGAACAACCATTTTAAACGTACTTTGTTATCAATTTTTTCCTATGGGCTTTCCACTGCATTAAAAATAATTATCTTGCTATGCTTTGAATTGAATATATGTATGAAACAATTAGTTTCTTTGAGGAAATTATCCATCTTCCTATTACTATGAAGATTTGGATCCCAACGAATGGAAGAAACACATCTAATTAAGACCCTTTAGCAATATATCATCCTTTTTACTGGTTGATCATTTTTGTTAGTTTAATCACTATTGTGTATTTGTTATTTTAATATATAAATTGGAATTAGTCGATTATGTATAAAGTCATAAAATCGTTCACAAACTTTAGAATTTAAAGAAACTAAAGGAGAGTTACCACATCTATCATATAAGTAGACGTACACTTATATATAAGAATATCCATACATGTAAATCCAGTGTGTTTTTTAGCCAGCCCGTTAATTTGTCATTGGTAGTATAAAGAAGTAATTTTATTTTCCTTAGCAGTTGTCATTATTATTTAATTCCTGAGTAGTAAACATTCTTTCTTAAATAGATTCCTTTATATTCAAAACCTGTTTAAACGTTTGTGTGTGGACATAAAAGATGGACCGTAACCCTGAAGATTTGTTGCAGAGTTATAATTGTAAGCCCTCTTGGACTCAGATTCGGATAGGGGATCGACATCGGAGAAATTCTAGCAAAGGTCCTTGTTTATATCCTTTTTTCCATCCTCTCTTGTCACAGCTGATTGTAGCTGATCTAATGAAACGTCATGTTTCTCTCATCTAAAACCTTTTTCAAACTGTCAGTTTGACTTTTTTTTAACATACCCATTCATACTGGATTTCACCTTTGGGTATATATATATATATGATACTGGGAGAAGAGTATCTCTCTAAAATACTTCTGTTAATCAACAAACAAATGTTAATATATACAATATTTATATATACGAATACGTGTACACCCACAATAAATTGGGTAACCCGCTTTAATAGTTCTTTTTTAGATATATAAGTCTTTTTTTGTGGGTTCAACTAAATGATATTGAGGATCATCTGATTTTTTTTTACTAAAATGGTTATCATATTATCACATGGTGTTTCATATCACTGTAGATATAATATAAATCTTTTGTTGCTATAATTTAAGTATTAAATAAATATTATGATTAACATTCTCATTATATATTTCAATATTTCTTCATGGCTTTTTGACATAAAAACGAGTTGGTTCAAGTATATAATCAACTAAAAAGATGACAATACAATTAAATTATGGTGTTAAATCAATTTTTTTAATACCAGTGGTCCATTTTTGTTTCTTAAATATATCTAATATTATAGAAAGGGGGACCTAAAATGAGGGTTAGTCACTTGAATATTATCCAAGGCGGACACGTTCAAGCTTATATGTTTAAAGTGAATCCTCTGGATATGTTATCAAGCATTATTTAGTTATAAGTTTCCTTCTGATGATGATAAAATGATATAAATATGAAAACATTGCTTTAATGTACAATTTGCAAAAATATTCATATATTTAAAAACAAGTAAAAAAAAATATGATAAATTATGTTATAATTTTTTTAAGCATATGATAACTTTATATTCATGTATGTTTAAAGGAGATATTGAAGCTTGATGATACAGAAAAAAAAAATATATATATACTTTTTAAAAATTCAAGTATGATAAATATATTTTTGATAATATTCTTCTTTTTTTTAAAGTAGATAAATATATTTTTGATAATATTCTTCTTTTTTTAAAGTAGGATTTGAAATTCCTTGAGATGAAGGATGATGAAAAAAAAAAAAAAGGAGAAGACAAAAATCAATACCTAATGAACCTCCTAGCATATAGCTAGCTTAAGAATGCCAAGTTTTTGAAAATTGATATCTATGAAACCATTGAGCTTTTCTGAAATACATAAAGATACAGGTATTCTTTGTTGTGTCTTGATGAGGTGTGTAAGACACAATCAAAACATAGGATTTTGATTCGTATATCAATTTATTTAAATCATATTGTACCAAATAATATCGATAAGTAAAAGTAATATTTATTTTTCTTTGATCATAAATGAAAAATAAATCCAAACATAATAACTAACAGGTGGCAACGGAAGGCCAGAGACCATTTGTTTTTTTTTTTTTTTTCAAATTTCTCCTATCCATTATTTGAGGTTGCGAAATTGTATAAAAAAAATCAAAGTAGTGCTTCTTAATGTTAGAATTATATGCAAGCGTTCAAATGTTGCAATAAAAACTATTCTAGTACGTCAATTTATACACTAAGAGGTGCCAAGCAAGAAAAAATACTTGTAAATTACGTCAAACTTTCTTATCGTACGCGACGTCAACTGTCAAAAGGCAAAGAAAATATTTTAGATAGTCCTACATGAAGGACTCAAGTTCAATTTATAGAAAGTATGTATTATGAATGTGTTAATTCCAAAATGCTTTGAAATTTACGGTTAAAACATCGATATTTCCTTACATTGTAATAGCATTAAGACGGCTCCAATAAAAATAGTATTTAAATTTCTATAAACTGAATGAAGAGAAAGTTTTGATAGATCTTCGTCTGTTGTCGTTGCCTTTATTTAAAACCTAAAATGTAATAATTCCTAACTAAAAAATATCTTGACTTTAATGTGAAGAAATGTTGGTCTTTTCTTTTTTCAAAACTCTTCGTCATGCAAAGAACTCTATTTCAATTAATCATCCGTTACTACATATCAAAGAGTAATTCATGAGTTGACTATATTCAGTGATATTCTCTTGAAAAATCCGCACCCAAAACAATGTGAGCTCTTTGTTATCTTTTTGTGCCAGTCCTTAGTCACAAAAGAGACAGATTCCAAAGAATGAACTTCTTTGAAATTACAATCAGTATGAGGATGAAAGGTAGTCAAAAGTCATGTATAAACTGATTCTCAAGAAACAGGGAGACTTAGACGAGGAGACGAATAGATGAATTCCTCTTGGTAAATGATTGTTTCAAAATATGAGATAGATTTTGTAATAAAAAGTTTGGGAAAGAGTGGATCTATTTTTATAACAAATAATCATATTAATCCCACAAAATAGTAAATAAAACCACTCGAATAAAGACCTCTTGAATAGATATTATGGAAGCTGCCAATTTTTAGCCAGTCAGAGATAAGAAGGATAAAACCCCTTAGTTCTTTCCTTATACTCATTGAACATTTGATAATTATCAATGTATTAAGTACATTTTTTCAAAGTATTTATGTAAATTTCGTATGTTTAAATGGGTATGCTCGGTGAAACATTTTTTAATCTCTAGTGAATCAAAAAATATCCTTTCCATATTTACATATCTTATAGGTGACATAAATAGCGGATTTTAGGGTGATCAGGACCTAGGCAAAAGTAAATATTCTTTTTTTCGTTTATTTTTTTAAATATGATTTTTCTTAAAGGAAATAAAATGTGGGCCCATTCAAAAAATATTTTGACCTTTTTAGATAATAACTGCTATGGAATATTCCTTGAATAACTTTTTTTTTGTAAAATCATTTCTTCTGAAATTGTGTACACATTTTCTTGAATGACCCTTTAAAAAAATAATTTTTATGTACTTTAAAATGACATTAAGAAAAAATTAATAAAATATGCCATACTTTAATCAATTTATTCTCAGTATATATTTTTAATTTAAAATTAATTATAGATATTAAATGTCTAAAAATATGTTAAAATACAAGCAAATTTGTAGTAAATTTTTTGGTTCGTGTTTTAAATTTTCCAAAATACTTTGTTGGTTGAAATCGAACCAAAGGTTCAATAATAGAATTTGCGCATGTTACATTTTTTTCTAATTGTACATCAATAAAGTACTCTATATATTTCAAATTTGTACCAAAATAAGATCTTATTAGATCTTGTGGACCTCCCATTACCTTCTTCCAAATTTCATTGATAAATCTCATATATAATAACATACTTATATTAAAAAGCCAATATCTATTTTCATTTATTTGAACATTACGTAATTCGTAATATATATCATTTTTGATACAAGAGTTTCGGAATTTTTATTTTGAAAAGTTTGGAATTTTTTGACCTCAAAAGTTTCATGGATCCAATTGCAAATGTATAATCAATGGTTGATTAAACATGACAAATGTGAATGTCTTACGTATGACCTTCCAGTGTTTTAAATGTATTGCCTCATTCGGAAAAAGTGGACAATTCAATTGTTTTTTTGAGAAATCGTAAATTTAATTTTAGAGCCCTTGTTAGTAGTTAGTTGTTATTATTTAACAACTCAAAAATCTCGACTTACAAAAACTTCAACAAATAAAACATTATTCTTTTTAAAAATTGAGAAAGATTTTAACTTGAGTAAATCCGAAAACTCATAACCAGCAATAAGCTAATGGACGTAATAAGGAAAATTACATATCGTGCATTAGAAATGATATTTGGAAAAAGTTGTTTATTTACATACTTATACTCGGTAATATTTATCAAATTAACTATAAGTATTGAAGAAATGAAAATACTGGAATTTAATATAGGCTGAAATGTTGAGCAAAGTTTTTTTATAGACATATTAGTGACATTTCTATAGTTGAGTGATTTTGTCAGACAGTACAATTTTGATAAAGAAAAGTTAGGACTTGAGTTTTTTTATTTATTGCATTATTCGACACAAATAAAAAGGATAAATAGGATTATAAAAAAATAATCATTGGAAGAATGATTTTACTATTACTTCCACGTAATATTTATATTAGTCAATCTAAATGTGTAAATAACTTGGGACTATTATAATTAAAGAGTTAAAAAAAATGAGCTTCTTAATGAGGGAAATCCTTGCAACTGATTAATAATATTATCTTGATATTCAATCAATCCCAGCTCAACCAGTTTTTATTTAAACAAATTCAATATCAAATTTTTATCCATAAATATATTTGACTTTCTAATATTTTCTAGATTTATTCATGATAATATGTGGAACATGAACTCCATTTCCTTTTGTTTTTTATTAAACAAACTACGGTATTTTTTTTCTTTCAGAAGAATAGTTGGAGCATTAAAAATATGATTTGACGGGATGTAATAAAAACAAAAAATAATCGTGGTACCCCTAACATTTCGAAAAATGTTCAGAGAAGATCAGCTTAACTATCATAGATGGTGTTTCATTGAATTACTCCAAAGACATTCCTAAATTCTAATCCTCCGGGTTACTCTTCGTTTTTTTATAAGCCCACTCACACGTAGTCACTTTTATAAAAAGACTTTCTTTCCTCAAGAATGAAAAAACATGAAAAAAGAGAAAAATAGTGACTTGTCCTATAATTAGGATCTCTATTTTTTTTTATTCTTCAAAAATAGAATTATAATTATTAATATTATTATAGTTTTGCATTGAATTAGTGTATAATTGAGACTCCATATATTCTATATTTATATTTAGTGAGATACATATCTCACAGATGGGAATAGTTGTGCGATAAAAGGGATTTCTAATTTTCACATATCATCCTTAAATTCATATTGACATCAATCAGAGGTTTCACAAATTTGTTTATCACTTCATACAAGAAAAAGTTCGGAGAAATTTACATTTAAAAATAAACGAATCATCTCGTGGGAAGATCTAACTGTTCCAGAAGTTAATAACTTAATTTTTGGAAATCTGAAGATAGACACACTCCTTCTTCAAGGAATTCATATTTGTCCTGAATCTCGCCTTAAGGTTGTTCTAGTACAGAATTGGATATTAGTAGTACATTTTCTCACGTACAAGATTGTCCCATCAGTATTGTCAAAACTTCTGTTGTTCATTAATTAATTGAAGAAAAGCTTATCGAGCCATACGATATTCGAAGAATAATTATCTCAGCAGCAGCAAGAAATTCATTTTTTTCCGTCAGGATTCTACAGTTGCAGAGAACATAATTTTATCCAGCAGTCTACATTTCAAAACTATAAATTTTATCATAAGACAGTTTAAGAAACATTACAATAAAATTTAAGTCTGAGTATATGTTACTTATTGAAGAATGAATATTTTTTTGTTTTGCTTTTTAATTGTCCTTATCATTTCCTTTTCTCATGTCTTTTATCTTTCAGAAAGGGTTTCTTTATATATTTCTTAGTCAGTTTTATATTCTAATAATGTATGTGTGAATATGTTTTTTGATTTTTAGGTTTATAAAAGGAAATTAATTTTTAACAATAATATTTAACTATGTTTTTACATACACAATTTTCCATGTATTTAGTAATTATGAATGAATACCTTTTGATATGGAACCAAACATTTTATTTACACGAATTTTTGTTAATTGTTCTCTATGTAACATTTTTTATAGATTTAACAAAATTTGGAATTTTACACAAAATCACTTTGATTTGAATTAAGACAAAATATTAAAGTGTAAATGAAACTATTTCAAAAATACAGGATGCAAGTACGTACATTGTATGTCTTACTTTAATATCATACATAGTCTTTTTAATAAATTTAATCTTTAGAAAAAAATGACTAATTCTTCATTTAATAAATTACTTGAAAAAAGATTCTATATTTCCATATTATATATATATATATATATATGTTTGTAATGAAAGAAAACGAGAAGATATTTGTTTTCCATACTTTTCTTCATTAAATAAGAAATACAGTATGTTACTTATCGTCGGACGTTCCAAATTGTCGGACACTTAACGGTTAAGTTGCTACAACTCTTTAGTACGTCAACCTATGATATCAAAAGATATTTTTATCTAATCTTCTTACATATTTAATAATCATGTAATATCTGAAATCGATTGAAAGTATAGTTTTTGAGAAACAAAAGTTTAAAGTTTGAGGTTCTAATAATTTGTAGTTAAAATTCAACACTTCTATATTTTCTGGTGTGTGATAATGTGAAGATATTTCGTCTCTGTCTGGTTATATTAGAATAAAATTGTCATGCTCAAATTCAATAGGAGTATTGACATAAGCTTTTTTTTATTTGCCTCATTTTGGTCATCTTTTTTGCGAAGTAATCGCTGAATGATAATTGTATAGTCTCCTCTAACAGATGTTCATGTCCGAAGTTAAAAATTATAATTGGAAACTTGAATTTTGTGCATTTTTGATTGTGTTCTTAAATCTTTCAGAACCTTTTTACTCGATGTTTTAATGGAAATATTCTTGTACAAACTTCTTACTAACATATTTGTCAATGTGGTTTTAAAAAAAAATCTCAAATTTAAGACACGATGTCTATATAAAGTACATGAACATAAAAACCTCTTTGATGTGTCCGACGATGCGTAACTTTTAATACATGTATATAAATATAAGCTTTGGACTGATATTTAAAAAAAAACGTCTTTTTGATATTCTTTTAAAAATTGTATATTTTATACTTGAAGGTAAAAAAATAAATTAATATAACATCACAAAATAATTAATAATGAACAGGCAATGTAAAAAAAAATACAAAAAACACACCCACTCATGAAAACGAATAATAAAATAATAAAGGCTTTTCCGAACTACTTATTCTTTTTGAATAGGAATACTTCCCAGTTGGGTCAAAATGATCCTTTTGCCGGTTCAAGGATTGAAGTTTGTAGAGAGATCATGGATAAATTGTCAAAATGGTGGCTTATAAAAACTCACCTTCAAGGATATAATTGTTCAATGATATAACCTTAAACGACAAGAGCCTCCGTATGATTCGAGTAGGCTTCCCGTGTCAGGTTTATCCATCAAAGTTCATATGGACAGGGATCAATGGAAATTAATCAATTTTTTACCGACAACGATTCCCCTTTACAATTTTATTTCATTTTATTGAAATAAAGCCTCTTTAAGTATTAACTAAAAAATAACTTGAATTTTTTATGGCTATAATAAAAAAACTCTTTTTTTGTATATTCCTCCCCAAAAAAGGATTGACAAAAAACTTCAAGTTATGAAGAAAAAACTATGTGATAAAAACTGTGATTTCCCCCCTCCCTCCTTCTATTTGTGGGATTCTAAATATTGATTTAAGTAAAATTTTCGTTTTCCCATTGAGAATCAATGTTATTGGCACCTTTAGGGGATCCATAAAATTTTATTTGGGGTTGACCACGAAAAATTAAAATGTTATCAAACGTGATGAATTGAATTGGCTGAGTTACTCCATACAATGATTGGTTAGGATGAGAATCCGGATTTATATTAAAACGTGAATCATACATTAGATGAATAAATACAATCATACAGAAATGCATTGGATTTCTTCTTTAGATAGAGTTGGATTAGCAAATAATAACTTGTGTTCTTAAGTTCCCTTTCATCCTTATTTAACAGGTGCAATGGAGATTTATCTTTCTTTCTTATTTTTGTATTTTATGCTTCGTATGGCTCTCATTTTTATCTTACAAAATAACAGGACCCTTCATCTAAAAGAGTGACAAATTTACATTTGAATTTATTTGAATTGATTTTTTATGCTTAATAAAAAATATTTTTTTACCAAGAAACAATTATATTATTTAATGGATTTATAGAATATTTTTTATTATCTTTATAGGAAAATAGTTTTTTTTTTTTTTTTTTTGATAAAAGCTCAGATGAAGAACATCTTCCGCACACTTTTATCAATAAGTTATATGTTTTTATGAGAAGGAACATCATATTATTAAAAAAAAACCAAATGTTTTGATCATAGAAACATCTCCTTTTTTTTTGTTCATTTATTATAGAAATGATTGAGTTGGTAGAAAGCTGACACATGGAACAAAAAAATAACATAATTGTAACACACTAAATAGATTATCCCAGTCAAAGAAGAGTGTTGATCATAGTATTCCACATAATTGTAAACGTTTAAGCTTTGTTTTTCTTAATATAACATGGATGTGTACATGAATATAAAAAAAAAAAAAAAATACAATTTTATGCATAAGGACCCATAATATTTAATAATAAAAAAATATGAATTTGTATATATATATGTATAAAACCTCCTTCTTTGAAGGATCGAATGTGTAGTGATGGCATTTTTATAGAGTGCGAGAAGAAGGTTCGAGCGAGATTTACATATGTTACTACTCAATTAAGACAAGACCTTTGTTAATATCATAAGTCTGTTAAATGATTAGGGGATGATTAACAGAAAAAAACTTTAATATTACTCCTTTTATATTGCTTTCTAAAGACCTATTTTACTGCAAGACTTAAAACTAAAATCAAATGAAGGCATGAAAAGAATTTTTTTTCAAAAGTTATGACGTGATCAGAAAAGGGTGAACGGGTCAAAGACCGGTATTTAAATATGTTGAAATGTCAATATATATAAGTATGGAGTTGTATAAAGTTTTCGTAGAGCATAAGGAGAAAGCAGAAATCAAACTTTATTAACATCAACTGACTATTACACGATTTAGGAATGAAATTTTTTTTTGTATTATCCTTTATTGACATGAATTCAAACATTTACAATCCCTTAATAATGGAACATAGGATATTAGAAAAAATAGTTTGTTAAAACATATTGACAAACTAAAATTAAAAATAATACTATAAAATATTGAACACTTAGGAATATTTGGAAATAAATATCTAAAATCATATTAATTGGACGTAAACTAAAAAAAAAAGTTTCTTATTTTTCTTTAAAACATTCCCCTAAAGACTAAATGTATGTAATATGTATACACACATCACAACACCATTCAAGACATATTCGGAACGATGCTACATTCAAAACGTACCCAAGAAAGCCATAAGGCAATTACATATAGGGACAGTTTAAATTCTGAGTACTTTCCTAGACTCTCAAGGATGCTGCTAAGTATTTTAATGGGAAGCGGGAAATTGGCTTCTTCTGTCAATGTATAAAGTAAAAAAAAAAAACCATCACCTTTTTATGGGTGTGTCAATGTGAATCTAAAACTTATAGGAACGTTATGAATTGTTATTAAGTTATTTAATCAATAACTGGACAAAGCATATTTCTAAAAAACGATAGTTTTTGAACTTTTTATCAATAATTTGTAAAAATAACATTAAAAATACATTTAAATTATTGTTTATATTGGTACATATAAATAATTTTTAATAGGATATTGAGTAAAAATGAGTACACTTCATGTTTTTAATTCATTTTTCGACGTTTGTGCACCTGAACGAGGAAAAGTTGAACGATCAACGTAAAAACTCTTAACAATGTTCATATCTTTACTGTTTCTTTTGTTTTTAAATGATATCCTTTAT
Organism: Lepeophtheirus salmonis; assembly: GCF_016086655.4. Taxonomy (NCBI): domain Eukaryota; kingdom Metazoa; phylum Arthropoda; class Copepoda; order Siphonostomatoida; family Caligidae; genus Lepeophtheirus; species Lepeophtheirus salmonis. The sequence goes on along the minus strand of NC_052134.2, from coordinate 3,574,059 downwards.
TTCAAGACCTAAAGTAAAATTTTACACTTTTCTATCACGCTAGAGACGTTGAGCATATCATGAACTGAGATTCTAAATTTTATGAAGCGCTGGTATGTTAAAATACTCCAAAAAATAAACGTTTCACCCTGACATTTTGAAAATGTTTGTAAGGAGAGAAGCATAACTCCTATGACGTTTAATGAAACGTCATAGGAGGAAGGAAAAAAAACACAAAGTCCTCTTCCTATTTAGAAATGATATAGGCAAAAACTTCTCCAACGTGATTCTCATTTCTCCTCCAAGTCCAACAAGGATTATAAATCATTTCTTCACAACAAACCCTCAGTCCTTCGTTTTTCATGCACTAATGATTATTTTATACTTATAGTTATCTCTTCAAGAAGAAAAGAGTAATTATTATAGCCTTTGTAACTAACAAAAATATTTTTGGTACAAACTACAAGAAGAACCCTATCTTCAAATTGCATATTTAAAAAAAAATATTAATCATGAATTACTCCATATCTAACTAAGCAACTTACATGAAGTAAATTCTATAAAACAAAATGATATACATAACGGAGATAAATGATTAAGTGATATCATTTATGTTATGTCAAAATGAACTTCTACGAAATAAGACATTTTATCATGAACAACAAAATTTGGACAGTAATTCAACACGTGTTGATCATTTCGTTTAAAAAATGAACAAATAAACGGAAAATGCGTTAACGGGTTGTTAAAGTCTGTTATCTTCATATGTTTCAATTTTAAAATACTTATAATAATTGCATTGCTTTAATACGCACGTACATGTGAGCCCTCATCCCTACAAATAGGCCATGTTTATGTATTAGTCCTTCCCAAAGAAAGAAGTAAAGACATAAATTAATTAATCTTCTTATATAAATTTTTATCCACAAAAATTCTTTGAAGACGTTAGTATGTCTATATTATCCCCTCAAAACTCAGAACGACTTGAATGATACAAATATTAGCGTGAAAATACTTTACCCCTTTATTTCTTGCTTCGTAATCCCTTTTATACAAAAACTTTTTCCCAGATTTTTTATATGTACATAATGTAGATAGGTGACAGATAAGTCAAGAAAAGCTATTTAATAGTGGAAAAATGTCTTTCTCAAGAAACCCCTCTTGTTCGTATTAAACTGTTGAGTGATTGATTAACTCTTCTTTACTCCATCCTTATACTAAATATCTCATGGGCAGAAAAGTTGAGGGCTTCATAAATAGATGCCACTATTATTTTCTTAATTCTCCTCATTTTATGTTTGTTCCAACCTTCAAGAGATAGCTCTCAAAATTGTATGACAATTTCTTCTTTATTTTGTGAATTCTTGTGGTAAATGTAGCGGTTTTTTTTTCTATTTCCGAAGAAATGGATCCAAAAACAATTTCGTGTTTTAATTTAACACTGCTTCTTGATGGGAAAAATTACCACTCAAAGACAATAAAAAAAAATAATTAAAAAAAAAAAAAGAATTTTGAAAGAAAATAACGTGTTAACTTTGTGTTTTCAGCCCAAGTGTTGTACAGACCATATTGGGTGCGTCAACACAAAAATAATCTCGAACAAAAATGAAGAAAAGGAGAAATGCCCAATTTATTCTTTTTTACCATTGTCAATTAAAATCGGAAGACTTACTAATTGAATAATTAATGAAGGTTAAGTGATTGAAATTTATTCATATTTCGATATATTAAAACATAAACAACTAGTTACAAAGTAAACAAACCTGAGCTCTCTAGCTTCCATGCAAGTCGAGAAAATTACACTTGAACGTGATTGACAAATTTGCCGTTTGTATACTCCAAGTAGTTGGGAGTCTCCAGGACCCCCGTTCTTCGCCATCAGCAAGTCAGAAACATTACAGAGGAAGAAGGGTTCTATTAAAAAGGCCAAACTGGACCCAAAAGAGTTTAAAAAACAGCTCAGGCCAATCCCCTCAAGTCCATGTGGGGCCATGCAAGAGATCTTGAAGTTTCCCACCAGACTGTCCAGAGAGCTATCAAAAAAGTGGTTGGAAAGACCACTGGTTTAGTGGTTAAAGATATTAGCTATACCAATCATAGCTATTATGAGGCATTTCTATTGACAGTTTGTCATAGTAAGGCAGTAGTAGATAAAAAATAATAATAATAATCATTATTCTAATTATGATTTCTAATATTACATCACAAAGCCCGATTATCCCATTCCTCAGAGCCAATCCTTATCCCGAAGTTACGGATCCAATTTGCCGAATTCCCTTACTTACATTATTCTATCGACCAGAGGCTGTTCACCTCGGAGACCTCCTGCGGATATGAGTACGAGCTGATGCGCTAATGTGTAAGGGCATCAAGGCATTGACAAGACTTTATTTTTTAAAGAAGTACTAAATACTCTTCCGCCTATGGACTCCAGGATCCCTTGTGTAATATTGATTTGCTCATTTACAGCTGACCCTGGGCACTGATAAGGTTTCTTTCCAAAATAATACGAGAAAACACAAAGAAGAGCAGTACTGTTACTTCGGTGACGTCGGTGTGTCACGGAGGAGGTGGGCACCTCCTCTGCTGCAAGACTCTTTTGAACTCTTTTGTGACACTTTTGGCCTACCTACAGCCTTTATGCTAGCCCCTCTGGGAGGGAAGTCCTGCAGTGTCTGTCATCCAAACACCAAGGTCTTCAAAGAGATGAGACGCCATGACAGAGGACTACATCCATAGTGGGTACCAGGGCTTTCATCGCTGCCTGGAAGCCATCATTGCCCCTAAGAGAATGATGAACAGAGCTCAGACATATCTATTTATTGTATTAATTTTGATGCAATTATATTGTTAATTAATACATTATATCTTGTTGAAGTTATATTCAAAGTGTTCAGATTTTAATGGACCACAAAGTAGTATGTAAGATAATTAATCAGTATTGTCGATAATTGATTGACAGTCTTTAATAGCCGGATTATTTATACCTTTTTTTAGTAAGTACGAGATCCATCTAAAATAATCCTTTGTAAGTGATAGCAATACATTTATCATTGTAAATTCTCGGTGATAACACAGCTCTAGTCCAGCACAGCCTCACTTAATTACTTTTCAGCTGTCGGAAGAAGAGGATACATATTTTGTACATTTGTACTATATTTTTTTCTCCTTTATTTAGTGATAGGGCCATAAAAGTATGACAAACCGAATTCAGTTCTCTATAACAGTGATTCACAAATGGTACCCCTGTGGTTACGTGGAGATACTCCCGAAAGTAGGTGAGATTTACAAGAAAAAAAAAGTGTTTATGCTATGTAGAGTATGCGTGTCTGAAGAGATTGTAAGTCAATAAAATTTTTGGAGAACCACTAGTTCTATACATTTGAAATTCTAATTTTAGAAAGATACTAATTAATAAAGTAATAATTTATTTACTATAAACTATAATTTTTCGAGAATTGATATAAATTTGGTATGCTTATTTTTATGCATAACATTGCAGTATGTGTTTGAACTACATACATTCAACTATATAACTTTTTGGTTTGTGACCTGCTCTTCTGCACATGCTACTACTATTATCTTGATCCGTCTTTTTTTATGTTTGCTATAAATGTTACTTTTCATTCGTATATTAAGTTGGAGAAAAAATTATTTTGTATTTCCCGCCCTTTTTTTTAAAATAGGTATATCTTGTTTATTATTGGTCACATCGTATCATACGACACGGCGTGGTTAAGGAGTGCGTGTATTCTACAAACACTTTTTTCGACAGCATTGTGCTTGGTCAGTTCAGTCGTGAATCATCGTACATCGAGTATGGAGGTCTCAACGGACGAAATTCTGCCATATTTTACACTTTTACAGCCTGAAAGGTAAAAACGTGTAGAAGCGACCAAGAAAATTAGCGATGTATACAGGGCCGATACTTTTGTTGGAGTTGTTGCACAACAGTGTTTTTGAGCAATTTCGTTCTAAATGAACGATGCACCACGCACTGGTAAGTCTGTTGTCAAAAATGTCAATCAAATCATGGAAAATATTGAGGTAAGCCGTCAGATTAGCAGTTGTAGGATCGCCCAGGCTGAACATCAATCATTAAACTGTTTTGACCCTTTTGCAGAAGGCTGGATACAAAAAGAAACTCACTGTCGTAGAGGAATAGTTTTCATCAAGACATTTCAATGCCACACATATCTTTCATGACGCGCCAGAAGCTCCAAAAGCTCGGGTTGGAAGTTCTTGATCAATTGGAGGGGGGGGGATTAGTCCCAAAAATTATGCACACCATTTATAGGGTGTAGCATAAGGCAATACAAAAGTTTCAAATATCAAAAACAATTTATTCTTTTTCCATAATGATAAAATTCCATTTAAAGTTTATTATACAAACTTGTTAAAATCATAAGATGTACCAGATTTTCCATACAGTGAATTAACCTAACAAATACACGCTGATCTTGTAAATTTTTGGTTTTTCTTGCAATAAATTTTCATTAAGAGATTTTAGAGTAATAGAGTACACAAAATAATGAAAACAAAATTAGGTAACATCTTATTTTTATGTGGGTGATTAGTAATTTATATACTAGGTACTGGCGATTTAAAAAAATATATATTAAAGATGTTGGGTCTTACAAAATAATTCCAGCTCTAACTACCCTATTTAGAGAAACCCATTAATTTAACATTCTTTCATGACACCAGATCTGATGCCACCAATTGAAGTTCTGTAGCATCATTATTTGAGAAGTCATTTGCGTTCAAAGAGTTTAGCAAATTTCAAATGATAAAAATGACTTTTAATAATCGTTTTTTGTATATTTGAAATGGAAGCGATTAAATGATTTCCATAAATCGTACTAATGAAAACTTGGGACCTAAATTGCAATTAGTTTAGTTTGATAAAATATTCTGCCAAACACTTTTTTTAAATATTTTTTTTCGACCCCAAACCCTCGTTCCAACTCGTATTTACAAGAATACTGAAGAATCTTGCCTCCAGAATGTAACCACACCTACCCCACTGCATTAAGAACTTATTGTGGGGGTAACGGCGCTACTTGAAAGCTATACAATTATTGCTTCCGACGAACTCCGTTGAGGCCGAAAAAATTTAAAAACCAAAGAATTATTTCTTTACAAATAAAACATAGTGGTTTTTAACCTTTTAATTCCCCTTAATCAAAATTGGAAGGTCGTATATTGAACATAGGAACACTTTTGACTTTAATATAAAAATTTTCAAAGAATATATAAATTTTAATATGAGTAACTGATTTTTTCTCACTCAAAAGTTGAGTCAAACCTATAAAAAGGGTAAACAAACTCCGATCGGAAATTATTTAAAAACCAGATTCGATACGGAAAACTAGTTACAGATTTGTAATCAGTGTGTCAAGCAGAATTGCCTGATTTAAATAAAGTTGATTTAATTCATGATTTACATCGGGATTTAAATTATTTGACTTTTTTTTTATCATTGATTTAATTCAACTTTATATATATTTTTACTTAAATGCAAATTGATTATGAATTATATAAAATATACCATTTATTATTTGATTAATTTTGACTATAACTGCCCTGTCGACTTCATATATCTTCATAGGAATGGACCAGGTATATATATATATGTATATGGTTTTGAGACAATCTGACATTGTGTTCCATTGTTTTTCTTGGTGTATGATGATAAATTAACCACCTTCCTTTCGATCTCTTGATCTGGCATAGAGATTCTTCCGAAAATGTTTAAAAATATGGAGTACCTTACTTTTCACATCTTTAATTTAGAGGTCATGAGCAAAAATATTTTATAAGTGAGCTGTATATATATATAAGGGATACCATATTTACATTGGCGGCATTGTCCGTTACAATACCTCCTACATGACAATTGAAATCAAGTTTAGTCTTTGTTATTGAATTTTGAACAAAATATAGAAGATATTCATGAGGTGTGTTGTTAACTTGATGTGTCTATTGGCTCAAGTAAGAAAAAAGGAGTAGTAGACACATATTATAGTTTCTTTATGGATGTCCGACCAGTCATCGATTGAAAGACATACTCTTTCATAATGCAAAAAATCTGAACATTTTTTTTACTCCTTTTCGAAGACATACTCCAAATACTTATCAGTAATATGCTTTCTGGACGGAATTATAGCTTGGCCTGAGGGTTTGAACCATTTTGTAAATGTGGGGCTGTTCGACAATGCGAAAAGGTAAAATCGTAGCAAATATCATCCATCTAAATTTTTGATTAGGTAAAGTTGATATAACAAATTTATCTAAAGTCGCTGCACTCCTACAGGTGAATCAGTAATAAGTAGTGGGCATGTAGATAAGTTTGATACCCAACTTTTTCAAAGTTGGGTAGCTCAAGTTTGATTGAGCGGCAGAGCCTGTAAAGTATAGATACAGATAATGAAAGATGCTGAAAAATTAATTTTATTGCATAAGAGGTGCTTTAACTTTTTTTTTGGAAAATCAAGAGTTTTCAGCTTTCTAAATTATAGTAAAATAAAAAAAAGGATGGGCGTGAAATTAGTCATTTTTATCAAACTACTTATATATGTACAATTGCATAGTTGCACATGAAAATTGGAACAGTTTGTATTAAACATTGTAAATACACTTTCTAACCTGAATAAAAGGTTTTAATTGTGATACTATACCCTATAGTTCATTGTTAGAGTCCTTGCATTTAGCAAGCTTTTCCAGATGTTGTTGATAATTTTTGAAATAGTTTCAAACGTGGTCATTTTTCCTACCAGGTCCAGAACCAGAAGACATCCTTTATAAGTCAATGCAAAATGTAAACTAGATATTCAACAAATAACTATTTTACAAAACAAAAGAGATTATACACTATATACCTAGTATGTATAATAAAAACTACAGAGTTCGTATATTCGCTCCTAATGATGCACCCTGTATATTGCCTCAACTGACAACAAAAGAAAAAAAGTAGCGTAACATAAGTATTATAGCAGCTGCTGATATAAGCTCACTTAAGTTCTTTTTTTTTGCTTCGAGACCCTTGTTCTTCATTTCACCCCTGATTGATTTTCAATTGAAAAATATAAATTTAGATATCATTTTGCCACTTTTGTGCACATTACTTCATTTCACCATGTATATTCCGAATCCACGTATTGGATTTATAAATGACTTATTATTTAGAAAACCTTTTTTTCCATTAGTTATTCTATTGACAATTTAATTTAGTTAAAAAACTAAAGAAAATCAAGTTAGGTATATACTTTATACATAAATATAATGAAACTGAGCTCTAAATTTGGGATTATATACATATTCGAGTTAAAGTCTAAATCCGATTTTTTTTTAAATTCTGTGACACGGGCTGTATATAATTTTGTAACTCCACAATCCCTCATTATTATTACATAAATTACTCAAAACGAATCTTCTAATCATTATATTTGTTTTCATTTAACCAATATTTTTGATATAAACTTTATGATTTAAAGTAACCATTAGATGATATGGAAATTCTTTACGGCTCGATCTAATGTTATTAAGACCTGTGATTATTTTGATTAAAAAAATATCTGTTTAAAATTAAAAAAAAACAAACAATTTAAATGAAGAAAATACGATTAAAATAAAAAAAAAAATCACTAATCTAGGCGTAAAGTACTGTTAGAATTGATGACCCTTTGTAATAACTACGTAATGATTTGTGGGTCCGCTATCTGGGGATGGCAGTGCCATGGCTATTACAAACTGAACAAAGCTGCTTACTGCAGTGACACTCTTAAATCAAGTAACCGTTACACCATGTTTCACTTTATATACAAACAACCAAAGTTTTTCCTCATTGGTATATTATACAAACACTATATAACTTCATTCACGAAAAAACAATTTATTTATTTAAAAAAAAACAAAAAAAAAATACCCTTATTTTTCTTATACATTTGTTTCTGTATTTGTACATATTGGAAACATATATGTACAGTTGATCTTAAATACCTTAAAATACACTATATAATTCAACTTGATCTCAAGGGCCAATCAGAAGTCTGACCCCAAATAATGTGGCATCGTTTGAAATACGTATTCAAGTTGTAGTCAATAAGCTATGTATTGGCAGTGTAGTTCTTAGTTTTTTCAAGAAGTGGCCAAGTTCTTGTAGCTAAATAATTTTTCTTGATTTTTTTTAAACGCACTGTAAGCACAAGGTGAGAAATACGTTTAGTGAAAATATGTTTTAGTTTATAAATTCAATATAAATTAAAAAAACTTTTCTTTGAAGTAGCTTCCATTCGCTCAAATGGGTAGAGGCAGCATGACATGCTTATCACCAGCCCTGCATACCTTTTTCAGTATGAGAGGGTACTCCATCTCATTCCCTTAGGTCACCATATATGTCATGAAGCTAGTGAATGATTTTTGTCGACCGACATAGCCTTGATCTTCATAACCTTCTCAATGAATATGAGCGGCATTTTCTTTCCGTCTGAGATAACACCGGCCCAGACCATGACACTGAGAGGTTTTTGACGCATGATGATTATTCAGTGCTTCTAAGGGATGCTGTCAATGGTCTCTCCTAAAACACGGTCATTTTGGGGCCTCCACTGAGCACAATAACTCACAAACTAAAGAACACATTCTCATGAGATTTTGACAGCTCTCCTTTGAAGCTTAGTACTAATTTACAATAGGGTGAGTTAAAAAAATAGTGCCAACTATGTGTGAAGCCCGAGTCTTTTGAGGTCATGTATTATGATAAATTAATAATTAAAATAAAAGTGACATACATATATTATAAATAAACTATGATAAAGATATTTGAGTCTGTAGGATTAATTATCAACTCAGGGAAGTAACGGAGGATTAATTTTATCTACTCACATTTTGATTTCCCATGCTTAAGAGGGCTTGAAGTGACCTCTACTTTGATAGTAGGCTGTGATGGATGTGCTCCTGGATGGTCTGCCTGATGGTTTTTCTTGGATGAAGAGGATTTTTTTCCATCGGGACTAGTCTTTTTGTGTGATGATGGAGACACGGAAATTGACTTTCGCTGCCTCATTTTGATGTCATCAGTCTTTTCTTCGCGGGAATGACCTTTGGTAGAGTTGGAATGTGACCCAGTCCCAAGGTAGTTTCTACTTTCCCCACTATTTGTTAGGACAGACATGTCCTTACTTCCACTGGAATCCCACCCCAGGAGACGGGTTTGTTGTCTTTTGTTCGTTTGTCTCCTTTTTAATACTTTTGTCTTTTCTAGAAAAAAAAAAAAAATGTAAATATTAAAACCAAATTGACTTTTAGAAAGCCCTTATTCAACATTTCTTCAACAAATGACCTTAAAGATGGATAGAAATCCGTTTTTTCTTACATAAAAAGATATGCAATTATGAAGAACATTGTAAACAATTTTTTTAACAGTATTTGTTACACAATTTCCAATTAAGGTAGGCACACATATACTTTCTTACTTGACTCTCTTTTCAACCAAACAAAAGGAGTAAGAAATTAATACTTTTTTATAAGGAAACCTCGTTTTCTTAAATATTCATTAAATAAATATACAAATACTTTGTGAATTTTTTTTTACAAATGTTAGTTTTTTCACTTATATACTTTGATATGCTTGAAAAAGTAATTTGAATTTGCATTTTTATGAGGTCTGTCTCCTTTTTTATTCTCAATAGATATTGTAGGGGAGACCAAAGGAGAATTTCATAACTTTTGTGTTCCTTACATAATAATCATAACCACCATATAACTTAGCATAGGCCATTTGTTTTCAATTGTTGGAATCAATTAATACATTATACGAGTCAGTAGTTTTTACAAAAATTCAAATAAATGCGACCCTTTAAATATTGAAACTAACCCTAAGCCTGGTTACTTTATTTTATAAATATATATTACTAGAGGGCTGAATAGAGAGAAATAACAACAAATAATGAAGGTACGAGAAAAGAGAGAGAGAGAGGTGTAGAAAGAGACAGAGAGAGAAAGGAAGAGGAGAGAAACAGAGAGAAGGAGAGAGATACAGAAAGAAAGAATGGAAATGAAGTTTTTCCGTCAAAAGCATCCACTTAGGAAAATCCTTGGCTATTTCATAGTTCCATTTGCTAAATTTCTGATGGATCAGTTCGACTGTTTTGGATTATACCCTAGCATACTCTGAGGTATAAATATACAAATGAATACGTGGAAAATTGCGGCAACTTATTGCAACGGATCCCGTTTCAATGAGTGAAAAAAAAATCTCTTATTTGAGCCTTAATGAGGGATTTCTCGAAATTATATCAATTGTTAGCAAAAATAAATAGTTTAATTTTAGAGAAAATCAATGAAAAACTGACTTTAGTATTAAAGAATAATTACTTTCTATCAATTTTTGCAGGAGTTGATGTTTTTGATCTTGGAGAAGAAGGGCGTGTAGCAACTATCTCCGGTCGCCCTTACCTATATACATATGTACAGTTTATATATATCTATGTAAACATCTGATAGGTATAATTTTTATTTATTATAAAGGTGTGGATTTGAGTCCGTTATACCCTAACGGATACTCATTTAAAATATTTTTCTACCCAGTTTCACTTTGCAATAATATATAAATTACTTAAATTGCATCACTCCTTTGGAAAATAAATATGGACGTTTGAACACATATTTATTATAAATATTAAGTGTATGATAAATTATTAATCTTAGCTTTACACTTTAGGTACATACAGTGTTCTAGGGTTTTATTAGTTGTTTATTTCAATTTAGATTAGTTTAGGGTAAATGTTTTAAAATACTTGAGCCTTATTAAAAGTTGGGACTATTAGTGTCAATAATTATTAAAAACAATATCAAGTAAGTTTCATGAATGTCGTAGGGTGCTCCAAGAGTCTTTTACTAGATTAAAACCATGGAGACTTCAGATAAAAACCATGATATGTCAGCTGACATCTTTAGACACCGGAAAATGAAAATAATGGAGGACGTGGACACCGTGATCACCAGAAGTTTATAAAATCGAGATAATTGAGGACGTGGACACCATGATCAGATCATCAGCAATTCGGCTTAGTCGATCAGGCAGCATGCCAAGGCTCTAAATATCAATAATTGGGCTCTGAGGAGGTATTTGAAGGAATTGGGGAAGGCCTCTTATGTACGACGATATTGATAATTGTGTTCAACAGCAACGTAGACCAGCAATTGTGGAATTGGTTAAAGCATAAACGTCGGTTTGGCCAACTCTCTCCCCAGACTGTTCCTCCTTCGACTATGCCGTAGGGGCGTACATGAAAAAAGAGCCTTTGCTTCCCCTTAACTAAATTTGGATGAACTCAAGGGTTCTGTCGATCAGTACTGGCGGCCATGTCCGAGGCCTTCATAAATAAGTGGTGCTTCGTCTTTAAGCCAATGGTAGAAGCCGAAGAAAGTAATTTTGAAAAATAGAAAGCTATTTCAATAAAGAAGTGTGTGATAAAGTTTCAAAGTTGTACTCTTTATCATTCTTGTAAAAGTTTACACTATTTCTTCCCTATCAAAAAGTTGACGATTGCACCTCGCACACTGTATGTTACTGTTTGTGAAATGAAATATTCTATTGGTGTAAATTTAACCCTTTAGTGCATAAAGTTAACGAGGGGTCCTACGTAAATGAAAATTTGAGTATTTGTTTATCTTATAACACTAATCAACTGTGCTAAGTTTCATTGAAAATATTCATTACATCGGATATATGAGGTATCCAGTTTTCAACAAACTTTGCAATCAGATGTATCAACTTAATAAACTTTACAACTAAATGAAAAAAAATATCCTCTCATAATTCTATAATTTACCATAAATAAAAAAGAATTTGGTGTAAAAAGTTTTCAAATCTATTAGACTTTAGTCATAGGTGGAGTAGGGAAGTCTGTCCCACTCCCCCTGATCTTCAAAATTTATTTATATAGATCAAGATTAATAGAAATACAAGGTTAAACCATCATCATGTAATCGGGCATTCTATGATTTTCAATCTGATGTGTTGTACCGACTACTGGGCAAGACGGGCAGATTTTGACAAAACACGCAACCACTCACAGTACATGACGTCACTATTGGTAGAACTTTCAATTTAATGTATCGTACTCTCTGCTGGCAAGAAAACATATTTTGACTAAACACTCAACCCCTCATCTACTATGACGTCAATATTAAAAGCGTGGTGAAAGTCAAACATCGGTCGTACACGCGTTATGATATAACTCTGTATTTCTATTAACTTTGATATAGGTATATTTATTATATACCTAGAAAATATATGAAAATTTGAGCCTGCCCCCAAACCGAATGACCTTATCACATTCTTTAAAATTGTTGGACAGACTCCTTCTTTGTTCAAATAGAACCCTTTATTTGGGTATTTGGTAAATTCTGATAACAAAAGAAAAACCAATCATAACTAGTATTCCACCTATAGTTACATTCAATGTTATAGTTTGTTGATGGGCGTAGGTGCTCGTTTGTTCAGCAAAATTTTTGATTGAAATCATCATCAATGAAAAGTCTGACTATATATCGTATTGAGAATAAGTAGAAGATTTTTTTTTTTGATGAAATTTTGAAGAGGTGAAAATTTTGATATTATTTCATAAGTAGAAATATCTTTGGTTCAGGGGATGGGAGTTTCTGTTTCTGCTTTATGTATTCGTCCTGATACTACTTTGTCCTCAGTAACATCCTTACAATCATAAAGGACATGATCAAATTTATTATTTATAAGAGTTGGATCAATTACATTTAGATCTCCTGTTAAGTTATCGTGTGAAACATCCAAATCAATATTCGATAAAGATTGATCATGTTCATTATGGATATGGAGAAATGTCGGACCAGAATCTAATTTATATAAATCATTGTTACCTAAGATAGTTAGGTCCTCAATGGGTTTGAAACTAAAAGAATGGAAACTGCAAAAAAATGCCATAATGGTATAGATTCCAAAATGGGCAGTAAAAATAAAATGAATATAACTCCTTCATGAACTTTCTTTTTTCACACTTATACCAGAAAGCGTGCCATTATAGCGTCATAGATAGATTGTGCATCCTGAATATAATTGAGTTTTTGATAACTTGTGAGTTATTAATTTATTTTTTGGGGTTAACATCTACCTATGAAAGAAGAATTATCGCCTATCTTTGATGTAAATTATTTTATAATACATAGTTATAACTACTTTATTGAGGGTTGAGTGCCAAATTATCGTAACTCAAAAATTATATGTACATTTTAATATTATTACCTATATGTCATCTTAGAAGTCTAATATTGAAAAAAAAAAAAAAAAAAGAATCTAAGACTGTTGAAATGAATTCCTTGGATCCATTTTTTTGTATAAAATAGAAAAACCACATTATTTATAAAGAATGAATAGAGTCTCTGAGCTTAATTCTGTAAAGTAAATATCTGAGTTACTATTTTTACACTAATGCTATATGTCAAATATGAAAGGTTCTAATCTTTTTAAGTATTTCATTGTCTTCCCCAAAACCATATAATAGGCAGCTGATGCTAAAAAGGGTTTTTATTCACTAATACCAAAAAAAAAAAAAAAATCATCTCGACTTTACCTCATACTCTCTAACAATCCCATCACTATCAATAAGTTTGATTTAAAAGGATAAAATATTAAATAGTTATTTATTCACATTAAAAATAATTATAAGATTCCTAATTTATACTTTTTTAAGGATATTTTTCCTTTGAATTATCAGCAATACATATATTTATTTTGATAATAATTGCAATCCTACTTGATTCATAGATAATTGTGAAAATGATCAAATAGAATATCTATTCAAAATGAACTATAAATATATTGAAGATAAAAGATTTCCTCCCTTCTTGTTTTCATTTAATTTTTGTATCACAAAACTTTGATAATAAATCTTAATAGAATAAAATGAAAATACACAGCACATTATTCAAAGGATCGAATAGTAACATGCTATTTAAATACAATTAGAAATTCAAAAAAATATATGGAATATTCAACAGATGTGCTTTACTTTTTTTTAATCAAACTGTAGTGAATCTCTAAGGAAAGCAAAAAATACAAGGTAATTGAGTAACATATTTTCTTCTATAATGTTAAGTATACTCAATAACAATTTTGATACTTTGCTTCATAAAAATATACAGAGTCAAAAAGTAATAAAAAACAGTTTTGTATATTTTTTTAATAATTGTATTGTTTAAAAAAAACTTAAGTTTTCTTGGAGGTATAAAGAGTCATATCTACAACGGTACATACGTATTTTTACCTAGTTGTGAGTACTTTTTGAAAATGTAGCTTGTTTCTTGAAAAGCTATATATACCAAAAAACTTTTAAATTTGTAAAACAAATGTGTTTAGCTTCTGTAGTGTTTATTAATAGTTTTTAATTTTCTAGAAAAAAAATTCAATAACGGCTTTCTTATAATACTTTTTAAGGATTCGTTTTTTTTCTATGACATCCACAAATTCATTATTTCTATGCCATATATAGATATCTTTATAAGACAGTTTCTGGTGTTATGATACATGGAATTCCAAATGGTGGAACAGATCAATTTGAAATTTAGCAAATAGAAGTATAAAATAACCAAGCATGTTCCTATGATTTTTTTTGTGGCCTCAGAGAACATTAAAATGCTCCATTTTAACTAAAATGAAACATCCTTTCCCTTTTCTCTTTCTGTATCTCTATCTCTTTCTCCCTCTGTCTTCTTCTACACCCCTCTCTCTCTCTGACTATTTTTTTTTTACCTTCATTCTTTGTTTCTATTCCCTTCTATTCAGGCCTGCAACACGGGAACCATTTTATTTATTTCGATACTCTTATAAATATAAAAATATCGTAAAGAGCAACTCACATGGACTCTGAGCCGGGGTTATGGGAATTGGTCCCACGTGTGACCTTGCAAAGAGTAGACTTTTCAAATAAAAAATAATTTTAAAAAACTAATAAATAGAACGTCATTTTACAATATAAGAAATAAATTTGTTAATGAAACAAAATTCGAAATTCAGTTCAAGCTTTAAAAAAAAAAGCAAATAAATATCCCAATTAACTCTGGAATTTTATTATGCTATGTCAAGTTTAGTACCACCATAGTACCTGTATACTGAACATCACTATTACAAGGTGACTAATAGTTAATGCTCTTTTTGAATAGGAATTATTTGTTCCGTTTTTTGTATGTTTATCCTTCTTTAAAACCGACTTATAAATATTTATATACATATATTGTTTTAAAAACAGATATATAAATCTTGAGACCACGTTTTAAATGCACTAAAAGATAAAACCACCCACATAAAAAGTTTAATTTGAAATTAATAAAAAGAAAACAACTCTTTTCATGATTTATTATCATTTTTAGGTTCACATAAAGTTTCCCTTGTGAGTAATTTTAATCTTTCCTTCTAAAGGTTCAAATCATAATAAAAAATGATTTTTTTCATTCATTTTTTAAAATGTATATTTTTAAAGACATTAATGATACTTATTAGTGTTAAAGTTTGGATTTGGAAATCTTACATTGGTTTGAGATGGGTTTAATTTAGCCAATTCAGTACAAATATTAAATGGACCGGCTTTGTATCAAAAATCAGTCTAGATAAAATTTAACCCCATTTTTGTTAAAGATATTAAATAATTATATAAATTTATCAATTTTTTGGTCATTATCGATGTAGGAAAAACAATTAAAGACCAAATGAAAAAAACAAACAAAAAAAAACCCGGTCTCAGATCAAGTCTTAACTCTAATACATATACAGGATACAATATTTATATAGCAACCAACACATTTAAAAGAAAGGATGTTCCGCTTAACTAATAATCCGATTTTAATAAAATCAAATGCTAAATGAAAGGTTTATAAAAAAATTATTATTTAATATAACCTTTTTTGTGTCAATAACGGCCTCGATTCGACCTCAGAAACTGGAACAGGTCTTGATGACAATCTCCTTTGGTAGATTCCAGGCTTCCTGCTAGATCCTGAATATCAACTTAGATTTTGTGTTGCAGGATGATCTATTGGTGTGTTGTGTTTCTCAGCTGCACCCCACATTTGCGCCGAGCTTGAAGGCCAAACACTGGGCCCAACAATGTCAATATGGTCATTTCGTTTTATGATCAGTACACTTTGCTGATGATTCATAATCATCTTAGATTCTTCAGGTTCCTTCCTGACTAGCCTGACGTGGGACCTTTCCAGGTTTAATATATTCTTTGTTGTTGATGGATTCTATTTTTTTTAAACTAACGCCCAACACTTCTGGCTTCCCGCCAAAACAATAAACAACGTCTTACCAGTACATGCTCTTAAAGCTCGTTGTTATATACTGGTCATTCCTCGAGAAACTTTTAGATGGAAATGGATTTGACTCCGATGTACAATGTGGTATCATTAAAAGTATTACAACATATAAAATTAAATTGTGGATATGTAACTCAAAGGTCTTAAAGATGTAAAAGTTAGTATTTGGACGAATAGTTGATTAGGGATATATATTGTAAAACAAATATAAGACAGACGAGTATAACACATCATTGAAAAAATTTCAAAATAACAAAATGCTAATTTCTTTATCTTAAAGACTCAAATCAATGATTATGGATTTGAAATGACCTCGAAAGAAATCTCAGGCTTTCAAAAATGTATGTGACAACAAAATATATTGATTGGAATCAATTTTTGTTAGAGAATGATGTTGGTTTGAATATGTAGGACAAATTATATATTCTTTTATATATATAGATATCAAAAAAGAAAAATATCTATTCATGAAAACTGTTTATGTCATAAGTTCTAAAATGATTAAAATAGAATAAAAAGTTACTTTGATATTTTTTAAACAAAAGACCGTCTTGATTTATATAATATTATAAAATATACTTATGTATATTTATTTTAAAACGATTCCATTTGAATTTATAATGAATGATATAAGAAAAGATTTCAGATTTATGTATAAACAAAAATGTACTTGTGTTGTTGGATATACAAGCTAAATAATGATATTAGAGTACTAGTAATTTATAATTTACTTATAAATTGTTCAGTTATACATATACATAGTTATACGTATTATTTTTATTTTTTGTTATGAAGTAGTATTTGTGACAATATCTAATTTTGAATTACGTATTCTTACAACTCATTTTTGACAATGAATAATGGAATTAGGGAAATAATAATTTCCTGTTTCCTGCACTTTTTTTAAATAAATATATCTTGTCCGTTATTGGTCACATCGGATAAAGTTTTCTAAAGATATACATGTATACTACAAACAAATTTCCACTTTACGAAATAGACGCTTCCTAAAAACATATCAACCTGAATATCCTTAAAAACGGCTTATATAATATTAGTATTACATAATTATCCGTCAGTGTTGTATATTAATGTTTTGTGAAGTCTATTAGTATTATGTGTTGGTAATTTGTTAATATATTATGGTATTTGTCGTCTTCTGGGGGAGATGTGAGGTCATCGTATAGAAAGATTAAACTAGTATGTATATAATATTAGAATGTGCCTTTGTATAGAATAGATTTGTACTAGGTTATACAGAATTACCTATCAGTAGAAACGTCGTAAGTTGATTACTCAAAAGATGGGAAGAGTTCGGAATTAATTATAATTTCTTAATGTTCCGGGTAATGCGGAAAATCTACTCGAGCTATTATTAAATACAGAAATTAAATGAAGGCAAGTGTTTAAATCAAAATTATTTCTTATAGAAAGGACTAGGACGTACAAAAGGATATATTTTACAAATATTTCTATGACCATTTTCATTAGACTTTCCCCGGCGTCTTTGAATCCTCTGTACACGGTGGAAGGACCCACTGACTTTTCTTAGGGTTAGCCTCAAATACCTTCTTCCTCACTTCTGGGATCAGTCTGGCCGGCCTTCCACTATTGGGCTCAATTTTAAGGCTTCTCCCCTCACTCATGAGCTTTCTGACCCTTTAGACGGAGTGCCTCTCGATCCCAAATATTTGACAATTTCATGTGTGCTGTGACAGGCCTAAATCAAATCAGCAATCTAATTCATTTTTGCTTCCATTTTTGTTTAAAGAAATGATAGAGGCGATTGCAAAAGCTCCATCGAAAGCTAAAAAAGTCAGTTGTCACGTGAATTATTTGAAATTTACGAATTAAAATCACTACACCTCAAAAAATGAATCTATAGTAGTGGTACAACCAATTCCTACGACCCCTGTATATTTATTCTACAATAAATCTTTTGTAGTGTTTACATCCATTATTGAGAAAATAGGTCCCATTTATTTTTGATGTATTTACAAAAAATGAATACAAAATCATAATATATATATTTAAATATAACTGTACTATTCTCCTTTGAACTAATGGTATAATAAATGCAGACTATTATCCTTTTCACAGAGTAATTATCTTTTTTTTCTAACCTATCTTCAAATTCTATAATAGGCAGCTGATGTTAAATATGTCTTTATCAGGGGTACCATAACCCAATTCCTCCCGCTCTACAAAAATCAAATCTCTATTTATCTTTTACATAAAATTATGTAGTATATATATATATATATGTACTTTAGTAACGGGGAAAGAACTTCCCTTCATCAAAACGTCACATACGTGTCATATTAACAATAATTTTAATACATTATCATTTTTTTATACTATTTTGAATAGCAACACTTGAGTTTAATTTCGTGAGACGTCTTTATTTTGAAATATCATTCAATCATTCTAAAATATGGAGAGGTGCAAATAAGGCCTTCATCAATTAATCTTCTTCTTCCTTTTGCGTACATATATGTATTAATGCAAAGGCCTGGCATGAGAATATCAATCCGTTTTAGTTTATCTATATATTTTTTAATGAAAAACTTTGCTCATTGCTATTTTATTCACTAATATATGTAGGTAGACCTGGGAAAATAAATATTTCCTAAGGAAACATTTTAAAATGTGATATTGCCTCATAAATATCTTGCTCCAAATAATCTATATACGTCGGAAATATATTTAAGATCTTTTCTACCTTAGTTTGAAGGTTATCAATATATGTATATAAATAGAGTGTGACAGTGAAATTTTCCCACGTCATTAAAATTAATTTCTCTGCACTGATTAAAGTTTCATGTGAGATCTCTAGCAATGTTCCAAAACATGTGTTGTTCTTCTTCCACATGGTTTTAATTTGATCAACATCGGACGAAAAATAAGTGAACAGGAATCAAATAGGCAAAGAGTTTCGGATCTTCTCGACGGGGATGTTGATCCAAAAGAATTTCAGACATTGTCGGCGTGTCTGTGACGACAGTCTGGAGCAAAGGGTCAGGGTGGGCAAGGAGAATGGAAAAGGAGTCAAAAGCAGAGCTGGAAATGGAGGAAATGTTTTGAAGCGGGATGAAACAATTTTCAAGTCCCTAGAGGCCAAAATCAAGGAAGGTCCAACATCATCAATGGGCCGTTTGGTTGAACAGTTCAACGTGGACGAGATCACCAACGGGAGGGAAGTTCATAATGACCTCGACCTTAAGAGCATTGTCAGGACTCCAAGATATAATAACTCTTGCAAAAATTGATTGCTAAATGTTTTTTTTCAAAAAAACATTTATTATACTTTTCTAATAAAAAGTTAAAAAGGTTTTGGGTTTCTTTCATGATCATGGAAAATTCCCCTGTCGCACTCTGTACAACATATTTAAATACAGAGAGACCAGGACTGCTAAGGAAATTATTAGTATGTTCATTGTACTTGAGTTTGGACCATATCGAGTCTAAAACAAGTCATGAGTCATTTCAGTTCAATTGAGACTCGAGTCGCAAGTCCTTATGCTTAAAAACTTGAGACTCACTTGATGACATCATACAATTCAAAGAAGAAAATGTATATCTATATCTTCATCTTTCTCTTACTCAATCAATGGATGGGGTGGCGGGGGCCACATTTTAATATTTCATTCACCTTTGTTCCTTTGTTATTGGATATAAGTTAGTTTCTCTACGAGTCGGAAGTCATATATAGTTTGACTAGATTTAATTCCCCCCTCCCCCAAGTCTTACTTGAATCAAAAGTCAGAACATATATCACTCAAGTCAGAGACTCATCTGCAAGTAATGTGACTCGACTTCACAGCTCTGTATTGTACATAGGATTGAGCATAAACTCACAGGCTTAAGAACAAGGAATTATAACGATCATTTAAATTGAACTAAAAACTAGTTATATGATTATAGATAGTTACGACTTTGGTAATGCGCACAGAAAGTAGTCAAATCAATTTTTATTCAATACTTTAGATATACTGCATCCATTTTTAATTACAACTTTGATATGGGTTTTTTATTCTGGATGGAACATCAAATTTAAATGCATTTGTTGTACGACATGGTACTATTTTTAGAGATAACAAAATATTTATATTGCATTCAATGTGTAACTTATGTCAAACTTTTTACTAATAAATTTAATCTAAAATATATTGAGTATACCTAATTAACTTAATTCGGTAATAAAAATACCTAGATACTAAACTTAAGTTACTTTTATAAATCAGGTAGGGGGAAATAGATACTTAAAAGAGATTAGGAACAGTGGCTACGGGCTGAATTTTCACCATATAAAGGTAGAATCCTTATAATTAAATCAAAAGTAGAGTGGAAAATTAATTGAATAATGGTGTAATCTGTATATATATATATATAAGAGAGATTTTGTGTGTGTGTATAGATGTCCTTTATACGTTCCACACCGTTTAGCTTAGAAGGCTGAAATTTTGAATGGTTCCTCTTTTGTGCTTGGGCAGGTTTAAGACGGGGTGTCAATTTTTGGGGAGGCCATATAAGGAGGGGTATACTATAGACAAAACCCAAAAAAAGAAAAAAAATTGCAGCTCAAGGAGATTAAAAATGGATTGAGTTATTGATCAAAAAGTGATTGGCGTTTCAAAAAACAACTATACAAATAATTACGTTACGTTTTCTAAATTTATTCAAAATCAAAAAAGTTATGGGTTAAAAAAAGAAATGGGTGAAAATTGCAATTTTGTTTATTTCAGGTTCTAAAAAATGAACTTCCAATGGAATATGGGATTAGTAAATAGAAAAAAGTTTGTCGAAATTTGTCTGGAGATTGGTTTGCATATAAATTTCCCAAATAAAAATTGATGTTTAACTGAAATATAACTTTTTTTATCTATAATTTTTCAATTTCTTTCGTTTTTTCTTTCTTTATCCACCATCCTTTCATCAAATGACAATTTTCAGTTTTTTTAAAAGAATAATAGGAGTATTTTCAATTTCTGGAACATTTAATCACATAATTTTTGCAATATTTGCAAAACTGAACCAGTTATCAAATGTTATTTTTACGACAACATTATTCTTCATAACTTATTTGTTTTTACAAAAACAAAATTTTTTTTAACTTTATTTATATCGTATTTTTTGTAAATTTATTATATTTTCAAATAAAAAGAGTATAATCGATAAAAACTTTATTTTACTCTATCAATAAAATATGATATTTCTAAATGACACCATTATGCAAAATTCCGTGGAATTTCCTCTATACATTTTTTTAAAGATTTTTAAATGAAAAATTTCATATGGTTAAAACTTGAAAAATAAAATTAAAGACAAATTTCAGGTCAAAAACTAAGATTAATAATTCAAGTTCTACTTTTTTTAATAGCAAAACTCAAACCAAAAACTTTAACATAAGTTTTATTAAGCTAACTAATAGCTTTTGATTGGTTTATTATACGTGCCTATCATTGCTTTCGTTTACAATATATCACGAATACAATATTATTTGAAATGCTATATTTAAGGTCTCAGAATTGGATTGAGTAAGAGATCCAAAATTTTATTTGTAAGCTGGTCTACTCTCAATAATATTGCATGCCAAAATTTAGTCGAATCGGTTCCTTTTCAAAATTTATCGAGGAATGACCCATTATTATAGAAAAGTTTTTTGGCACTGAATAACTCCTAGACAACTCCAAAGACAATGGCTTCATTAAAAAGACGTTTTATTTTTTTGTTAAAAGGAAAAAAGAACATTTTTAATGAAGCATTGTCTATGGATGACATAGAACTATCTTCTAGATGTTTGATACGTCGTGAACAGAGACTTTAATTGGGGTATATGATTAAGAAGCTCCAATCAGATAAAGAGTTGGATATTAAATGCAAGCGTGCTTCCTCAAGCCCTTATTATGGTATGGACGACTTAATCATCAAGGTTGATGGAAGACTGGGGAATGTCGTGTCCTTATCAAATGAAGAACAACTTCCTATTGTTATACCAAAAGAATCATTGCTTGAGTATAGATTTTTTTTCTGAACATACTCCATTATTAAATGCCGGACCGAAGTGTGTCTTGTCAATGATATGAAGAAAGTATTGAATTATTAATGGACGTCAGTGGGCACGATATCAATTTCGTAAATGCATAACTTGCCAGAGAACAGTGGTGAAACCGGGGGCTCAGAAAATTGGAACGAAGATTGGCCCTCCTTTCCATATCACACCAGTAGATTATGCAGGTTTCATAATGATTCGAGCGAACAAGAAGAATACAAACTTATCTTTGGCATTATATCTACCTTTTTGGAGATATGGCTACCCGGGCTGTTCATTTGGAGTTGGTTAACAGTCTTTCAACTATACACTTCTTTTTAGCCTTGAGGCGATTTACTTGTAGACGAGGGATTCCACATTCTATATGATTAGACCATGGAAAAAACTTCATTGGTGCATCTAGAGCTACCGGGCCGTACAAAATTATTTACCGATGATGTAAATATACTTTTTAAGAGGTTTTGTGGCAACCAATCTGATTGTTTCGTATTTTTACTGTTAAAATAAACAAAAATCCTTCCTGTGAGAGCGTAACAACTTCCACACGTGAGACCATGTCCAATCAGGAAACAAAGAGGATCGAAATTGCAGCCCTCCTCCGAGCGGGAGTGCCTCATAACAACATTAAGGAACAGGTTGGGGCCTCGTTGAAGACAATTTACAACGTTTCCAAGCGCTTGGAGGCTGGGGGCGATCTCAAACATTCCCCTGGGGCTGGCAGGAAGCCCACTGTCTCAACAAGGGAAGTAAAGGCAGTGTTCAAGAGGACTCCCAACAGGCCCATTGCCGACATGGCCAGAAAGATGGGAACGTCGAGATCAACTGTTTCAAGGGCATTGATAAGGGCTGGAGGAAAGTACCTGAGGCGTACTGAACGCCCTCTGCTAACTGAACGTCAGCGAGAAGTCAGACTTGAGCGTGCCAAGAAAATCTTGAATGATATCAAGAGCTCATCTGGACGCATCATCATTTTTTCAGATGAGAAAACTTTTACGGTCGATCCTGTTTTCAACAGGCAAAATGACCGTGTTGTGAGCTTTGGAGATGTTTGGAGATCCAACGGGAAGGCCATGAAGCCGGTATGGTTCCCCACTGGCTACAGATTAACAGCGGAGGATTATGTGAAGATTCTGGCGTCCAAGGTCCTTCCGTGGATCAAATCCATAGTCGGGAACTCTCCTTGGGGTTTCAACAAGATGGAGCACCCGCCCACGCTTCCAAGAAAGCTCAGGAGTGGCTCAAGGCCTACATGAACTTTTGGCCAAGGATCTGAACCCACTAAACTTCTCTATCTAGGCGCACGTGGAGACCAAGGCCTGCAAAAAACGACACAAGAACATAAATGCCTTAAAGACTGCTGTCAACAAGGCTTGGACCTCCGCCGATTACATCCAGCAAGTCTGTGGCAGCTTCAGACGTCGCCTGACCAGTGTCATTGAGTCAAATGGTGGCTACATTGATTAAATTTGATCACAGACTAATTTATTATTCTAAAAATGTATGAATAAATTGTTTCTCAAGTCATTCGAAATGTCATTATGTCCACAATATGTTCTAAACAAAAATCGGTAAATAATTCTGCACGGCCCGGTATATACAAGTTTCTATCAAAAAATGGAGACCAGATATTTGTGTGGTGACGAGATAGTGGTTTTTGGTGGAAGTTTATACCTCTTAGAGGTTGGGAAACTCTTATAAAATTCATAAAGACTCTTTTGAATAGTCATTTCAGGAAATGGCGACAGCATTAGTACAGATTGAGGCTGTTATGAACAGTAGTCCCCTAACTCGTATTATTCTTCTGTATATGCTTATTTTTCACAGTCTGTTAGGTATGGGAGAGCCCAGAAGATGCTAATGAGAGTCTATTTATATTATCTAATTATAATAAAATTAATGATCTATAATGTAATTCTCATTATATCGTAGCCTGTTCCGATACATTGAAATTCAATAGTTTCACCTCTTGAACATCTAATGATTTATTTTTCATGAAATAGTATTTAGTCTAATTTTCTTAATTTCAAACCCTAACTCGATATTTCTAATTGTTGCAACTGTTTAAGGCTATGGAGAAAATAATAAAAAATTTAGATAAATAGGTTATTTGCATTTGTTTAGAAATAGCTTCCAATTACAAAAAAAAAAAAAAAAAAAACATACAACTTTGCCTCTTGTCTTTCATGTTACATTTTTTTGAAGTATGTAATCTGTTTTTTTGCAACTGCATATCCCAACAATTAATAGTTTATCAATTTATAACTAAATAAATAACTGGAAAAATTCCACTATAAAAAGATAAATAAACCTTTTAGGTATAAACCAATTCCTTCATCCTCTTGTTATATTTTAATTTTAGATAATTCTAAAAAATAAGACCAATACTCCAAAATGTAATAAGTTATAATTATAAAAAAAAACACAATTTTAAAAATACCTAATCCTATAACATTTTTGAGGGACAATTATGCTTTATAAAAATAATAACAATATGAAAATTTTTCGAATGACGTTTTGATTCAGAGGGTATGAACCTCATTATGTCTAAGGAAAAGTCCGTTAACAGTCTATCGACTCTCTGTATTTTAATGCTAAAAGCAACGTACATGCTATGGCTTCTATTAAAATTACTCTAAAATTTTATATTCTGATTGGTTCTCTCAATGTGAGTTATTAATATATGCGTTAGAATTTAGGAATAAACAATAAAATGCCTTTGTATGTGGAGGCAATAATAGTATAATATTTACAGAACATAATCTATATAATATATTATTCAGATAAGTTCAAATATTAATTTTAGCTTCATTTTGCTACAAAATCCTAGCATTTAAAAATTATTTGTTATTCAAAATATATATACAATTCAAAAATAGGTTTTTTTTTAATCATTAAGGCCAATGAGCCAGGGTGTTAGAAGACTAAGGTAAAAAAATTAATGCTCATACTTTTGAAAGCAAAAAACATGAAAAAAGATAGAAAAGCATAACAATTTAAAAAAAAAAAAGTTTTTTGAATAGGTATAAGCTGACATTAAGTTTCGTTAAGCGTTTGTGTGTCTGGGTCAAACCAACTGCGGGCAATTGGCCGAAAAACAGAAAACTGTGTTACAACTGCCACTGGTCTCCTTTTCTTGTATCACCATACAGTTGATTTTGGAGAAAGCGAAATTAAATTGACGAATAAATTGCTTTCTAATTGGATACTTATGAACAAATATTAAGGAGCTGAAAGCAATAATGGAAAAATCTTATTATAATTTATTTGATAGAATAAATTCCAAAGAAATAAATATTCTTTGAAAAAATTTTTACGTCGGTGAAATTAAATTAAATTAAATTTAGATTACAAAGTGAAGAGATAAACATTCCTTTAAAAAAGTAAGAAAAAACAACAACAACACAAACGTTGAAAGTTAATGTTAAAAGTATATATTCTCAAAGGACTCATAATAGTTTATGAAAAATAGTCGTTAAAGTTATGGAAGTATATAAAATAATGAAAAAAATGATGATGCAGAATATGGATGGTAAAAAATACTATTGAGGTCACTTTTTTTATGAGGAACTTATCTACAAATATACATACACATGAAAGCATAACTTTCAAACTAGAGGGATATGTGTTGGCCATTGGTAATAAAATTGGTTTTTTGATATATCTTACACAGTGTGTGAGGTAAAATTGTGGACTTTTTGATAACGCACAAATGGGTGTACATTTTTCTAGAATGAAAAGGAGTAAAAGTTTGGGTGCAAATATGCCTCTGACCTTGGTATAAATGGCGCCGCAGCACTTCATCATGAAGGTCACGAATAGGACCACCCACTGCTGTTCCACGAAGGCCTTGAAGTAATTCAAATTTTGGTGAGGGGTAGCACAGAGTATATTCTCACCTTAGTCCAAAATAGAATATTGAAAGGAAAAATAGTCTATTAACAAATGCAAACTATTGACCCATTTTGCTTTAAGCTAGTCAACAATTAATGGCCTTTCTTGACATGGTTGACCTTGGTTGCTCTTGAAAAAGTTACCAATGTCGTCGTACATAAGAGGCATTAACCAAGTCCTTTACATACCTCCTCACTGTCCAATCACTGACATTGAGATCCTTGGCATGCAACCTCATCCACTGAGCCTGACTTTTTGGGGGTTCAGTGTCCCAGTACTATATGGTCCCAGTTTTCAAGTATCATCCGCTCCCACGGACCTCTAAATGCTCTGACCTGAAGCCATTCTGTTTTTAACTATGTAAACAAGACTCCGGCTCCAAGACTACGATCTTCACGATCTCCTTTAAACTCACTAGTGCGTAGAGCAAATCAGACAACCTGTTAATTTTTGAAAGTTTGTTTTTATTGTTTGTTATCCAAAATAGTCCCTACTTTAAGTAATTCAACCTAATATCATAAAATATTGACCTTAAATTAATCCAGATTGATTTAAAGTTAAGTCCACCATCTTACCTTGCACACTGTAGTGTTGGGTTAAAGTATTACTCGAACTCAAAAAATTGCTCAACTTTAATGTAGTCTACAATTTTCCGAAATTCTTTCAAACTCGCTCCAAATATATTTTTGAAAATTGGAATTTACTGAAACTTTGAAGAATCAAAACATTTGACTAATAGTACAAGTCAAATTTATATTTAGTAACTCTCAAAATGACAGTAAAAAGCTACATAAAGTGGAGTTTTTCTTATTTAAAGAAAAGTAATTGATCTTTTAAAAAAGGAAAAACCTCATTAGATATATAAGGAGGAAATGAGAAAAAATCAAGCTAGAAATTTTTGAATCGAACCCAACGCTATTCATCTTATTCGATTTTGTAACCTTTCCTCCAAAAATAAACTGAAAAAACCCTAAAATCAATTTGTAGTTATACAATTATTTGCAGCTATTGAATGATTACTCAAAAATTGAAGTGAATTGTTCACTACTTTTTTTTCCATTGTCATTTCCCAAGGAGCATAAACACACGGTACCCTCCATGGGTCACGGATACTGCAATTTGATGCAATAATCTGTGATGCATAAATCTTTGAGGGGGAGATATTTTTCAGTTAAACATTTTAATCATCTTGTACACAACAATGAAGGCACATTAATAAAAAATTAATAAATAATATTTGGTTAAAAAATAAAATAAATAAATGAAATATTTTTTACTCGTCCTCAATGTCCTCAAAGTGTTTAGTGCCCAAGAGAATTTTGATGAAACTTTGTATATCACTTTTACTCCAACGAACGTCCTCACAATTTTCCCACTGGTTTCTTCTCGCCCTGGTAAGAGAGTTGAATTCTGTCAAGAAATGGATAGGAGACTCTGATCCTCCTTTACATAGTCTGCAGGAGTCCTCTTCGACTAATATCATTTTTTAAAGATGCATTTTCATTGGAATGTGGCAAAAAAAAGCTCACAAATTTTTTGAGAAATGTTGAAATTTCCATCCAGGATTTAAACTTGTAATGAACCGTTTCGTTTGACAGCAACTTGGATCAATCTGCCATACTTGTTCCTATTTGGCGGTTATTTATTTATTAAGGGCTAATTATAATTTAACCACACAACAATCACAAAACTGATTGAAAAAAAGCAGAAAAATGGACCCCTGGAAACAAAGGCGAGATAATTTTTTTTTGTCTCTGGGACGTAACGCAAGTTCAACAAAGTTTCTTCCTTAAATTTATGTATATTTCTTAAACATAACAATGGAATATTTTGCTCTATTGATGATATTAGAAAATGGAATAGTATAAAAGAAACAATTTTGAAGAGGAGCAAAAAATGTTCATATATACAAGTAAATTTCCCTAACATTTTCATATGCAAGCTTCTACAATCAAAAATAAACATAAAAACTTTAACATGTGTTCTTTTTAATATATCACTTTGAGTTCTACATATATTATGCACAGGCTGCACAAGCTGTCAGTGACGTAAAAAAAAATATTTTTTTCAGAAGCAATTTTCTCTCCAAGCAGTTATCAAATTAAAAAGCTTGACGAATTCTAATTAAACTTATTCACTAAATTACTCTCCAGCATCAATAACTGTCTCTATACGAGGCCGAAAGATCTTCTCTCTAGGTTATTAAATTAATTCAGGGCTATTTGATTTCCTAAGTACTTTGAATGACTATTACATATAAAGGATATTATAAAATAACTTAAGGCTCTAGAAATAGTGGCAAGGTGATCAAGGTTTCATTCTAAAGGCAAGATTCTAAAGTTTTTTTGGAAATGCAGTTAGTTGCTGTAGATGTTGGAGTATTGAGGAACGTGTGTTTGTCGTCTAAAATAAATATTAACAAAATATGGTGTTAAAGAATATTTAATGAAAATTAAAATATTCTCAAAATAGTTTTTGAGTTTTTATTGATGTGATTTATGAAAATCGGTTAATTACTCATCTATATATTAAATGTAAAGGTCAGTGTGTGTTTGTAGGTCCTTCAATATTGACCGAGCCAAAGGATGGATTCTGCTGAAATTTTCCATGTAGGTTCTTATGGCTCCAGAAGCGGTCCTGGTAACATGCTTTGATGCTTATGGAAGCGGCGTTAGAAGAATTTAACCTGTCTCAGGAATTGATACCTTTACAGCTGGTGTCATGCAGTAATTCTAAGTTGGAACAGTTTGTTTAAAATGAAGTAATTGGAACTGGATATATTCTGGAACAAACCACATTTTTAAGACTTTTGCAAAGCTGCCAATTACTTATTATTTAATCAACTAATTATCCACATCTATGAAATATGTTCGCAATTGCACTTTCCATTTTTTTGCTTACAAAAAATAATCTCTTTCAAACCTCTACATGAAAATTAATTTAGAGAGAAACAAAAAACAAAAAAATCACGGAGAATTAAAAAAGTTTGGTTTATTCAGCATATGGACTATCTGATATGATTTCCAAAACTGTGGAAAACGAAACTTTAAACGTATACCATCATTATGAAACAAAATGAAAACTTATTTTGATTTATGTAACTTGTTTTTATTACCTTTTGAAGAAAGAAAATAATTTGAATGCGCCCTGTATATTATACAAAACGTTCCAACGGGAACTCTTTTGCATGGTTGTTTGTTACCAAGCAATAGTAAAGAGTGATTCTTTGAGAAAAAGAAAACAATAGAAAATTAAGGAGTTAATTAAATATTCATAAAAATATAAAGAATTAGGGAGGGATAAATCTTATTTCATAGTAAAATAAATATAAGAACCTCAAATAATTTGGAAAAGTTTCAAATTAAATTATTTAATATAGAAAAAAAAAAAAATGTTGTTGGGATAGTTCATAAAAGGATAATAATATATATTTTTAACAACTTATGTTTTTCATACTTGTATATTTTGTTTAAAAACCGCCAAGTATCCTTCTATCTAAATAATATTCTCTTTAATAATTATTAAAGAGAATAATGAAAAACTAGAAAATTCAAACACACATACTATAAGCTATTTTATTGACACTTTTGAAATGTTAAATCCCTCAAAGACTGAGTTTGTTTTGTGGAATTTAAAGATTAAAAAAATATATTTTTATCTGAAAATGGGTGGTCAAAATATGTAACACCTAACGACAATGTAAAAATAGTAATATATTAACAAATATATGTATACATTTCAGAATATATCAATCCACAAACCTATTAAATAATCAAAATGTGTCTGTTTATTTGTCTGAAAAGGACTTATTTTATAAGTTAAAGCTCAATGGGTAACATAAGGAAGAAAAAGGCTGTACATTTCTTTTTAATAGGTTTAGCAGCGAGGGTGTGTAGCTGAAGTTCAGCACGCCCAATTTAAAAAGAAAAAAGGGAGTACGATTTATTTTATTAGACCAAAGTTAATTCTGCCAGTCATAAAAATATAATAAAAACTGAACTTCAAAGGTGGCCGGTGTAAGGATTTTTCTGAAAATTAAAAAAAAAAATTTTTTTGCTAAAATTTTTATTCATTTCTTTTTCCATCGCTAATATAAGTATTTTTAGAAAACAAAATGTGTGTATTTTCATTTTCCCCAAAAAGTATAGGGCCTTTCTTTATAAATAATTTGGTTCATCTTAAATCGAATTTAGTTTTTGTTGGAATTTTTTTCGGATTTAAAGATTTAAAAGACTACTACCGGTATTACCTCAATACCACAAAAAATACACTCTATTTTATGTATTCTTTTTCTCTAATCATTGTTCTGAAAGTTGATTGGTTGAATTATAATTAGATGTGGCTAAAGGGAGCCCTGCCTGCTCACAAAAGTTAATCTCGTCTGTAAATATGTATATATAAGTTGATAGAAATAAGCTACTGCATAAAAGTACTTTTATATTAAATTTTGATAGTCTGTGACGTCATGTTTCCATCTTGATTATTCTCAATTTAAAGTGACGTCAGGAATAATTTTAAAACTAAGAACACAATATTTTTATAATCGTAATCCTAATGCTTATAAACTTAAACTGAATATATCAGTATTAGGATCTTTTCTACTATAAATTTAAAATTTCCATTTGTCAGTGGATTAACTTTTTCAAGACCTCTCTTGATTATTTCGTCATATGCAATATCTAGTGGAGATTTGAATAAAGGATGAAGTTGGACACTAAGTTTGTTTTTGAATCGGTTTTTAAAAATAAATGCCATATATCATTATTTTTCTAAGTGGGACGTAAATCCCATCAATTTGTAGCATAGAGATGCTCAAGTTTGTAAATGGACTCTCAACTATAATACTACTAAAAAAATAATACAAAATGCCGTGTTTTTAGGAAAAATAACATATCATTCTTAAGCAAGATAAATGAAAGAAATGATTCTTCTTCTGATATCATGTAAAATGTAAAATATATGTGCAATGTACATAAATAAAATTCTCTTGGGTTTCTCATAAAAAAAGAGGAAATACGCTTATTAAATTTTTGTAGTTTCTCCAACTCTCTTAAACCCCATTAAATCTACCAACTAAATACTCTTTTTTTATTATTATTAGCTTCAAACATCACTATTCCCTTACAATAGGGCATGGACAAAACTAAAAAAAAAAAATTTAATCTGCATGGTGGTGTAACAGTATATAGGAAGTTTGAGAGTACATCATAAATAAATTAAAAAAAGTATTCCTTTTTAATTTATCTTTTTTGTGCCTAAAATACGGTTTTAAATTGACAAATAATTATTATATATTCTTATTTTGGAATTTTTCCGCAAGACGATCCTTTTGTGAACAAACTTAAAGTCGTAAACAACTTTCATTGTATCTTTAATGTCATGTACAGGAGATTTCCGCATAGCAAGGTTTCAAACACAGAGATTTCGCATAACGTGGTGTTTAGAATTATTCTGACTCCCTATATATTTAAGTACTTTCCCCTCATATTGCATTTTTTATATTTGATAATAAATTATAAAAAGTTTTTTCATTAAGGCAATTATTTTTTGTAGTTGTTGATAATATACATTCATACAATAGAAGTGTATAGTTTTGCGTAAAGGAGGGGGGAGTGTCCTACAAGTATTTGATTTGATACTTAAACTTTTGTTTTTTATTTGTTAGTCAAACTTGCAATTAAAAAAAGTAGCAGAATAAATATTGGTTAAGTTCTGATTATTTAAATTTTACAGTATTAAAATGCCAGATAAAAAGTCAACTAAATATCCGATTAATATTAAATTTTAGAATGATTTTACAAGAATCTTGTCTGGCATACATTTTTCTAAATAATTTATGATGAATAAAATCTTTTTATTGTTTTAATCATACAAAAGAGAAAAAAAATAGTAATAAGTGTACTTTGAAAAATAATTCAATATTATTATATAATAATTTTTTATTTTTTTCATTTTTCTAACATTTCATTATTTTTTTGCATTACTCAAATCTCACTATTCAAACTACTCTGTATACACTTTTTAATATTAAAAGGGTTATAAATAAGTAATTAATATCAATACATCCTAAATTATATTATTCAATCTGTTGAGAGCTGAATAATATAATTTCGACGGGTAGTTTGATAACTGATAATAGTGCTTTGGTCTCTTCTAAAATGTACAAGATATTAATTTAATAAAAAAAGGGTCAAATATCACTGTTTATCATTTGTATGAAATAGTATTCAATACAGAAGATCTGTCTTTGTTTATTTCTTAAGAACATTTGATAAAGTTTCGTCATTATTTATTGAAAATGTATCTATTTTAAAATATAATAAAAGTATCAACTATCTGCCCCCACTGATATTCTTTAAATTATAAAGGATGGAACGGTACTCAAAAGATAGAAAAAAGTTAATCCATATAAGGATGGGTTGTTTAGAGGGGGCTTGATCAACTTTTTCAGAATTTGAATACATGTGAAATTTGTGTATTGGTATAAAAATAATTTGTGTAAAATATGAGGAAGTGCGGTTCAGAGGTTCCACAAAACATATGCATTGCAAAGGTGTGTATTTTTTCATATGAGTAATTTCTTTTATAATATGAAAATCCCTATTGACTCGACCGTTAAGACAAAATTATTTTACTGATTTTAATAAGGAGTAATTATTCATTAGGTATTAATTATTATGGGTGTGTAGTTGAAATTTTGACACTTATAAAAGAGAGCAATACGAATAAAGCAGGAGAAGAAATGATTATTCCGCCCCCTCCCTCAACTGACAAGCTGTCTGTATTAACACCCCCTTTCCTTAAAATACCGTAACACAATCAATCGAAAACATGGCCTCACAATGAGACAAAAGAATCGATATTCTACTTTGTACGGAACACAGACCAAACGAAGATCCGAAACTTGACTAAGGCAACAGGCAGACTATTTGTAATGTTAAGAAATCCATTAATCACGGTATTGGCATCGACAAGAAGACCGGACTCTAATGACCACCGAACATTGTTGATAAGATTGGGATTTTTGCATCGAATGGACTGAAGATATCACTAATTTGGTTCAGGGTGCAGGCTCAATACAACTGACTCTGTCGACATTTTGATGACATCTTGATTGAGATAACTGGTGTAACTATCAAATGGGCATGTAAAACGAGATTGAGTAGTCGATCAAATGCAGTGAAAGTTATTCACACCAAATTCATGGAAGTCATCACTACACTTGACTGTTTGATGGAAGATGTACACAAAATACAACTACGAGGTCTGATACAGGTTCAATTCTTCAGGCGATGCTGTCATTTTCTTTTTTGACAGAAATTTGATCTGATATGGGAATCTGCACAGAGCGTCGAATTCACAAAAAGAAAAGAATGGAATGTGAAGAAAGTGTCGATGCCGCTGAACTAAGAAGAGAAATGTCGTCAGTGATATATCGACTAGTTGAAGAAGTATCCTCTAGACTCGAAAGCCTATAGAATATTGAAAAGAAATTCATGGTTTCTCACACCGTCCAAATTGTTAGATAAACAGCATAATTGTAATTTAGATGCTCTTGATGAGAGCATTCAGAGAGAAGAGTTCTCATTGAGAGGGCTGGACTGCAAAACCATTTTTTCAGCTGCTGATGCTGAAAAAATGGAAGGGCCTTTACAATTTCTTCAGTTTATTCAAAAATAATCTTTTTAACTCGTGGAATTTGTATTACTAGACACAACAGTCGTTTTCTAAACTAAAACTCATTAAATTTACATTAGGTCAACAATGAGTCAAACAAGGTTGACTGATTTTGCAATACTTTCAATAGAGCGTGACTTTGTGGAAAAAAAAGTTTTTTGTGAGGTCATTCATGATATTTTAAATCACAAGGCACATAAAATCTATTTATAAACTTTTGTTTTTAATCAATTCACTTTCTTTTCTTCAACCTAATATTATAGTTTTTGTATATAAATATCACAAATATATTTGAGGGAAATAAAGAATTGCTACTTTTTTTCTTGCTTAGCATACCTATATTATTCACTTTTCGGCTTTCTCAAGTTTTATTAGAATTTGCAGGGGAGGGGGCAAAATTAACATCCGCCCAGGCGGTACATTAGCTAGTTCCGTTGCCACTGCTCGGAATATAGAAAATACACAGTTTGGAGTAGCTTTAATTATTTTAAATAAGATCAAAGCTTAAACCAATTGATTAATATTGTTTGAAATATATGTTAAACTACTCCAGGAATCAAATTATTTACCATGATTGGTAACAATGAAAATAGTATTGAAAAAATCCACAAAAAATACATAAATAAAGTTTCAACTAAATTGGGCAATCTTCAAAATAAGTTCAATTGTCCACTAATTTGTCATGGCATAGTCTGTCATAGTTTTATAAAATTAATAATTCCTTTATCAGCGATTTCTAAAGTTTTGATTTTCGACCCACTCTAATGCATATATTATTTTCTGATGGATAAACATTATGTAAAGGTGTTTTTTCATTAATATATAATCAAATTATTTCTTTTAGATAAAAGATAATGTAAACAAAATAACAAGGAAAGAATAAGTCAAATCGAGACGTCAAAAATGGTTTTCCCCTGTGAGTTGAAGGATTTTACATATTTCAGGATAAGAACATTTTATAACGGAATAATATGATCCTTAGTCTTTAACTTAGAATGTTGATTAACAATTCTGTATACGATTATATTGATTGCCAATAATTTTAAAAGTGTTATCTAATTGGAATTATATTTATTTTATCTTTCTTAACCATAGATGAGACCAAAGAGAGCCATGACCCCCCTTAAAAAAATGGATCTTACTTCCCTGAAATAGGTACGCTAATTAACCTTTTTGCTATTCTACACAGAAGTCACCTTTAAAAATAAAATATCTTTGGATTCATAATTAAAAAAAACAAAAGAAAAACTCAAACTTTTTTCTTGCCACAATAGTTGGGAAACCCCTGTGTCAATATTAGTACGTACTCTGGAACATCAATGCAAGAAAATGATTTTGAAATATACTTCTTGGATATCAAGAAAGCCAGGGAATCCTTCAACTCCTTTGACTCATAAAAAAGCTCGGGACCTGATGAACTGAAACCATTTGTACCTCAACAACATGATGACAACATCGTCGCCTATATCTCACAGCTTTATAAAGTCATCCGGATCACTGGTTATACACAAAGATGCTGGAGAGAAATGAAAGTAAGTTTTCTGCCGAAACCAGGTAAAACATATTATAGCCTGTCCAAATCCTTCAAACCAATAACTCTTTCCAACTGTATTCTTAAAAGACTTGAGCAGATTTTACAATGGGAAGTTGAATGAGTCATTCCAACACTCCACTCTTAATATGCCTATTAATAGGCTCATCAACTGAGACGGCCCTTTCACAAGTGAGCGATACAAATTTATGTAGCACGTATGATTCACATAACCTACATTCATTTAAAAAGTAATATTGTATAGTTAAAGAAATACATCATGCGACAAGGTGTGCCAAAGGTTGTGCAATATACTCCAGCTGACAAAAGGGGTACGCTCAAAGAAATAGCGTCACATTTTATATTTAATTTTAATTAAAAGTAGGCATTAACTATGTCTACTCTATTAATGGCATTTTTATGAAAAGAATAGCTATACATTTGTGAACGTGTCTCGGAGCATGAGGACTTTAACTTATATCAGATTTGGTAACGTCTTATTTAACATTTCCTATGGGTGTCTAATATGGGGAGATGGAATCACTACAAAGAAAAAATTGGAAGGAAAATATTAAACACCATTCAAAGGAAAGTACTCTTGCAATGACTAAACATTTTGATCTACACCAACTGCAGGAATGGAGACAGTTTTAGGAATTGCTCCACTGGACATATACTGGTAGTTGCATAAATACGCGGACTAATTGTGGCAAATAATTAAATGTGTAATAAAATTCGTATGACGTATTTTTTTTGAGAATTATATAATAGATAATTTATTCTGGTATAAAATTTAATATAATTACTGAATATAACCGCCATCAGCTGCTATGAGCCCCTCCAAGCGCCCGGGGAAGACCTTGCACACATTGATGATGTAATGGTATTTCACGGCTGCCCATTGTTCATTGACGCTGGCCTTCAATGAGTCCAAATTCGGGTGGCGGGTAGCACAGACCTTCTTCTCAATTTGCCACCACACACTGTAGTCAAGGGGATTCAAATCAGGTGATTGAGGTGGCCAAATGTTTTTGTTGCAAAATGGTATGTTGGAAGCGAGCCAATCCTGAGTCATTCCAGAGGAGGTATGGACAGGTGTTCCTTCCTGCTGGAAGATAATGGGCCCCCGTTAGAGATCTTGAGGGCCTATGGAAGGACCTTGTCCTTCAAAATCTCCAAGTAGGTCTCTGATTTAAGTCCGATTAAGAGTGGCAACCATATGACGTTTGACCTCGTCATTCATTGTAAACGACTTTGTTTGATGCGAGTAAGAAAAACAAAAACAAAGCCAAAAGATTTACAGAGTTACTTGTGCTGGATTGTTTTATTTCTGGTCACGGAACCTCGAGATAAAAGCGTTTAAAAATTAGTTCGCGTATCGGTTTATTGTGATAAATACAAATTAAAATCGAAATGGATCAACCAAGTGACGACATAAAAAGTAATTGCATTTGGATAGATAATACTCAGATAAAGAATCCTGACACGATCATCTATACAGATGGTCTAAAGACGAAGATGGAAACATTGGAGATGGATGGGGACCTTGATGCATCAACTTTGGTGATACATCAATTTACCATTCAATGGCTTTATTGAATAAAGAGGCCTCTGTGTTTCTAGCAGAGATTTTCTCCATATCACAAAGTGTAGAAGCTCAAGTACGAAAAAAACACTGAACAATGTAATAATCAGATCAGACTTCTATTCACCAATTGTTGCTACTAAAGAAGTTTTAAAATGTAAAACTTCCATCATCACAGGAATGAGTGAGGAAAATATACATCTAGAATGGTGCAAATGAACTTTTGACATTACAGGAAAGAAATTTGCAGACCATCTTGCGAAGAAGGGTACTGAGAGCCAAAACAAGTTTGCCATTGGGACGCCTCAAAGTTACATAAAGAAGGTAATGCATGACTTCTTCTATCAATATTTGTGTCACCCATATAAAAAAGATCAAAGTATGAAACATACACATTCTATTCCTAATAAGCCGAAGTCGAAGAGGATCAAGCTTGCAGACTCATTGCACAATCCTACACTAGACATGGTATTTACTAGCCTTCCTAAGCAAGTAGAAGGACATAAGCTCAACGTGCATTGTCTGTATGGAATAATTGCAAAGTTCAAACCAGCCATTCCATAGATTCACCGAATTATCTTACGAGATACATCATGCCGTGAATGAGTAAAACGAAGAAATTGTTATTTTAAAATTTATGAAATGTAAAGAAATAAAAATATTATTGAACAAAACTAGGTTTGAGAACCTGCTGTAGTAGAACAAATACTGCGTTGTGTGGTCGTGTTCGTTGCTTTTATTTTATGTATGTATGGCAAGCAGTAATAAATATTTAACTAACAAAAAAAAAACCATATATTTTGAAATACTTTTTTATGATAAATAAATAAGGTTGGAATTTGACGCTTTTAGTAAGATTTTGACTACTTTATATGATGAATAAAGTATATTTAAAAACATCTCATTAAAAAAATTATTGTTGACTGAGTAAATACATCATGATAAATAAAAGGAAATAGCTTTTTGTGGCAAGATTGGTCTTAAGGGAGTGAAGAATATTTATGTTTTTAAGGATCTACTGTTGTGTTGACTTAATGCCAGTCGGATGAAGTTCCGTAATCGTATTTTTAGTTTAGCAACGAAAGACAATTAAGCTCTCTTGGTTTCATCAAGATACATTATATTACCTCCCCTGACTAGAATGTTGTTGTTGAAAGTACAAATACATTTCAAAAATGATGAAATACATGAAATGTAGTGTAAATGAAATTAATAATCTGTCAAAAAAAAAGGTCTTTTAAAAATAGGCCTTCAAATAAGATCCTTTATTTTACATGATTTTGTATGATGAGACACATTTTTTATGGATTGTAAACAAAATAGCTCGATAAATTATTAAATTTTCATATATGATTTGTTTATAAGAAATGTTATTAAACTTTATGTTCATATAAATAGTTATTTCACTTCAAAATATGGGTATGAATCGAAATTGTGCTCTTAAAATGTGAATTTTAAAAAATGGCCCTAAACGCCCACCCTACGTCTGTTGAAGGTTCTAATAGTCATTTTTTTTTCTACGGCTAAATAAAAATAATAAATGTAGGCTAAAATTCTGTTGCATTCCGATTTTTATTAACTAAGTCGGAATTCAATCAATTTCATCCATTATAGGAAAATTTGGCTCAGAAATCCTTTAAATGACAATACCGTAAGTAACCAACTCTGAGGGATTGCAGTTTTAATTTTCTTTGATAAACCACTGAGTATGGTACGATGTTCTCGCTATTCATGGGTCACCACTGAAGATTAAAAACCTAATTCATGGTGTTGATATAAACACTTTAAATTTTTGAACTACTTCATGGTGTTGTTGTTAAAACACTTTTAATGTTTGTCTCAGTTAGAAAATATCGGCCAAAAGTCTTTCTAATGTATTTGTGACGAAAAATTATAGTACATTGTATTAAGGTCTGGTTTACTGGGAGGACATTTTTTTTTTTGACCAAAAAATAAGAAAGTTGTAACATTTTCTTTATTACTGGTATAGGCTAAAAGTTTATTTTCTAAACTTTTTAATCCGATCGTAATTATTCCTTCTCGACATGATTTTGAGTGTGGAAACTTTTTTTTTGCAACACTTGGTAATTTTGCAATAAATAAAATCCTTCTTTTATCTCCTTAAAATTATTCTTAAAATACTCAAATTAAGGCACTTTATTTCTTACGAAAAAAACAAAAAAACCTATAAAAACCACGAAAATACACATTGAATGGTAAAAAGATAGTTTCTCATAACCTCAGAATGAGTTACTTTAAAAATACATTAATATTATATTAAAAGTTGAAAACATTAAAGTTTTTATATATCAAAAGTTTCCTTTTTTTCAAAATATAAACTCTTCATTCTACAATGAGGTATTCATAGAAATTTATTTGCGAAATGTTTCTTAATTTTGTTCAAATTGACTTATGGTGACAATTTGTCAATATTCATTAAAGTTTTTCAAACTTTCATCTGTAATCTGAATAAAAAATACTTTGTATTCATTCATGATTACATATTTTTACATACATTAAAGATTTATTTGATACTTATTCATAAGAATAATTTCTTTGACTTAACTTAAATCTGATTTTTTATAATCTCAGACAGAATTCACTAAATTTCATCAATTATATGAAAATTTCGCTCTGAAATCCTTTATATGGCAATACCTTAACAAAGCAACTCTGATAATTTGTATTTTAAGTTTCTTTGATAACCCATGTTTTAGAGTATTGATTGACAACTTCTTTCGGAGTGCAAGATGTAAATCAGTCATTTAGTATCTCATAAAGTCCCATTTTATTATGTATAGATGACGTAAATAAATTTTTCAAACTCCAACGTATTTGATAAAATAAAAATATTTTAAAACAGATTTAATGAAAGATACGGAATTAAAAAATAATTTTCTATTGTTGACGGGTCAGATGACCGCCTCTCGTGCCTATATTTAGCTATGTGTCGTAAGTTGCCTTGTATTAAAATTAGACATGTGTCAAAGAGGAAACCATCCTCCTAGACTTGAAAACAGGTTTACAATAGGAATACATATGTCACTGATAGGACTAGTCATTAGATTCTAGAAACATGGAATAATCAT
Source organism: Lepeophtheirus salmonis (assembly GCF_016086655.4). Taxonomy (NCBI): domain Eukaryota; kingdom Metazoa; phylum Arthropoda; class Copepoda; order Siphonostomatoida; family Caligidae; genus Lepeophtheirus; species Lepeophtheirus salmonis. Next base: position 3,533,902 of record NC_052134.2, on the reverse strand, counting down.
GTAAGAAGCTTAACTGTGTTTTTTTAATTTCCCCTCATGAAGGAATGGAATAAAAAATGAGGTAGTCTTTTATTTTCCTTCTTTTTTTTCCCAACCAATCACTCCTTTTATGTATATTCTCCTCTTTCTGTAATAAAAATTATGCATGATTATTCCAGGTCTCTAGAATTCCATGCAATAGTCAACAAAAGGTTTTTACTTTGCAATAGTCAACAAACTTTGATTGTTTTTCCTAAATGATAAATTTACAAAACTTCAAAAGATTGAGATGGTCTGACTCTGATTTTTGTTCTTATATTTTGTCCTTATAAATGGTTTACTTTATAACAAACTTTGATTGTTTTTATATTTTTTATCTGCACTTAGTTATAAATAATTTTTTTTTTTTGGGGGGGGGGCGTAATTTCGTAATTTTTTGCTTTATTTCAATGCTTTATAAGAAGAGTTACAATTATTTGATTTAAACCAAGTAAAGCCCGTTCTGGTTGACAACTTTTCGCCAACAAGAATCCAATTTCATTATGCCGCCCACTTTGTAGAAGCATTTGTCGTTATTGGAAAAAAAACTTGGACAACTAATTTTCAAAAGCGTCTATTGAGGCCAAATTTCTGCCCACAAGCGCGTTGGCCATAGACAGGAACAGGTGGTAGTCAATTAGTGTCTGGTTCGAAATATAGGATGGATGCATAAGAACTTGCCATCCGATCTTATGAAGCTTCTGGCGGGCCATAAAAGTGTGTTCGGCCAGGCGCTGTCTCAATGAAATACGATTCTTCTCTTATACAAGTTTTTTTTTGTATCCAGCCATCTACAAATGGTTCAAAACAGTTTTATGATCGAGGTTCAGCTCCTTGGCGATGCTACGGCTGCTAAGATTTTTCTATGATTTTATCGACATTTTCGCCAACAGGCCTGCTAATATATGGTGCATCATTCACCACCAGAACGAAATTGTTCGAACCACTGTTGTGCAAGTCGAACTAAAAAAGTATAGGCCCCGTATACAACGCAAATTTTCTTGGTAGCTTTCGACGCTTTTTCCCCTTACAGGAAAGTAAAAATGTCAATATGGCGAAGTTCTTCGTTTGATATCTCCATGCTCGACGGACGATAATTCCCAACTGGATTAGTTAATCGTAGTATTTTCCAAAAAAACATTTGTAGTATACACTCACATCTTTACAACTCTTTATCGTATGGTTGTATGTGATTAATCAGGAACAAGACATACTTTGTTAACCCTTTATCGTTTTTGAGTACCGAACAGGATATTTAAGTTAAAAAAAAAAAAAAAAACAAAAACACACAAACTTGTAGCTCAGCAATGATAATACATTTTTTAATCCTAAAAGATTTCAAAAGATCTTAAGAGTACATTGAATCTTTTAGTTTGTAAATATTTTAATTTGTTAGTTTTGTAGAAGGAAAAGAAAAGAACACTACTCCTCAAATCCAAAAAACGAAATTTTCGGTTTGGACTTTATTTGTGTTATTTATTGTTCAATCTTAAGTTATTCAGGTAAATAGCAAAAAAATCTCATAAATTTTAGTTTAATATATGTACTTTTTAATGGGATAACCGAAAGGAGTATAGTTCATTCACAACCTATATTTATTTGTTTTTAAAAATAAATAAATCCCAAACGGGATAAATGTTCTTTATTTATGAAACTGCCTTTACCCGCACGGGATTTTTTGCCTTATTGTCATGTATGATAATTTTTTTTGTTGGTATTAGACTAAGAGGGGGTTTCATAACTTAGTATTCTTTATTTTATTAATTACGAAGAAAGTAAAGCAAACATATAATTAATGAATTGATTAATCTACGCCATTTTTAATTTAATATCGCAGATTTTTACCAGATCCCTACTTCAAGCTTCTATTTCACATAGAAGAGTAATAGTAAGTGGCTATTTCCTCAAGATAATATTGAAAGCGACTTCGAGGTAGATGTAGATGATGATGACCTTCTTGATCCCTACTACGTTCTAGACTTAAATATCAAATCAATACCTTATAATATCCACAATTAGGTCATGGAATTAAAGTGAAACCTCTGGGTTTTGTTGAGGATGTAGAAGAAGAAGATACCTTCATTCGGCCTATAAAAAAACACAAAAAATTCCAAGTCTAATGTTAAAGCTCCTCAATATATTTGGGTAAAAGAGGATGTATCCCTTCCACTGCTAAAACAATTAAGACAAGAACTTCCTCAATACTGGCAATCACCATAAAAACTCTTTTATCAAATGTTTACTAAAGACTTAATGAAAGATATAAAGTTTACCAAACCAATCTCCATGCTCCACAAAAGTGCGAAAAATACTCCGTTTTCGATAGATTTAGTAGAACTAAAAAAAATTATTGGTATACTTTTACTAATGGGAGTAATTGAACCACCTGCTATTGACGACTACTGGAATACTTACACCCGAATTTCCCAAATTGCGGATGTTATGCCATCCTCAAGATTTAAATTAATAAGATCCTTCACACATTTCCCCACAACAACAATGTAGCTCATAAAAGCGATGATAGATTTTTTTAAATCAGGCCTTTATTTTCCTCGATTTCAAAACAATTCCTAAATGTGAGCTGTACAGAAAATCAATCCGTTGACGACGAAGTGATGGTAGCCTACAAGGGAACAATGGCAGGTAACCTTAGGCAATATATCATGTTCAAACCTGATAAATGGGGATATTATAAGCTCTTTGGTCCGGCTAGAATCGACGGATTTATTCATGACATTTATTGTATCAAGGGGATGCAACATTTTCCAAAAATTATGAAAAGTTAAATGAATACAAAAATCTCTTTTGGTTACTTCCAAAGTAGTCATTGTTCTAGCCAAAACTGTAAATGACATCTCTCAAACTAATATATATATGGGGATAATTTTTTCTCAAGCATAAGCTTAGTAAACTATCTAAATGATAAATATGGCTGTAGATATGTAGGTACTGTAACGGCAACCCCAATAGAATAAACCACAATTGATGGAGTGGAAGGCGATGCAGAATTAAAAAAATATCAAGGGTTCGAGGTGGAAAGACAATAGGGTTGTTACGATTATATCGTCAGACGTAGGATGTCATCCATTACAAACAATCAAAAGATATTACAGAGATTCCAAAAGCAAAATCCATAATATATGTCCTAATGTTATCAAAGAATGTAATAGAAAAATAGGCGGCATCGATAAATTTGATATGCCAACACACCTATATAAATCGCCTCTGCGGTCCATGAGATGGTACTTGAGACTGTTTGGTTATACAATGGATCTCTGTATTGGTAATGGTTGGATTTTATACAAGCGAGCCTCTAAATCTTTGGGGATAAATCATATGAGTCTCAAATCAGTTTGCCTCGAAATTTAAAATTCCTTAACTAAAAAACTATTGGCTAAAGTACTATCAAAAAGTATAAAGTTACTCTATCGTTGGTCGAGATTTCTCCTTTAGAGATGCACAAAAGAGAAAAAAGAGCTCAATCCCCTATTGAGAATGAATTCTTCGATGCATCAAAATCTCACATGTCAAAATTTGTTCCGAATAGGCAAACGTGTAAAGTTGGTGGACTAGGACCGGAATATATCGGTCAAGATGGATGTGCGACATTTGCAATGTGCCTTAGTGATAATACAATTTTTTAATTTTTAATTCATTTACCACCAACAATTAAATGGATATTTCATGAAAATAATCTTTTTACTATTATGATATTATTTTGTTATGTAGATACTATTATTAAGTTATTGGATCATAATTAGTTTATGGGAAATAGAAGAAATATTTTTTATATTTTTAATTAAAAGTTCAATTCAACAAATTAGACAATCCACTTGTAAAATAAATTTAAATCTCATATTTATCAATTTGTTATATACATATATAGGTATATAACTTTTTTTTGTATAATATATGTTGTGTCCCATACAGGATTTATACGATTTTTGATAAAACGAGCGAAGAGCCCGTTTGGGATAATTATATTCAGTAGTATAATAAAAAAATAAAAATCGATAGAAGTAATTCAATCTTAAAATTTTTAGAGAAACAATCCATATTTCTGTCATTTTTTGATATTTCTATGCTTGTATGCTAAAGGTTTAAACATACTTTGGTAGGGTGGGAAATACGAAATTACTTTTCCACCAGCTTATTATTATATAACGAAATAATCCCAAAAGGGGAAAAACCTGTAATGACATCACGAAAGATAGATTTTATCTGCTTAAGGACCAACCAGTGGGACCGGAATGGACTGCAGTCCTAAATAAAGAACGACACAACAATATATTTTGGATTTACAGGGTATTTTCTCTGCTTCAGAAAAAGATACAGAAATAACCATAATATTTTTTGAATTTGAGAAACACATCTACTTACGATAATTTATATCCTTCAAAGAGTAAATAACATTAAATTATGTAGACGTGTTAGAAGAATAATTTTCAAAAGAACATCTATAGTATACAAAATCAGAATTTTCTCCTTATAAATGTATTAAGTTTCTCCAGATTAAAAACATAAAAAAACAATCAAAATTTGTCGAAAAGTATAATTATCTACACATGAATATTTATTATGTATGAAATTCTTCGACAATAAGTTATTACGTAAAAAATTAATTAAATATAATATGAATTTAGGTATTTTAATAATATAAATTGTGAATTTCTTAATTTTTTGACTTGTACAATAATTTATGCATATATTATCAAAATTTAATTAAAATAAAACACTTTTCGATAGGAAAATACTTTGATTCAAATCAACCAACCATGTTTTCAAATACATGGAGGATTTTGTATACACTTACAAGAAATTATTTCAATCCCTTTAAAAGTATGAAAATCACTCTCATAGTCAAAAACACTTTGACTTGATACGATACATTACATGACAGACTTATAAATAGCATGACATAAATAAATATTATTGAATGTATGAAACCTCAAGCCTTTTCAATAAATTAACAACTGTTGTAATATATGTGACGTGATTATGGTTTAAACTTTGTAATTTATATTGAAGTTGCGTGTTTGATAATCATTATACTCGTATACATCTTCCAAAAAGAAAAAAACAACATGTCATTATTATTTTTTTTTCTTCTAATTTTTGTTTGTTTGGAAGAAAAAATAAAGTTAGAATGTAAAATCAATACTTTTTTTTCTAGTTTATTCATTTTTATTTGAAATATATTGTCGATATTTATACAAAGTTTGGATTTAATAACATTTATATATGTCGCATATTCAATAAACTTAAGTAAATTGAAAATAAAGTATCCATATAAAGTCAAATCCAGAGAAATTAAACTGCGATTTTTAGATAAAAAGTTGACTATCAGAAGAAAAAATAATAGTTATGAGCTCTTGATTACATACATAAGATGCATTCTATAAATAGGTTAATTCCAAAATACCGATTTATGGAGAGAAAATCACATGCAGGAGGCGTGCACGGAAGTCTAAAAGTGTTTTGGATCTCCCCATAAAATGCTGAATTTTCATTACTTAAATTGGAGAAATCAATTTAATGTCATTTATATCTAATTTAGATAAATTCATTAAAAAAAAATTTGACTATGAAGGGATTTTTCTTATATCCAATGTATATAACTTTTTCATCAACCAATCAACCAGTGTTTGATTAGATCCTAATTTAGTCTGATCATCGAAAGCTTTTAGCTATTATGTTTCGGTAATTATTGAAAAGTAATGTGTAATGAGTTTCAAAATAATCATACATAAGAAACTTTTTGACCCAAGCTTACAATTTGTAACTATAAAAAGGAAAAATCTTAAAGTGAATTCTTCATTCTCATGAATTTTTATACCAAAAAAAAAAGTTGACTTGATTCGCTTTTTTTATTTTTTCTATACAAAGTAATTGTCTGTTTAAAAATTGGTGTATGTGAGAACGTTAAATATCTTTTTATTCTATCCAAATTTCTTATATCCAGATTTGACTGCATATCCTTTTGTATATAATTTAGTAATATCCAATTATTTTAGTATTTGTTATACTTTGTTAATGGTTGCTACTTAGTAAAAGTTGCTCCTAGGCAGGAAAACCTTCTCTGCAAAGTTTCAGTTCCATTAAAAATATTTATAATCTCAAAAAAGCAAATAAAATCATAAACTTTCATAATTATTATAATATTATTACTACTCTTACGACTTTTATGCATAAAAGTTCAAATAGTACTATAAATAAGGATAATTTAGTGTTGTTCTTTTAATGAACATAAAAATGTTTCAAAATGTAGAACCTCACAAAGTAAAATTTTTGTTATATACAACATTGTTAGATAATTTTATGATATATTCGTAATACATATATCCTTAGCGATAAAATGCATTGTTTATTTTGATACACATAACAATTTTAGGTCAAAATTAATAATTTATGAGGAAAATTCTCTTGTTCAACTTCTTAATAGTTCAGTTTGATTAAAAATAGGGCTGGGACGTTACTCTAAATCCACGGTTCAGCTATAAATCGTGGTACACCCTTCAGAGTATGTGGTTCAGTACGGTATTTCGTAAAAAAAAAAAATTAATAGAATTAATGTAGTTCTCAAGTATTTTTCGATATTTAATTCTTAAAAAAATATCTTCTGTAAAAATAAACTTAACTTCCATAAATTAAATTGCATAGTATGCTTATGGATTAAAATCTTACCTCCCTATCGAAATCTATTAACATAAAAAAATAACAAGTTTAATAATATTTAATATTTCATTAGATATATATTTAAGGTCGTACCGAACTGAAGGTAAAAACATACCAAACCAAACTGCAGTACAGCCCCGCTCGTAAAAGCCCTAATGGTTAGTATTTCATATGAAGTAATCATTTTATTCGACTGGCCTAAAATAATAATGATAAAATATATACATATCTGCATGGATTATTATTAATCGTTTTTGGCTAAAATTTGTGATAGTCAGTTGTAAATCATTTAAACCTCCCTGAACCTAAAATATACGTCTTTATCTATTGGAAGACCAAGTCTTCCTATTTGAAAGAATCTAACACCGCCTATCATCAGGACTCCTACAATCTTAATGCAGTATCTATACATGGTATAAATCTTGTAATGGTTAAAATGTGAGTAGAGATCAAGATAAGATTAAATTCAAATATCCATTTCCTGGAGGTACAATTTCTTTGAGGCCGAAGAACTCTACGAATCTTTTTTAAGTCCACCATCATCTGGATAAATCTATCTTTGAGAGTTAACTAGAAATCTTCTCAAACCAACTGCTACTCATTTTTTGATTCAAATGTATTTCGGAAGAATACCTGCGCATGATTTCCAATATTCCATTTTGTAGAAGTACGTAAATATTGTTGAATCTCATTCGCAGGGAATTTCTGTGGCGGATAATTCCGATCTTCAATCCAATTACAGTAGGCAGAGGTAGTTGAGAGGTGAATTAAATCCCTCATAGTACCAGAGCAGACTCCTCCATTCATGAATACAGATTCGGAATTCCACTCTCACAAAAGATTTACCTTTTGAGTTCTTCTGCCTCCCCACTCCTTCTATTTAACTCCTTCCCTATTTTCTCTTCTTTTTTTCAATGACCACATTATAAATCAAAGCGACAAATGAAGAAATGGTGTATAAAGTTTGCTCTAGAAAGTGGAAGGGACCTTATCTTGGCAATTTGAACGGTTTTTTTTATTTTTTAAAGCTGTTTGAAATCATTATTAAATTATTGAAGACAGAACATCAAAAAATAATAAAGTAACAACTAGTCCATGTGGTATGAAAGACGGAGAAAAACCATGAGGATTTTAGCTCACAGCTACTTGGAGCTGAACTAATAAAGCTTCATGACAGCTAAGCTGTTTTTCTCCAATACATTTTTGATGTTGTCGGGATTACTAAGTTTATTTTCTGTTTCTTATATTTTTACACACCGACAGGTCATGTTTTATGCATCACTGATAATAACTGTAAATAGTTCCCTTATAATAAATAATATTTTCTTGTCAGATCAATTCAAAAAGAAGCTTTATTTTTAGCTATTGTATTGACTTTACCTCAAATTTACAACAACATAGGGGGCTTTCGAAGGGGATCATTATTTAATTTCATCTTTTTAATTTATGGGTATACAAATTATTGTCATGTTTATTAAAGTAAAGAGTCTGTAGGTGTGCTGCAAAAATTTCAAATTAAATATTTTTCTTTTCTTCTGGTAGATAATGGCAAAAAGAAACATTTTGTATAACAAAATCATGTCTTTAGCTTCAATATTAAGGAAGTTATGACCAATTTATATCCAGTATATCTTTTTTTTCCCCCAATTGTTTATGGAATAGTCTAGAGTAAAATTTGTGATCTAATATGATATTTCAATAAAACAGCACAACTTTCTTAAACGTCAAGAGAATTAAATAAATATTTCAGAAATTAAAGAGTACAAAAGATGTACCTTTTAAATATCTACAATCGAAAAAAAAAAATTAAGACACAGTACCCTCAAATTCCGCAGAAGTAAAGGTTGAAGATACCAATAACCTGGTAAAAATTAAGTATTTGGCATCGACAGATTAATTGGAAACTTTACACGATGTTAGATAAGTACATTTATTAATGTCCATTATAGCTTTTATTTAATCCATAATACGTTATTTGTCATTTCAAAGCCATTTTGTAACATGTCTAAATCTTGACCACACTATCTCAATCCAACATAGTTTTTATAACATAATATCAGGCATGGTTTTTCATAACTCAGAATCTAATCAAATACAATCTCTTAAAAAGTGGCTACAGGAAGTACATAAGACTTTTCATCTAAATTGGAGTAAAATAGGATACACATAAGATATTACAAGAATTTTTCATCCCTCTGGGGTGAATGAATACACCAGAGAAGTAACAGAGGTTTAAGAGAAAAATAACTCGAGGCTGATATAACATAATACTCTAAAGATTTCATTATTTACGTATTTTCATTTGAATTTTAAATAAGAAAAAAGTTATGAATTCTAAAGAAGATTAAAATGAAAAAAAAAATAAAAAAATTTATAAATAGACTTTATTAAGAACAAAAAAAACTTTTTTATCTAATATTATATACTTACATAAATAAATAATTAATAGAGTTGTTTATTTTATTTCGTTATTGGGAATAAAACTGAATTATATTTATGTAATAGAGAAGTTTTAACGTAAATGTATCTAATAACTGAGGCATTAATACAAGTGTATGATAGTTTATTACAATACAAAAATGACGAATGAAAAAGTATATTTTATTAGTACACATATTGAAGATCAATCTCACTAATAAGTGTCTCTATGCAGAATATGTGTACATACTAAAAAAAGAAACTACAAATTCAATTTCCCTAATAATGTTAATTTTATTATGAAAATTATATGTCATGTTTGTATTTTATGTTTTAATTATTTAAATGGTATTTAATGTGGTAGGCTATTTATTTGCTACGCAAAAAAATAACTCCAAATTGTCATAGGCGTATATACATATATAATAAATAGTATTTCTCGCTTAGGATTCTGTTTCGTGGGATTTATCGTGGTTCTACACGTACGAGAAATTTTTACCTAAAAATCCTGCATTTACAGAGTGGGGACTCAAAACTTACAGCAACATTTAATTACCATAATAAGTGTGAAAATGTTGGAAAAATAACAAAAAAGACAACGAGTATGATATCTCCTCCTGTCAGTTCAGAGAAGGCTGCAAATACCGTTGGTATCTCCGTCCGGACTGCCTACAATATCAAGAAGTATATTAAAACCTAAAGATTTGGTGGTCCGCAATGTTGCCCGCCATCTACATGTTGGACATCCAAGGACTATATTATCAATATGTGAGCAATGAAATTGAATCGTAATCGAATTGCTTGAAATTTTTCTTCAGATATTCAAAAAAGGATTTTGTGAAGGGAATCGAGTATACTTTTTCAAAATGCTACTGAAATCGTAACTAACCTCAATCTAAATAGCCCATTTGGTCTTTCAACTTCCCTTTTCTTTGGGAATATAGACTTATAGTGTCATAATGTTATTTTCTTTGTAAAAGATGGGTATATAGCAGTGTTAGCAACAATAGACATATCACGGGGTTTAACTTCTATTGGATATAAAGATTCATTCACCGGTATCTCCCATTCCAAATATAGTTCATAACACTTGATATTTTTTTGAGCCTTTGCAGAATCCTTCTACTCGTAGAAACTAAATAGAGATTGTCTTTAAAATAAAATCAATATAAACAATATTTGTACTATGATTTTTTTTACAAATGCCAACAATTTATAATTCCAAATATGATGATAGGGCAACATTAGTTAGTCAAATATTTATTAATGTTTGCCATTCATAATACATATGTATATAAAATAAAATTGTACAAATATAAGGCAACGAACACGAACACATAAAAGATTATTTGTGCCAATACAGAAGGTTCTAATGACTAGTTTATATTAAAATTTTAATCAATAATATTTCTTTTTTCTTACATTTCATGAATTTTAAAATAAGAATGTCTTCGTTTTCTTCATTCATGGCTTGATGTCTCTCATAAGATAAGGCGGGGGATCAATTGATGAGATGGTTTGCACTTGGCAATTCTTCCATACATACATGTCCTTCCACTTGCTTAGGTGGGCTAAAAAATTCCATGTCCAGTGTATGCTTGTGTAATGAGTCTCCAAGCTTGATCCTCTTCGACTTCGGCTTATTAAGCATAGAATGTAAAAGTGTCATACTTTGATCTTTTTTATATCAGTCGCACCAATATTGATAGAAGAAGTCATGAATTACCTTTTTTATGTAGCTTGAAGGTGTCCCAATAACAAGCTGTCTACAAATTCATTTCCTTTAATATCACAATATCCTTTGCATCATTCTAGATGTATATTTTCCTCACTTGTTCCTTTAATGATGGTTTCCTTACATTTTAAAACTTCTTTACTAGTAGTAAGTGGATTAAAGAATGTAGCAATTGCTGATTGGGAGTCTGATCTGATTATTACACTGTTCAGTGTTTTTTGTTACTTGAGAAGATTCTACACCTTGTTTTTTGGCAAAAATCTCTGCATAAAACACAGAAGCCTCGTTATTCAATGAAACCATTGAATCAAAAATTGGCCATACAACCCCTTTGTTTCCATCTTTGTTTTTAGGCTGTCTGTATATACAGGATGCGTGGACAAAATCAGCCGAATTTTAAAGACGACATTACTCCATCAGCTGATGTCTGATCCGTCTGTTTTTGGTGTTAAAAATTTCCCCCGGTTATAGGCTTCAGTTATTGTTTCCACTTGTAGCGATAGCATCATTTTAAGTGCCCAAGAAAAGTAATTATGTTTAATGAGAGAGATCGTAGGTGCGCTACTATTCAGATTGTGCTTAGTGATCACATGAAATGAAGCAATGCTGACATCTCTGGCCTTCTGTCAATACCAGTTAGAACGGTCAGAAGTCTCAGGAAGCAGATGGAGGAGTCATCGGACCCGATGGACGTTGTTGACAGGAAGAAGAAGGAGGAGAAGAGCACCAGGATTGTCCGGGACGTCACCTTCATCAATAAGGCCAGGGACATCATCGACGAGGACCCCCAGCGTTCCATGAGAGCCATGGCGAGGACGTGGGCGTGGCCGAGTGGACCGTGAGGGCTTGTGTGAATGAGGACTTAAGGTGCAAGTCCTACAGGCGTCAGACAGCCCAACTTCTGACTGAAAAGACTCAAGGGTTGCAGCTGCTCAAAAGCTTCAGGCCAAACATGCTCTGGTTCTTCTCTGATGAGAATAATTTTGTTCAGGATCAAATCCACAACTCCCAGAACCATTGCTGGATTGCCGTAAACAACAGAGACGCCCACAGAATCATAAAGACCAAGTTTCTGGCCACTGCCATGGTCTTTGGGGTCATGCCAAGTGAGGATCATGTCATGCCGCCCCACATCTTCGAGACAGGCCTCAGGGTGAACACGGGCATCACGGCTGTGGATGTGGCATCAGGACTCGGCTCCGGCCCACAAAGCTAAGCGGACGCAAAAATGGTGAAAAGCAATGCTTTTGCGTTCGTATCCTTCTCTTTTAGCCTCCCTCATCACCGGATTTGAGCCCGTTGGACTACTTTGTCTGGTCCTACATGGCGAAAATGACCAACCGCTCCTCCCATAACACTAAGCAGTCTCTCATTCAGCTGCATCAAGGAGAAATTCAGTGAGATAGAAGCAACGCAGATCCAAAATGCCTATTCTCGGTTTCGTAGCCACATTGAGCGGGTTGTGGCCGCAGACGGCGGCTACATTGAATAGATAGCTGCTCTATATCCTAATAAAGATATTTATTTTTATTTTATCAATAAATATTATAAAATAAGCTTGTATTTGTCGTCTTCAAAATGTGGCAGATTTTGTCGACGCACCCTGTATGACCGCGTCAGGATTCTTAATCTGATTATTATCTATCCAAATGCAATAACAATTAACACTTGGTCTCCCTATTTCGACCTGTATTAGTTTTTATCACTATGGAACCGAGGTACATAGTTTTCGTCTTGTACGGCAACATGGTATAAAAATTTGATATACACTTTTTACATATGTTAATACTTGACGTAATATACATAAATATATTTGCAAAGTAAACCACTTAGGTAAGTATATTTTTAACATTGCTATACAGTATGTTATTATTATTGTATTTATGTTACGATATTAATGGATTAATTATAAGGATACAACGTCATCAATGAGGATCTATGTATAAAATAATTGAATAACTCAAATGCAACTCCAAATGAGGTAGAAAATTGGATCATAAATTATATTTTTCCCCTAATTTCGAAGAAGAAATTTTTGGAACTTAATCATAAATCTTTAAGAGTTAAGTTTATCATCTTATGCCTCCTTCATTTAACCTTATTCCATTAGGTTTTTATTAATCTTTCGTTACAATAAATACTAATAAGAAATCTTTCCTGGGGGTTTTAATAACCCCCAAATTAAAATTGATATTATGGCAATATAATTCTTCATTTTATAAATGATACCATCAGTGAAACAATATTTAGATCTGGATTGCTGGAGCATATTTACTTCTCAATCAAGTCATCCATTTTACCGACCTGTCTCGGTCTTCTTTTACGGTCCAGTTTGGGACGGGATTTGAGATCTCTGTATTTGAAATCCATGTTGTTACGAACAAAAATCATTGCCACGGTCCAACACTTTTCTCCTCCGTAAATTCGATTTTCTTTATATTTTGAGCAACTGTTGCCATGGCACCCAAAACTTCACTAAACTATGTAAATACAATAAGATTTATGCCGGTAAAAAAAAGAAACGCCATCAGACAGCTATATCTTAACAAAATCTCCGGCAGCACCCAACTCAAGGCTCTTGAAAATATTATATTCATAGTTTCTGTATATTACCAATCTGAATGATCCAATTTTGAAAAAATTCAAATTGTTCATGGAGACTCAAATAATAATTTAGAATGTGTTGTGAGGATTAACCCTTTAAAAAGTTGGCAAAGCATGACTTTTTGTGATGGAGTTATGAAAACCCTTAAAAAAGTTGTCAGACTAGAATTTGAACTGAAAGTGATGTAAGATTAACAACCCTTGCTTTAGTATGGATATTATTAATTTTTGCACTCACTTTCAACAAAAGTATTAGAGTTTATATAACAATTCTCAGATGATGATTAAAATAGATGATGATATATTACAACTCCTTTTTTTCTTCTTCAAGAATTCCCAACATGAAATAAATAGAAAATAGTTAGATAATCTTATTTTTGAATATCAATATCTATACGTCTATCCTCAAAATTATTATTACCCTTGTTAATTTTTGTGAAGTTTATTTTTTGTATAAGAATTAATAAAATTATATTTTATTTCTTATGTAAAAATGAAGAATTAAAGATTAAAAAAATTATCTTTTTGTCTTCTGGTGTATATAAAAAAAGTATTATGCATTATAACATCTTATCCCTGTGGCAAAATGATTTCTTGTTAATATTTTTGAAATTTTTGCTCAAGTTTTAAATCATAAATTTAGATTTTTCAATTGTATGCTGAATATACTTATACGAATATGATTAAAAGTAATAACTTTCTCATAATTCTCTGAATATCCATTGGTGCTTAACCAACAAGGTCTTCCAAGACTGGACCGTACTGTGGAAAGGTCTCAGCACACCTTTCATTGCCACTTTTGCAGCATCAGCTATTTTGCTGGCACGATGGTGGACCCTCTAGTAAGAGGATGAAGAAGGAGATGAGAGACAGACAGAGTGAGAGACTCAGTGTAAGGATGAACACTTATTCAGCATGATTAGACGATCTACAGTGTCCTTTTCCCGTAAAATATAAGAAGAAACTATCTAACAAAAAAGTGATTGTCGGAAGCACCATTCAAAAACAAGGCATTTTTCACTTACTCACTTACAAGATGGTGATCTAAGTTGTAGTGAGGATAGTTATATTTTTGAGTAGTTTAATGCAATTTTTGTCCTCTGATTTTGTTCTAATCTTCCTTTTTTTTTTAAATTATCCTTCTGTTCCTTCCTTTGTCTGCAAGCATAAAAAACGAACAAGATTTTGCTATGATGCATACAACTGACGGCTAATCGAAGCAGTGTGCTGGAAAGAATTCCAGCATACTGGCATGCAGATTTCCGGTACATATGTAGGCCTATTGAACCGAAAACAGGTGTTAAAAACCAATCCGCTCAGATGATGTGTTAAAATTAAAACTAGGTGCTGGAATTCCTATTTTCGACAATTTTGTTGAAAGATGGAAATTTTTTTAAGGATGACTATTTTTGTAATAATACAATTAGCAGAGAGTAAATTTTCCTATCTTTAAATAATTCATATTACGTTTTAATTTAATCATTCAACATCATAAAAAGTCTAGTGTTAATTAATTAATATTAATGTCATCAGTAGTTATTTTTTGTCAACACTTCTAAAATGGCATAGTTTTTGTCATACCGAACAAAATGCTTTAAAACAAACGACTGAAAATCGTTTCTTTACAAATAAAAGTTTATAAAAGTTAGAACTTGATTAACTGTAGAAAATACATTAAATGTTGCTAAAAGTTCCGACCTTAAACAGGAGTGAGGACTCTTCAGGAGATAGAAAATTTGTGTATACCTGATGACAAAACAAATATTCCCTTTTCCGATTCTGATTTTGTTAAAAATTTTATGAGAAAGGGAGGACTTCACCAGATAATCAGTCTTGGAGATCGATGTTTGAAACGAGTCCCACAGTCGCGTTTACTACGTGGCTTACTTTCGGACGTTCATAAAATAAGGTTTCCTCTTCCAAGCCACAGAAGAAGTCACTTTTAAGCTCCTTCATTAATTTATTGGTAAATAATCAAGATCCATTATTCCTCAAAAAATATTTTCTAGTCTATTTTTTTAAATTTCAAAGCTGACAATGGGGACAGTAGCAACGTTTAAAACTGAATATTATACTGAGCAATACAGAAATGATCCTAACACGAAATATAATTCATGCCTTGAAGCTTTGGCAGGGCTTCAAAGATAAGAAAACCTGTTTGTAACCACACACTTCTGGTCTCTTGGCCATTGGAAATGTTCACTGCAGATCGGTTAATGGTAATAGCAGGCAGTTTAAGGCATAACAAATCCAGAGGTCTGTTGAAGAAACGACTACTTGATAGTAACGATGCTGTTGATGACTCCGTTCTCATTAACACAAAAAGAATTTTAAGTACCCTCTTAACAAACTTGCGTCAGAAGCTGTTTCGATACCAATTGGCGATGGGCTCTCTCTCTCTTTATGAATTTCAAACACTTCCTGGAAGAAGAAAGAAAATGAAATTTATCTAAAGACGAAGTAGAAATGTCCTCTCGCTTCCAAGAGTTATCAAAGCTACGAGTTATGTTCGAGGAAATGGTTATGGCAGGCCAGGGAGTAACACTGAAGGAGATGGTTTGACTATTTTTTTATGCCTCCAGAAGCTGACGAAGATATGAAGATCGAGAATTTTATTACTTGTTTTCTTTTTTAAGTTTACATAAATAAGTACCGCAGAGTCCAGTTAAACAGTTTAATACTACCGGAAGGGATTGAGGAAGAAATGCAAGCACTCACAGACCTACGTTGTCATGTCTCACTAGTCACAAATGTTTTCAATTCTTCTTTTTTATGAGTCTTTCTGTGTTTTTATTTTTTGATACTTGATTTGTTTATTTCTAGTGAGCAGGGGAGGAGGACAAAAAGAATGACACTACCATTTTAGTAATTTTCTTACTTTTTATACACGTTTAGAAGCTTCCCAGTACAAACATGAATGCATTTGTAAAAATCCCTTTTATTATAATTTAATTTCTATGTGTATTCAAATATTTTTATAAACTTGTTTACTTATATATTGATAATAATTATGTTCACATGTTTTGGTTGAGAATAAACAATATTAAAGAAAATTATATATATATATGTAATTCCTGTTATTACCTTTTGGGAATATATGCATATAATATCATAACTATACCTCCATCATCTAAATAAATAAAAAATTTCCTTTAAATCTCATGGGTGATTTTTTTCATTTTCCCTATACATTTTTTCATAAATAATCCAAAAATTACTATTGAATACTTGATATATAGCATATATAAATTACATACTTATATATGTATAATAAAAACTTTATTTACAACGAAAAGAAGTAAGCCCAAAGTTTCTTGAAAATGTCCCATAGCTGTATAGAAAAATGTTTTTATAGCACCACATTTTATATCCCACAACTGTTCGCATCTTCTTTCATGACATTATATCAAGAAAGGATGTAGTTTTGCTGTTTTTATTTAGTTTTGAACATGTATTATTAGTAAGTTAAACATATATCATATATTCTCGTAAAATCTCTTGTTCCTATTGGTAGAAAACTCTTACAGCCGATTTTCACAGGCCACTATTGATACCCAATTTGTACTCTGTGTACGTTCACCATAGACAGAAAAAGGTGGTAGTCACTAGGTTGCAGGCTCGGACTGTAGGTTGGATGCTTAAGAACGTTCCATACGAGCTTCTGGGGCTTTTGACGCGTCATCAAATATAATTGCGGCCTGCCTATGTGTTTATGAAACAGGATTCTTCTCCTATTCACAAATACTGGCCACCTTTGTTCAATCGACAGCTTCAAATGGTTGAGTTGTCAGAGTAGAGGACAGAATTGAGCATTTATTAAGGAGGAGCAGCTCATATAGACTATTCCCTACTAATCTTAGCAAACAAACAGGATTTCCTTCCTTGTAGTCAATCCTGGCTTGTCCACGGTATGGCATATTAAACGAAAAATCAACATGATAGCCTTGACTATTTGAACAATGTTTGTGATGAGAAAGGCTTAGCTGTCATGAAGTTTCATTTGATCAGCTACAATCAGCTCTGACGAGGGAGGATGAGAGAAATAAAGTAGAACACTCGCAAGAATTACTACTATGTCGATCCACAATTCTACTCTGAGTCCAAACAGGACTTACAATTATAACTCCACACCAAATCATCAAAATTAATCCAACTCTTTTATGAATACACACGAATAATCTACAATATGGTTTTTGAGTATATTACAAAAGATAGTTATGAGTCAAATAATAATGAAAATAACTTGGGAAAAGTAAATTCACTACTCCAAAAAAAAATGGGAGAGCTTAAAGATAGACTTTCCTCACAAATATATCTCAATATCGGTTTGATAATTTTTGAGGCCACAATAAATTCTAGACTTTCCATATATATTTACCATAAAATATAGGAAGATATTTTGCTGATTCAAGAGCTTTAGCTACGGAAATAAGTGTATACAAAGATTATTAAGTGTTTATTTAAAATATTTACTTTGTTCTCTATGGCAATTCCAAGAGTAGATATATAAAAGGGTCAATGTATTCTCAAACAGGCAGGGATACTAGGAGTAATTGGAAGTGGTGGAAAAGCCTGAGTAAATAACCACAATGGTTATTAGAACATATTTATTAGAATTATAAATAACTAAACTATACTGATTATGTACAGGGATTGGGGATCAAATTGTCGCCAAAATATTTTTCTACAAAAAACAACACAAAATATACATCTTTTAACTTTTTTATTGAAAATTAAAACTATGACAAGCATATAGGTATAGAGTAGCCATTCATTCGATATAATCGCCGTTGGCATCAATAACAGCCTCAATACGGCCTCTGAACCGGCTGCAGGCTCTTCTGACCATCTCATTGTCCATGTTGCCGAATACCTCCTTGATGGAGTCCATCAGGCTGGCCTTGGTGCTATAGGGATGTCTGTTGGTGTGTCTCTCGACATAGCCTGTTTATAAGATCATAATATATTTATAAAAGACAGACAAAATAGTCCAAATTATTAAGGTCGGGAGAGTTAGGAGGCCACAAATCCTTGGTTCCGACGTCATAACAGTTCTCGGTTAACCATCGCATGGAGATTTTGGACGCATGGCAGGATGCGGTGTCCTTATTGTTTTCTCATGGCAGCCCATATCCCTCACCATGGCCTTCATGGACCTGGTAGGGTCATCCTCAACCATCTTCTTCACCTTGTCGACAAAGTCGGTGTCCCTGACCTTCCTGTCGGCGCCCTCCTCCTTGGGTGCCCTCTTTATGGTGGCATCAACATCCCAGGTGTCCTCTAGCTTCTTACGGATACGCTGAACAGCCCGTAAATTCACTCTTAAGGTTGAAGCAATCGTTGAATTGGAGATTTCACCTCCATTATTAACCAATGCCATGACTACTGCAGACCTCGAAAGCTCCTCGTTCAACTTATAGCTCTTTATCCCCTCATATGATGACGGCATGATGCTAACTGAACTACGTATCGTCAGCTGACGAGAATAGCTTTCCTATTTGGTAACAGGTTTTTTATTTGATAATGTCGTCTTCAAGTTATCAAGGTTTAAAGTAGGCGACAATCTGGTTCCCGCTCCCTGTATATAAATGTTGCTTCAAGCGCTAATCAAGATAAATAGAGATACGTTCGATATACATGATAAATATTTCATAATGATGAGAGGGATTTCAAATATTCTTTTTAAACAGGGATTAAATAATTAGCAAAACTATAAGCTTTTTAAGATCCAAACAATTCTGCATAATACTAATTTATCAATACCATACCCTAGTATTTGGGATTCAGATCCAAGATCCATTTTGTCTTTATTAAGTAATACTAGCTTTTTAGGATCTGGCAAATCCCTTGGATCTTTTTTAAGATCAATAAATGTTTGAATACACAAAGTCAGTTCGGGTCTAGGATACTTTTTTGTATATTTTTTGATTGTATAGGTTTACTTATACCGTAATCAGGTTATTTGGATACGGTTACAAGACCCTTATTATCTCTATATAAATGTAATTTAACTTGTTATAAGTATAAAAAGTATGCATATTTATTTTTGAAAATATTTTTAATTTATTGATTATTCTTGCTATGCAGTTATTATTCTTTTGGAAAGGAGGAAAAACAGACAGAAATATTTAATAAATTTTTCACAAATTTATTTTAATGATTAATAATCCGAGTGTATTTTAGTTACCTATTCTAAATGTAATCACCTTTGCAAACTGTATTGAATGGAGTGGAGAGTAAACCAGTTCAATTGAATACAAGCTGTAGGCAGGGATATCCTTTGGCTCCATGTCTTTTATTGCTACAATTGAGGTGCTTGTAGTAGATATATTAAAAAAGTATGGCCTGTTTGGATTATGTTTTCAGGGAGAGAATCATTTCATTGAATTATTTGCGGATGATATTACTATAACAGTGGAAGCAAATTCAGAAGCTCAATTAATAAAAAGACTGCTATTAAATTTCTTTTGGAAAATTTAAGAGCAGGTCCGGTATGGAGTTGAATTTGAGTAAAACTTTTATTATGCCTATTGGTTGATGGAATCTTGGCCGAGATCTCAAATTTAGGGACTTAAATATAAAAAAGAAAGTTGATATAGTATTAGGCATCTCATGGAAGAGTAATGGTATTCTCGAAGGTAGCTGGAACCAAATTAAGTCAACAGTAGATCATAAAATAAATCTCTGGAGGAGTTTAAATATACAAAAAAGAATATACCTACAAAATAATCCTATTATCCCTGTGGTAATTTATCATGTTACAGCAAATTCTTTAGTTTAATGCATTGAAAAATCAAATATGTGTACCTCAAATGGTACACATCAAGTGTGTGCAATTGTAAATAACCCGTTCAAATAAATTTTTGGCGGGTGGATTAAATTATTATAGTGGATTAACTTTATTGTATATTCAAATTTATTATATATGTGCATATGTAAATTGTGGCATTGTTCAAAACAAAAGAAAATAAAGTTTTATTAAACTTTTTTATCGTTGCAATAAATGTTGCATTAGTTTGCAATGACAGCATTTATAAAGTAGTTGTCCCTTTTCTTCTTCAAAAGCTTCATTCATAAAAATAATGATGACAAAAATATATTCTGTTTATTGACATAGTTTTTTAAAGTTAGTTAAAAGAGAGAGTAATTTGGGAATTGCAGCTGAACTAATGAAACGTCATTAAAGATAAACTGCTCTCCTCAAAAACATTCTTCTACTTGTTAGGGTTACCATATTGATTTTTTTTAAATATGCCCTTAATATAAACGATTAACATCCCTATTTGGCTCTGTCAACAGTTATGTCGTGTTTCAGAATTACACAATTTTTTTATGAAATTCTCTCAGGCAAAGTGTTAGATCGGTCTCAAATAGCTAAAAAAAACTTCAGTCGTATGAGTCCGTTCCTAATAAAACTTCCCAGGGACCGATCCTTATCGGTCTTTTATGGTAACTAGTACAACTAAAATGACGTAGCTTTCAAGATAGCTGAAGTTTAAAGTCGGAGGTCATCCTAACTATGAGGGAAAAGTAGCTATAAAGAAAGCTGGGACCGTATGACTGAAGGTCCGAGGTATTGGTCCTTAGTATCGTTGAATAATAAAAAAATTAGACCAATATAATAAATGATTGAAGGGACGGGAGGAGATACAGATTAGGCTATAAGTCCTTGGACTGATCCAACACTACTCAAGCATGGTTTTTACATTCACAGAAATTTAGCAAGTATTCATATCATTTTTGATTACACAAATTAACAAAAATTTATTATGTATTACTTAGTTTTTCTATTGTAATAAACGACAACCCATTCAAATAGAAAAGTATTTACAGTTCCTACAATTTTCTTTATTCTAAAAAGTGTTTGTAGGCACTTTAGTGTACCTTTGTTCCTTTTTCAAATGTAAAATCTATTTCATTTCCACAAAAGATGTTCATTTGTGAATAATTAGATTTGTATCAATTTAAATTGAATATAGTTGAGGAGGAAAAAGATTATTTTAGTACTTTGATAATGAATATTTTGTTCCTTGCACATATATGTACAATACATAGCTATGGATATGTTAGATGAATACTTGTTGCGTAATGAAAGCTTTCTACTACTTTCTTTATATCGATTTGAAATTGTTTGTGTATATTATTTAAATTCATCTTGAGTTACTTTAAGTCTGTAGAAAATTTAATTTTATCAATCCATAAATGTATAGTGTGCTCATACAAATGTAATATCTCAGCAATATCAAGCAGTATATAAATAGCTTTCTAATAATTAAAATAATATATTGGTAAAAGAATTAATTTCACTTAAGATTTCATTGCCATGATTCCTTTTAAATAAATTACTTACATATATAGGAAATTTAATACACCACCATCAATAGTTATCTATTAAAATAATTAAGAAACAGCCTCTTAATCAAAACTGAGAGCTATGCACATTGACATATATATGTATATAGGAAAAATACCTCAAGGCGATGTTTCCACTAATTAAATCAAGCTTTCTTGGTACTCTGTGTATGAAAGGGGAACAAGTAACAATTATCTTTTTCCAATAGAATATAAGAGCAAACTAATTTTTGACTAGGAAAAAGTAGGATCCCTCAATTTGAAAGTACATTCTACATACAGAATGGAAACCCAAAACTTGGAGTAGCATGACTAAATTAAGAAGAATGAAATTTGTATGGCATCAATATGTCCTCCTTCACATGTAATAGCAGGCTCGACAGAATGGCGAAACTATTATAAATTACAACTTTTAAAGAAAGTATAACATTACTTAGAACTAACATAAAACTAATAGAAACTCGTTGCAAACAAATGTCAACTTCATTTACAAATGAAAGGATAAATTTGAGTACAGATAATACTTTTTGATGGAAATTAAAATGATATGCATGTGTTTCTTTTTACAGAGTGGAGACACAAGCCCACAGCATGACTAAATTACGAAAAATGTGCTTTGTATAGAATTAAAAAAAATAAAACTCAACACAAAATTAGTTATTTGTTTAAATTCTATACTTAGCTTCTTTTTATTTAATAATTCGTGTTCTTTACAAGCAATAAAAGCCTAGAAATGCCGTCAAACAGATTGGTGTTTTGATGATGCATGGCAAACAAAGAAGCCAAGATAATAGCTCGGAGCTAATCCAAATTTGGATGAGATGTGTAACCGCCATTTTTTTTACAAAGATGGCACAAACTAAAAAGTTCAAGAGGTTAAGGTCAGGAATGGAGGTAGGTCAGAACTCAGCCATATTGTTGTTGCAAAAGTTTTAGTGCTTTTTAGATTATGGGACATAATGAGGCTTTAATATACTTTTTTGATGTTGTAGGCAGTCCGAATGGAGATGCCAACCGAATCTGCAGCCTTTTTGGCAATGAGACTGGTGTAGAGGAGATCTCATACGCCTTGCTTTCTTTTCGTTCTCACATTTTTACACTTAGAGACATGGTATAAAAACAAAACTTTTTTCTGTTTCACCTGTCGGTTGGATTCATACTGAAGCTCTACAATTGTAAATAGCACAGATAAAATTGCAACACATTTTCATTGCAAAATAAACAATCTGTTTCTAGGTTAAAATGATTTTCCAACACAAATAAGAAAGATCACTTCTGAAAAGAGCAATGTCGGCTAGTCGATATAATTTTTAAACAGCATTGCAACATTGTTCTTTAATTCTTGAGGTGAAAACACCTAATTATAAATTGTAACCAAGAGTGTGTCTGCTCATAAATCACAGAGAGTACCTCTGATGATTTGTTCTTGGGTTAACATTAGTGTTAATCTTTTGTTGGACTCTGCGTAGAATTGAACAAAGACATCAGAGTCCTAAGCATGTCCCTGCTAGATATAGAGTGGGATTTGTGTTTATTTCCTTCCTCCCACTCTTTGTTCATTTTATATGTCTACAGCTTTGAAAAAAAGGTTTTGGAGGTCGTATATTTTACAAAAAACAAAAGTTATATACCGACCCTTAACTGAGTTTTTCAAAAAAAAAAAAAAAAGTAATACTCCAATAAATATATATTAATATATTTGCAAGCTGATGAATAATCAGATATTGTTGTGATTATATTTAATCAGAAAAATCCAGGACGACCAAGAGAAACGAAGAGAAGGCGTGGAGGAATAATACAAGGTATTACAAGGAACTCATAAATTTTATCATTAATACATATTATTGACTACTCTGACATCATATCAAATAATCATAATAAGAACAATGAGAGGGGAGATGAAAGAAAAGAAAATCCTTTTAACATACACATTAGCTATAATTTCCACAATTTATTTAACATTACTTTGTGTCCAAAAAACTAACTTACTTTAAGAAAGAAAGCATGACTTATATTCTATAAAAACCTCAACATAATAATGAATACATAATTATAAAATTTTATTTTCAAAACATAAACAGATGAGCTATTTGCCATGACTATGAGAGAAATCCAAGACATACTTAAACTAAGAACATTTAAGTTTTCTTTTTGAGGCAGAAGCTCTCACCATAGTGATTTAATAAGGAAACAACGTAAATAATAATAATAAAAAAAAACATATGTACCCACTGTTTTTCCTTTTTTAATCATAGTTCTATAATTTATCCCAAGAAAAGTTATTACTTGAGTTGTTCAAATAGATATTCTTGACAGGCGCCAATCATTCCAAAATCTTTTCATCAAAATTCACACTTATCTTTAATTGTTGTTCTCTTAAAAGTCGTAGTAATATTAAATTATATAGGTGTACCAAAAATTATCTTTTTGCTAGTTATATGTATTTTAAATGTAGAAGGATATTCTTTATAAAACAGAAATGCATCTATCTCCCTTGAAATTATATAACAAACAGATGACGCAAGCAAAAGGTCTATAAATCATGCCCTCACCTTCTACTCAGTCTTCTATATAAGACCCATTTCTTTATTTCTAAGTTAATATAAAAATAAAGTAGATCTTCCCGGCTTTTGCTTCACATAAAACAAAAGACAAATTTTTACTCACTGCATGTTTTTATAAATCTTTTAAAAGGAGATTATTATGTTTAAAGTGGAAAATATTCAAGTACCGACTGTTAAACTGTGAATTGCTCAACTTTCAAATGATTGTCGAAAATCCTTTGTCTTATTCTCTATTCTTTTTATAGTGTTCTTTTAAAAAAAAGTTTAGATAATGCAGCTAGAATAAATCCGTAGGATTTTAAGGCCTATATTTTTGTTTATATTAAGTAGTCTTTGTTAGTAAAAAGTTTGTTTTTAAGATAAAAATTTTTCGGGCACCGTAACCTTCAGAGACAAAAAACCAACATGTATGTATTCACTGGTTTAGCCAGACACATGCACACAGAAATTTGCGTCTAATATATAAATATACTCGTCAAACTTTTTTGGTTCTGGATTGGGATGGTATGTTTTGATTGTTTGGACCTTAAGAAACGTGAAAATACCCATCTTGACATCAAAATGAATTCTTTTGTGGTCTATAGAGAGCAACATTATATATAGTTCATAAATATTTTTGAAAATATTTCGTTAATCGATGAGTCTTTTTCAAATATGAATTATCCATTATGTCGAATGTTAATTGATGACAGAGAAGTGATAAGCACTTCTTCCATTGGAATCATTGAGTGGTTCTTTATTTTTCTTATTATATTGAGTAATAATTATATTCTCTATTTTGTTTCTGATACAAACTCATTACATAATGAAATTTTAACATTATTCCATTAGAATTGAAGGTTTTTACTTAAATAAATAATGTATATTTTGATTAAATAATTCAAAGGGAACATCAATTTCATCCAAGAATAACCAATAATTCATTTATATATGTATAAAGGCGAAATATCCATGAGGTAAAATGGTTTTTAAGGCGAAGTTTCCTAAGGCCAAATAGCTTAAGGTAAAATGTTCTGAGGCAAAATAGTTTAAGGCGATAGGACTTAGCGCACTTTTTTCGTCCTTTTTCTTTACTTTTTACTTTAGAAGATATTTTCTCTCATTCCAAAAACGATAAATAAATATTTGATTTTTTTTTTTTTGAATTTGAAAATATATACCACCACAGTATATTTATGTTTTTCTCTTTTAGTTTGATATTTTAAGGGGAAAAATAACATTAAACTAAATAGATGTTATATATGAATATTTTTCACAAAAACACCATTTTAGGCTATAAAAGCCGAAATTTTGAGTTAAAAGTCATTTTTAAATTTTTGAAAGGAAGAAACAAGAATCCTAGAGCAAAAAAAGTTAAGATTTGGTTGAGCAGTATTTTATTGTTTGTTTGTTTTTTTCTAATAAAAAAACCTATATAAATCGTTACCCATGGTTTTTTTTTTGTTGAAATCATATAGACATAGTCAGATTATTTGGCGCAGAATCAACGGTATGTGAAATTACTTACCTGTAAGAATAGATAATAAAGCTGTTAAAAGTTAAAACTATATATTTAAGGATGTAAAATTTTTCTGATACATACTAGGGTTTCTCATTTCCGGAAATTTTCTTTTTCGGAAAACAATGGCATACCATCAATAAATAACAAATATAGTCAAATTTAAATATTTTTTGAAGAAGAAGGAGTAAGTTTTTAACTGGTCTTAAGCTTATATTAATTATCAATTCTTCTCATGTTCTTTATTTTATAAGTATCACTAATAGTGCGCAGGTTAGTTTTTTTAGAGTTTGCAAAATAAAATTAATTCCTCCCCCCCCCCACCTCCTTTTTCCCCAGCTCAAATTTCAAACTCTGCCTATCCTATTTTGAATTATGTAAATATATCCATGGAATTATACAGACCTACAATAATCAGACATAAATTGGATTTCCATACGAGGGGAACATCAAAGGAGGGATTGATTGAAAAAACGGGAAAAAGAGTCCACGTTAAATTTTGCTCAATTCCTTCAAAAGACGAAATAAAGAAAAGCAAACTAAGCTGCATGTATGATTATTCCATGGGTCTATAATTCCATCCCCTGCCAACACACACACACAAAAACCTACTTAATTAGTTAACAGTGGGGATTTTAAATCCGGCAAATGTAAGGATAATGTACAATACTGTTGATTTCCCAAATTTAATTCGCCAATCTTCTGGTCTTACTTGGAAGTGTCCAAAATGAAGTAAATCCCTCAATCCAACCACCTCCACCTTCAGCCACAGCCTCCAACTCAAGGAGATGTTATGTTCACGTTTATTGAACTCTCTCTCTCTCTCTCCAAGAAGCCCCACACATAGGTTCATACGCAGGGGCTCAAATCTGCCGTCCAAGAACTCCACATATCATAACGATCTTAAACATGTTTGTTTTTCCAAAAAAAAATCTGGTTTCCAATTATACGATTTGAACAAACTCCACAAATTTAGAATTCCAGAATATCACCGTATATGTTAACATCCATTTAAGTTCTCTATCAACATTATCTATAAAGTTATTTGCGTCATTGAACGTGAGGTAGACACGGAGGCACACAATAATTCCTTCACAGCGTTAATATTCTCAAGGATTTTTTGTTGATTCTCATACAATTTTGTCAGCTAAATCTAATAAGCATACTTTTATAAACCTAGATCTCAGGATTGCCAAGATATTTAGGTCTAAACTTGCTCCGGATTTAAAATCCCCACTCAATATGTGATGAAAGAGTTAGTTTTTGGAGAAGCTGAGGATTGTATTACTATACTAAGTACATAAAACTTAAAAAACGAACTAATGTTGAATTTCCCTTATGAGTAAAAAAACAACTGGGAAAACGGGGTTCCCTTTGTACATGTGCCTTAAACAACACACATACCTTATAAATATTTCATCCATCTATCCACTCTCAAGATGTTGAATAAATATTTGTTCATCTTTTGAACATTTTTGAGTTAAGCTCAAGAACAATCAAATAATACACAAAGTAAATAAAATAATTAATAAACATTGGGGTCCTTTAAATAATAATATAATAAAATATATACTTGTTTAGTTTACACGAGAATAAAATGAAGCATGTTTACTTGTGCAGAGTTGAAAGCAAGATAAAACGATTACCTTGTACCACAACAATAACAAAGTCGTCTCTACATTTTCTTTTTGAAATTCAATTTAGAAAATGAGACACATTTGGCCAAGTTTCTTTCTTTATATATACATTGTTTGGTCCATTAATCAAGAACTATTTTTCTTGTATCTGACAGCCTTTCTTTTATTATTATAAGCAGTAATTAAGGATGTTAAAGTATGTAGATACCCTTTAAATCGTAAAAGTATTTTGTCATTAATTCGATTAATAAATCCTTCACGCGCCATTATACTAAAAAAAATATTTATAATTAATTTATTTTATATTTACTCTATACTTCTAGTATAAGATAATTTACATATTTTTGGGGTTAATTAAAACAAGGAATATTCCACACATTGAACGAGCGCTCTTTTTTTCACTTTTTTTTAACCACCTATAGGCTTTTTTACAGTTGAATACTATTGACAAGAAAGAGAGAAGAATTGTGTTATGCAGCAGTTTTCAAACTAGGGCGTAAGGGGCATGTAGGACCCTAAAACAAAAAGAATAAATGTAAATCTAACTTCCAAAAATTTAAATCAAAGAGCCCAGTTGAAAAAAATAAATAAAATAGCTCATTTCATGCAAAAAGTGTATTCTAGTCGGAGAAGTGTCATTGATTTAAAATTTAAAAAGATGAAGCGCATCAATAATAATAAAAATATATCATGAATAAAACAGATCTATAATTATTACTTTATAAAAATAATTAAAATCAAAATAAACACAAGGAATCAAGAGTACGGTTTAGAAATTCTACAACTTCTGAGGATTGACTTAAGTAGCTTTTTATGTTGGAGTGATGCCCATTTTTTGCCGCCAGGATCCAGGACGTGTCATCAACATTAAGGATTTTCAAGGAAAGGGGATGCCATAAAAAAAGTCCTTAAGGGTATATTGGGTCATAGGATGTAAGATTTCTAGCAATGAATGTTTAATAAAGCAAAATCAATGGCTTTAGACTTTTGTGGAGAATTCTTCTTCCTTAGAGATAATCCGAAGAGTATAAAAGCTTGGATTAAATTCAAAGGTCCATTTTATAGACCTTGGATGTTGATTGTGACGAACTTTTGCAGAATTTTGACATCCCTGCATTCCACAATGGCATGCTGTATATTTAAAAAAAAAAAAGTTTAACTTGCATGGTTTATAAAATTTAATAATATTGGCATATATCTGAAATTGTGCGGTAAATTCCCTACCATCCGAAATATAAATTTCTCCACCTAGCGAGGTTTCGGTAAATAGCACAATTTATGGAATGCCAATCTAATATATGAGAAAATTGACACTCCCAAATCATGCCCAAGATCTCAATTGTATTTTCGACTTGAAAATGTATTACTTTTTGATCCTTACTTGGTTTCCAAGTACCCAGAGGAAAAATTGAGGTATTTTGCTTGTTGAGTCTTAAACCAGATCTTTTCTCATGCTTTTGTAATATGTTCAGCAGGATATTGATTTTTTTAAGAAGCTGTGACCAAGAATGTTTTATTTTTTTGTACTTACATTTGTACAATCAACCTCATTATGCCTCAAAAATATCCTGTTAAAATGTACAGATTTAAATAAATAAAAATTAATTTTTAAAAAAGGCGAGCACGTCGTTACCTTTATTATACCTCCCAACCTTTACTCACGGAAGGAACCGAAAAAAATACCTTAAATGAGTTTCTAGTAAGCCCATTCTTCGCAACTACGCAAAAGTTGTAACTCAATCATTATTAGAAATTGTTTACGGTTGCATATGCTAATTCAAGCAAACAACATTCATAACACTTATTTGAAGCAGAAATATCGACAGCTGAAACCACATATAGTGTATATTTTTGTGTAAGTGAAGTAACGCGGTGCTAGTAACAAAATATTTCATCAAATTTGTCTTTTCATTTTTGACAGTCAAAATTGTGAGGGCATAAAAAAACTCAAAGTGCAACTTGTCAAATTTTATTTGAATAATATGATGTAACTAAAACCTTACGTCTATACTTGGATAGATATAAATATCTTATTTAATCAAGCAAACTTTATCTGTCTTTCTTTCTGTGAGTATGAATGTATGTCTGCATAAAGTCATTTGTAAACCAAGAAACAATAATGTACTCATACTAATGAAATCTCGCAGGCGTATTACATGTAGCATCGAGCGTGTATGCAGGCCTCACTGCATATAGCGTTCCCTGATGTCTTATACATATCCATATTAATTAAACAAAGTTTGTTCGAATCTATTCTATCCGTGAGTCATTTTTGTGTTAAAATAATTGATCTAAGAAATAACAATACAATCGAGCGTGGCGTCATATAAAAAAAAAATAGTATACGTATAGAGTTGTATAAAAGACCTTCATAAAAATGAATAAATTATTTTAGGTGTATAGTGAAGAAGAAAAAAATGGAATGTCTCATTAGATGAGGTTTATGAATCAGCTAAAGTACTCCCTTTGCTCGTATTAAATAAATCTTAAGCTGTCATAAATATTAATTTATTCTTGAGGAGAGAACATCTAAGTATTGAGAAACTACGTTTGATATGTTGGTTGACTCCAACAAAATGTAGGTATTGCCGAGTACTGCTGCTACTAGAGTAAAAAAATAAAAACTCTGCCTATGCACTTCCACAATTTTAACATCAAGGGCCAATTTTATTCAATATATTCAGTATGCAAATAGATACAAACTGCCCTCCGCTGGAAAAAATTTAAAACTCCGTTTAGGTTAGCAGAAATCCAGAAACAACTCAAAAGTTGGGGAAAAGTTTCATACATATGGACACAAATATTTGGGGGGGAAAATCATCAGTAATCACGCATCTTTTCATCTTTATTTTAATTTTGAAAAAAGGAACAAGCAATAACCCCCACTTTAGGTGTCTGTGAGCTACTAATTCAATGGAAATTTTTTGGTGGAATAAATACCTTAAGGGAAAGAAGGATTATTATCTGATTTATTTTATGTTCTCCGAAAAATATTTAATAAAAACGTTCTTTTAATTCATTTAAATATTTTAATTTATAGCCTTCAGTTGGTCAAAAAAGTCTGGATGTTCCATATAGCTACGGAGTATTTTTCGACTAAATGGACAAAAACCAACATAATACTGATCAGCCCTGTTTGAGTCTTTCTATATTGCAATGTCCCCACTATATATCCTTATTTATCCTTGTATGATAAAAGTAAATTAATTGATGTATACATTCAACTAATGTACTATTAAATTGATAAATTGTATTTTATATTTACTTGCATAGGCTTCTTCCTCAGACATAAAAGTATGTACGTTCAAGACTTTTGTATTTTCAATCCTTGTTTGATGTAATGCATTAAAGTTGTTTTTTTGGCATCGGCATTAGTTGAGAAATCAACGCTAACGATATTAAGCTTTGAGTGTACATATACTCATTTAAAAAAAGTTTATATACCTAAAGAATCTCTAAGCAAAAGGCAACAACCATATCAACAGAAAAAATAAAGCCTTTGAATTCTGATCAGTTAATAATTATAATTGTTAAAGAACGGATTTTGGGAGATAAAAGTTAGAGTTTTTCTAATTTTTTGAACATTTGCATGAAGGGTGAATCTAATTGAGGTACTTGTCTATTGTTCCATTAATATTTCAACTCTCTTATCCCATCATAAAATAGTGCCAATAGTAATCTCACGCTTTAAGAAGAGCGTACTATTGGCAAAAGACATTTTTGTCGAATTACAATTTGAATTCATTTTAAATTAAATTAATTTATAAATAGCATATATCGATAAATAAAACTTCATTTTTCTTACAAAAGTCCCAAATTGTCTTTCGGCAAAATGGGAATTCGGCAAAGTGTTTTTCGATGAAATATCCCTTTGGTAAATTGTCCTTTTTAGATATAACGATACTAACAGTAATTTTTAAGAACATGACCATAATTCATTCCGAAATTGGGGGTGGAAAACCTTTCGAAAAACTGGAAATATCTCTTGTTCACATCTCTACATAAATTCTAAAGTTCAAATAACATTTACTGAAACTTAAAATTGTTGTAATTTGGACATTTATTTTACACTTGTGACAATAGGTACTCAAACTATTTGATCGAATTATCGAACATAAAAGTCGTATCAGTAAAATATTGATATTGAATCCCCACAACAATGTACAGAAAATTTAAGTCAAAAGCTGTAAATCTCTTTGTTCACGGTGAGTAATTCTAAGGATTTCTTGAGGAGTTCAAAGTGTAAGTCCATGATGGACTAGGAGTAGAATTGAGGATCGACATCAAAGTAAATCATGCAAATGTCTTTGCTAGAAACGGAGTGGGATTCGTATCTATTTCCTTCATCTCATAGCCAATCTAATAAAACGATGTATCAGCTAAGCTGCTTTTTTTCCAAAATTATTTCAT
This sequence comes from Lepeophtheirus salmonis, assembly GCF_016086655.4. Lineage (NCBI taxonomy): Eukaryota > Metazoa > Arthropoda > Copepoda > Siphonostomatoida > Caligidae > Lepeophtheirus > Lepeophtheirus salmonis. The sequence continues at coordinate 3,501,991 of NC_052134.2, read as the reverse complement.
TTGTTCAGATTACTATGGAATTTGTGGTTTTTTATATTTTTGCACACCGACAGCTAATATTTTTCACAGCCCTACCAATACTATTTTAGTATAGTACCGTATCAGTACCCCATTATTACCATAGTACCAATATACCCAACAAGACTAGTATTAAGTCAAATATTGAGTTGAACAGATAGTTTAAGAAATCACCACTTAATTGCCAGTCTTTTTCCTTTGTGTTTAAGATATTTGTATACAAATATATACAATATGTATTAAAGAATTTGCATATTAATAATAACTGGACAAACCTTTTTACATTAACCTGCCTATGAATAAATTAAGAGTCTACCTACTATATATGTACGTTGATTGCAATACACATAATTCAATTTATGTTTAGCTTTATTGTGTTTTTATTCCTTGATCAAATTGGCTGAGAAGCAAGAAGTGAAACGCAGGAAGGATGTAGAAAATATATTTACAATAAAAAAAAAATTATTATATGGATTAAATCTAACTGTTATTAGTCTATGTAAGATTACACTCTAAAATGTAAAAATAATTAACGTTCTTTCATTATAGGTTAGAAGAAAACCTTATTTTGCTCTCTCTGTCTCAATTACTTTCTAAAATTACTCTCCTTAATAATTAAAATATATCGTCCTTTCCATTGTACTTTTCTACTTAATCTAATTATTTTAAAAACTTAACTTTGCCTAAGTAAAATATTTCTATTTACCCTAAAAAAAGTTTGAAAGGAGACATTACAGATCGACTTAAATATACCATGTATGAAGTTTTTGGAGGTCTTAATATCACGTGTCTATTTTTTTGCATTATATATAGGAGAAAAATACGCCTCATTCTTTATCTTCAATTCTAATTTGACGCCATAGGTACATATAACAACTTTTTATGAGCCAACTTGTTGTGAGGTTGAAAATCCATTACATTCCTCAGGTACCAGGTACGGCGAAAAAATCGTTAAACTTCGATTTTGCTAGATAAATCAAGTTTTTGTCAATGTGACCAAATTGTTCCGGTGAAATAATAAAAATATACAAACATCTACATCTTACTAAGTTTCTTAGAAGCTGAGAAAATGCCATTTGAACGTGACCAACGCACTTTGTTGGTCGCTGGCAAGAAACCAACGGAGATTGCAAAGCATTTGGGGAACTGGACCAACTCCCTGGACATGAACGTGGCGTTCCAGCAGGATGATGCACCTGCACATACGTCTAAAAAAGCCCACAAGTGGTTGGATGACAACTTACCTTTCTGGTTAAAGACAATGTTGGCCCCGATTTTCCAGGTGCCAACCCATTGGACTTTACTTTTTGGGTGCATGTTGAGTCCAAGGCCTGCACCATCTGTCGCCCAAATATCAACAACCTCACGGTCACTGTCAACCAGCACTGGTATGCCAAGTCTACGGACTATATCTACAATGGTTACAAAGCCTTCCGTGGACGCCTGGAAGTCTTCATTCTGGCCAAGGACGACACATCGATGATTAGGTAGCTAAGATATCATATTAGTTATTTTTATTGATTGACATACTCTATTACAACTGGTTGCTGAAATACACCTTGATAAACTTCTTAATTCAAAGTGTTGAGATTTTTTCGCCGCGCCCGGTATTTATCTACCCCAAAAACTGAAATATCCTACTATCTTGTGTGTATCATATTTTCCCACCACCTTCTGTGAAAATTATTCAATCATCATAAACAGGGTCGTGCACCACCAGTGGGGTCTCTAGCCTCTTTTTGGGAGGACTTAAGCCCCTCAAAAAATGTATTATATATTGGTCTAATGTTTCGTCAAATTTGGGATGTCTGTACGAGCTGCAACTTGTATAAGCGCATTGTACAAGTAGCAGTTTCTTTGTCTAAAAATGCATCATTTAATTAACACATTGATCATTCTAGTAATCAACTAATAATTGATAGCGTCATTTCATTTTGATCTATTAAATTTTTTGTTTAGTGCATTTTATGAGTTATAAGACTGTGGGCATTTCATAATGAGCCACAGGGTAATTATATTTTAGTAATTTGTACAAAAATAGCTAAAAATTACAGGATGAATATATCAAAACTCCATGGAATATTCCATTATTGCATTATTCTCATGCAAAGTACTGTAAATCCTTCTTGTAAACATATTCATCTTATTCTTTTGGTTGTAACTTGAGGAACTTATACAAATCGCAACTTGTACACAATATATGATAAAAATAAACATATTTATACAAATAATTAAATAAAGGTTCTGATTATTTTTGGGCTAAGTATGATGAAAGCTAACTAGGCTCATATGCACTACTATTGAAACAAACATAGACCTCATCCAAATCCAATATGAGTGCATTTTTCTGCTCATACAAGATGTAAGGTGACTAATAAAATGATGTTTTGTTTGTTTTTAGCTTTAGTCTGTTGTCAAGAACAAGGAACACAATCATTCCTAATGTGTTGTTTTGCTAATTTGAAAGCTTCAAAATTGTGAAATGAGTATGGATCGGATAATTAGAACCAAGTCTGGGACCCTTTATGGAAGATTATAATTTTTAATCATCATATATACACTATCTGTTTCCAATTTTTTTGTGATGTTTCTTCATTAGTTTCTGAGCTATTAACAGATTCTGGATTTAATTCCTGTCATTATTCAAAACACATTTCTGGTACTTAATAGCCAACACACAGTCTCGGCATCTGTACCATTCTTGGTAGTACTTAACCACTTCATTAGTGTCAAATTCACTCGTCTCATATCTTGAACTGTGTTTATGTATAATCCTTTTCTAAATTGTTTTATCGATCTTTTCCTTACTTTTGATTTTTTTTCGCGATAATTGTCATTCAAGAGACCACAAATCAATTACCTATTCCCGTTATCTTCTCGAAACAAGCAAAAACACGTATCCTGTATATTACTGATACTTAGTACCAACACGTTTACTTTTCTTCCCCCTTGATGTTCCACCAGGTCACTTAGGTGATGAGTGCCTTATTAACCTAACTGATTGGTTTATCTTTTTTGGAAAAAAACGGACATCACCCTTTTTTTGTTCTGGACATCGTCCATCCACTTCCATTCTCTAATTCATCATTCACCATCTCCATTTATAGTCTTTTTTCCTTTGAGGGTCTTCCTGACAATAATCCCATCTTCATTTATAGTCATTTGAGATAATCCCTCAACGTTGTCCTCAATTACAATGGCACATTCACCATCTTCATTTCTAGTCTCGTTTGAGGGTATAATCCCTATAACATGGGAGAGGGGACTGTTTTTATATGTTTTCCCTTCTCTTGTGAGTCTTGTGAATTTGGTATACTACAGCATATTCTGATTACTAGTTAGACATTGAAATATACGTTCTTTAATTATTATTAACAATTCTCTTAATTTTTTGACCATTTCATGAACCGTAATTTGAAAAATGGAGATAAAGGAGAGGGTTAATGTATAATTAGTGAAAGATTCAAAATTATTTTTATTATAAAGTGTGAGGTGTGAACAACTTGATTCTAAATAACCCATGAGATGACATTCTATGTTCAACCTCTATTGAAATTAAAATTCTGAATCCATATTTATTAAATAATATTATATAAATTTTCAAACCATAAAATTGTTCATTTTTTTTCTTGATGTTCTTCTTACTAGAGTGCAGGACATCTGTTTATAAGATGGTCGGCGCTATGGGATTCTTCCATACAGGCATTGTATGTTGCATTTATATTTTTTCATTTACTCAGGCGGGCAAGAAATGGCCCGTGATCTGTATATGCTTGTACTAGAAGTTTGTTTTTCTCATGTCCAAGTATAGCACTCTTTGGCTTTGACTTCTTCAGTATGATGTATGTATGTATGTTTCATACTTTGGTCTAATTTGTATTACTTGTACGTTACTTCGACGAAGACCTACTTTATGAAGCTTTTAGGCACTCCAACCAACTTATGATTTGGAAGCTCTTAGTGCCTATTTCTTTTAAGTAATCTTCAAATTCATTTCGTTTCATATCATTATGGCCTTAAAACTAGTCAAGTTGTATAGCTTTCTAATTGATTCCTCTTTTCAATATTTTTTTTTTGCACTTTTTGGCTTTATCCCTTGTAATACAGAGATTGAGAATAGTAGCCATTGCCGATTGAGAATCAGATTGAATTAGGACATTTCTTAATGGTTTTTCTTACTTGAGAAGATTGATACTTGCACTGATTGTGTGATGGCGAATACTTCTTCTTGAAATACCGATGCCGCAATCCAAAGTCCGTGTAGATGACTGTACCAAGGTTGTCAATATGACAGTTCTAGACCCAGATCAGATAGTCTTTGATTCAATTTAGTTTGAACAATTATTTATCAGAGGAGGAACGATGCTTACGACGCCATGGAATATTACTAATGCTATCCTACGTGTCCCGTAGGATATGCCTTGATCTCCATCTTGAATCAGTTGCTTATGCTTGTATGCAGAGTTTAGGGAGTGACAACTGAAACGGTCTCTATTCCTGCAGTCGGCGTTGATCGAATGGAGGGAGTCATGCTCAAGAGCGTCTTCCTTTGAATGGTGTATAATGCCTTCATTCAACCTTTCTTTGCAGTAATGGTGTGTCCCCAAACAAGACACATTAAAATATAAATTAAGATGTGAATTTATTCTGTTTCTTTTTTGGGTTTAAATATATGTACAAATCCTTTATATAAATTAATCCATAAATGTCTTTACAGAGAAACAAACGTGTATTTGCATCATGGAAAATAAAGTGTTTTGGTTTAAAATATAATACATGAAGCTCATATAATCTTCTAAAAGAATACCCACTGGACTTTACAATAAACAATAAAGTAATCTTCTTTGAAAATAAAGTAAACGATTTTCTTAATTTTAGGAGATATAACCATTGAAAGAATTATACTTAAGAACCATGAAAATAAAAAACAGTAACTAATTATAGGAAGTATTGAAATTTTAATCCATTCATAACAATTTCAGCTAAATAAGAGTTAAATAGTATCTATTACTTTCACTTTCAATACTTTTCCATACATGAAGAGAGGAAAAAAACCCCTTCTCAAATTAATTAATAAAAATCGTACTGTTTTTCCTTAATAAATTGATTAAAAAATATTTGAAATTTTTTCCTTTCCCTTTCTTACAAAAAAGTTAAATTAATTCAAGCATTTAATCAATGTCAATTTTAATTAATATGGAAGATAAATAAAGGAATCAAGAGTAAATGTGTTCGATTTATATATTTCTAAAATTATCTTACTTCTCAAACTTTTTTTTTTTTACTTTTTGCATGGTAAATGCCTAAAAAATAAAGCTATATTTGTATGCTCTGAAGAATTATCCCCAATTTATTTAACAAATTATTATTCAATCCCTTTCAGCTCAAATTACACATAAATTAGTCAAAATTGATCATCATAATAAAGGAATTTTAAATTAATAGTCTTTATTTGAAGGATCATATAGGGAACAATATTAGTTTTCTTATATGAGATAAAGATATTTGACTATAGCCAAAATTCTTACATGCCTTAAATTTCCCAGATATTTGAATACAAAGTCTATAACCAACGCATATATTGTCTATGGTTATATGAAGATGAAAAAATTAAGATTTATAGCAGGAAACTCAACCCTCTAGCGAGAGAAAAATTTTGACGTCTTGTTTACAAAGAATTTTTAAAAATGTCATATTTATAAAAAAAAAATGATCATCCACTATGAATGTTACAAGTGGAATATCGAATCGAATATTCGATTACTTAAAAGTAAGGACTGAAAAATTGATTTAAGCGGATAGAGTAGTTTTAATTATATGATTAAGTAGCTTAGAATAGAATATATTAGTAGCAAAATTTATGGTTACAACGAAATAAACCAACGAGATCTTTTTTATAATTCATCGTCAATTCCATTGCTGGAAATTATCAGGGAGTAGTTGATTGAGATATTTATGGAAGTAATAAAAATACATCTTGTCAATAAAGTCATTCTTTATAATCTTTTTTGTGCATGATATCCCCTAAATTATGTAACTTTAAGAGGAAACTTTGCAGTAGCATAAAAATGAGGAAAACTGTTGTTTTATCTATAAAAATAAAAACTCAAAATCACAGCCTCAAAATAAAGTTAAAATATGATGTACTTTTAGGACACGAATGTTTGATGAAATGTGGATATTGACATCTTAGAAATGTTTAAAACAATAATATATTGAGCTTGTATTTTACACTTGTTAATCATAATTGGGGACAATGATTTTTTTTTTTGTCTATACTACAGATATTTAGAGTTTCATCACTCAAAGAACGAAGTGAAAACTTTTAAAGTCTTTATCCATATAATAATTAAAGTTCAAGAGTTCAGGTTTAAAAATATGTTTCTTTTTTATCAAAAAGACAAAGAAATATTAAATGCAAGGCCATAAAAATTATCATGGTTATATTTGCTTTATATAACAATCTGAAGAAAAAAAATACTTTTTTTCAAAAATTGATTTGATACAATGTTTATATATACATATTGCATATACAGGGTGTAGTTTTACAATTAAGCATTTTCGAGACCAAAAACTAAATCTTCTTATTTCTTAAATTAGTAAAGATATTTTAAATCCATTTATATACAAACGTAACAACCCTCCATGAATCTTATCATTCAATCCAAAAATCCTCAGCCTCAACCACGGCATCCAACCTGGTGTTGAAATTGCTACTCGCCATGATCAAGTGATCTTTATTCATATTGTTCACAGCCTCAACTATGGATACTCTCTGAGAAGCCAAATTGTTGTGAGCACGCTTGTTGGATTCCCTCTCCAAGGCGCCCCACACGAAATAGTCCAAATAATTCCAGTCCAGGGAGCTAGGGGCCATATTTCCATATACCAGAACATCTACAAATTGTCCAAAATCTAATTTTGTACGCAGATTGATCTGCTTTCTTCCTTGCTGTTGTTCACAACCCTCCGGACTCCTTACACCGTTGCAATGGACAACTTGAGAAAGTCGATGATCTGTTTGGGCACACAGCCTGCACGGAGGGCGTCAATGATCACCGCACGACAGGACGGTCGTACCCGGAGGACATTTTCAATGCTCTGTAAACAGAATTTATACAAAATTGTCTTTTGAATTTGATAAACTGGGTTTTAAAGCTGTAAGACTAAGGGTTTCCAAAAAAAAAAATCGGTTTAAAAAAAAATTAATTGTAAAACCACACCCTGTACATATTTGGGGCCTTTTTTCTGTTTCTTTTTGGAAGCCAGGTTGCATGATACAATAAAGGTAACTACGTGTGGGCTACTGGCAAATTAAAAACCTTTGTAAATTTGTTGTGTCCATTAAAAAACAAAGTTCTTTGTTAAAATGATTGATTTACAGCAGGTAAAACACAAGAAATCTCTTTTATAGATTTCTGAGCTTTATTCGTCCATCCTTTTTACAAACCAAAGTAAATCTTTTAATTTGGCTCAAAAGATTTCTTCCGATATCCACCCTCCTGTCTCCTTTGACGAGCCCAAAAGAAAAGTCTAAGACATTTGAGCAAATCCAAACTCCCTAATATGAATTAAATGTTGAAAAATGTTCAGAGTTCTTATTGAAAGGGATGATTACTAGGATTTTTTAAGGGGGGGACTCGTATATTAAATGACTTTATTTTTTAAACTAAGATATGGACCTTTCATTTTTGGAAACATATAATTAAAAATGCCTTTTTTGATCAATAATTTAGTTTATTTTTAATGGAATGACGTTCTTATAGGTTTTTTTTTGTTTTTATATACCATATATATGTATAGATGAAAATAATATTCTTATTGAATATTGCCCAGCTTTTTGTAGTTGCTACCTGAATACATGTTTTTATTTTCTAAGTTTTCGAGTTAGGATTTGAATAACGAAAATTAACAGAAAGCTGCAAATCAAATTTCAAAGAACTCTAGTTATTTTACTCTAATTACCTATTTTTATGAGAGTTTTTATAAACTTATAGACAAGATAAATATCCCCCTTGCAACTTAAGTGTGAGCTTACACATATATTAATTAACAACATCTGAATGAACACTAGACATGCAACCTCGTTAATTGACCTTAAAAATAAATAGTTATTCAATTAAATAACCATAGAAAAATTAATTTTTGTAAAAGAGTGATGGATTATGAACGCACAGATAGGGACTTATACTATTGTCCATTGTGATTTAAGTAGTTAATTATGGAGTTGTGGAAATACCAAAGATTTTGTTAGGTAATTTCATCTTTTGGGTGTGAAACTTGAAAGTGTGCTCCAAAAATCAATAATAAAATATGATTCAATTTGCTCATGGAAAGATCTAATTTTTTATATAGAATTTCCTTATATTTCTTTCAGATCTAACTTTAATCCAAAATCTCCGTTATTGTTAAGTATGGGGAAGTACTTCTTATTAAATATCATCGAAGGAAGTTTTTTTCATGGAGTATCCATGACGTAGATATTATATCGTCAATTCCATCGTAGTTCATCATTTTTTGCTTGTATTCGAGAAGATATTGATAGATTAATTTACATTCAAAAATTCCTTGTTACTATTGTATTGCATAAATGAAATAGACTCCGACTTTGTGACGTCAACGTTCGTCGATTCTACGTCATATATGTAGTATATACATAGTGCATACTGAATGTTATATTGGAGAAAAGGAAAAAAATGAGTGAGGATCTATCTAAAGGAAAGAAAAAAACACGCCTTCAAAAAAGATGTTACCTGTTTTTATGTTCACGCATGTGCGATATTGTTTTTGTATTCATTTTTAAAATACTGCTATGTTACTTCTAAAATAAATAAAAAAAGAATTCATATTTCACCCCTAAACGATAGAATGAGTCAATAATTCATGGACTCAAAACAGTAATGGTTTGAAAAGAAAGGTTCTGTAATTTTAAAAATGAATAGTGTAAACAGATGTGAAGTAATCCATGACTTGCATGAGTGAAGCGTTATCTATAAATGATGAAGGTTGTATGTGTACAATGAAGATAAATGATTTTTTTGAATGAAGAATAATTATTATTGATTAACTTAATTTAAAAATATTGAAAAACTAATTGATTAAGTGCAAGTGCAACTCATTTTCAATTAATCAAACTCTTATCAGGAGTTCAACTTATACCTATTTTTTATAAGTTGAGCATAATTTATATGCTTATATATGTATACGTACAAGTCCCAATGGTTTATCTTACTGTTTCTAGACACACAAAAAAAAAATAGAGAGTTATACACTTTGCAGATAGCATTGAAGACATTTGTGTCCTACACTTTCTTATTTAAAAAAGAATATTGTCTTTTTTCAGGGGCAATTTTTGAAGGTTTTTTGTTACCCTATTCGTTTGGTGTCATTTTCTTTAATATTGATAGAAAAGTTATTTAAAATTCAATGTTTATAAAAATAGAAACAAATTTGTGAAAGGGGAATTAATTATTCAATGTAAAGTATATTAATTTTTTTTTTTCGAAAATGGAAATTTTCCTTCTAAAAACAATTTTTGTTATTTACCATTTCTTTTTTATGCCATAAATACATGAATAATTTATCTGTCTGGTGGCAACTATCATCAATCAGATGCAAATAATTTTTCATAATCAACGAATCCATTTTAGATACAAACATATGAAAACTCAATTTTCTTTGCATAAAAGTAAATCCTTAGAGAGAAAGAATCGCTTCAAAAAATGAAGATAAAAAAATATTTATTTCCTTTGATTTCTTTAATGCATGTTATTTTTCATGAGGTTGACACATTATAAATTATATTTACATATTAGAGTTGTGATGTTCAAAATTTGTAGTAAGAAACTATTTTTTATGAGAAAGGAGGGTGTGTATTAAAATGGAATCCATATGTCCTTGATTTTTTTATAAATCTATTTATATTTTCGATTTTGACGTATAAATTTATATATGTCCATCTTGTTGTTATTTATATTTGATTTTATTATTACCAATCTTTTTATATTCATCACTATTTACAGGGTGACGATTTTAAATCCGGAAAATTAAGGATGGCGTACGTATATTATAGTACATAAAGTATTAAGAATGTTGTTTTTTCCGAAATAAATCCTGTACCTATTACGTGATTTATACAAACCATAGCAATTTCAAATTAAAACATAACACTGGAAATGTTAACATCAATTTAAGGTATTTACCATAATTATTCATATATTTATTTCCATCCTTGGGCACGCACTCGGCATGGAGGCACACAATAATGGCTTGGGGTCCGTATTCGGAATAATTTTCAAGGATTTTGTAATTTTCCATATACAGCGGAATCTAATAAGCAGATAGACTTAGGGTTGCAAAGATATTGAGGTCTAAACTTGTACCACGACAATGTTTATTTATATTTTAACTAAAAATAACTAAATGTTAATACAACATTTCCTTTGATGTATTTTTTATATTATATATTGTAAAATAAATAAATATCTTTAAAAAAAACTGTATGTACAGTATACATTTTTATGAACTATTCGACTGAAAGACGCTATTCTGCCTCAAATATGCTTGATTGCCCTAGAGAACAATACGGATGATGACATTCCTTGGTAAGAAATATTTATGTTCGTGCCCAGAGGATTCGCCGTGCACATTTTTGTCTTGTACGTTTTCGCCTTGTGACGCTTTTGCAAGACGTAGCAAGGCAAAACAGTACCGGGCGAATACTTTTGATGTATTTCATATCCAGAAAACGTTCAAATTAGTTTTATTTACTATATGGCTTTCTAGGCCCCTTAATTTGTGATACCTTCTTTATTTACAGGAATGCAGGTAAATACTCAATATAACTATGACATCAAACTATATTTTGCTTGATTTTGTCTAACTCTATCCTTATTAAAAAAATCTCTGGATGTGGTTTAGCGAATGTTGGAAGATTTATTTTTGAAGACTTTTTGAGTATTCAGGGTCAGCAATGTTAGGTGCTTGATTTTAGAAATTAAGTAGTCCGTATTCTGAATATAAAAAAATGATAAAACAGATATTTGCTCAAAAAAAAAAAAAAAAAAAAAGAAAAGAAGGATTTATACACTTTACATATAAAATTTGTTATTTTAAATTTTGTTCCTTTTTCACGTAAACATAGCCTTATATTTTCTAGTAACGGTAAGATCATAAAATTTCTTATTAAGGCGCTGTATGGTCTAATCAATCTCCTCAAAGGTTAGAACCACCTCATTCAATATTGAGATTGGTTCGAAAATCATTTAAGAACAGCATCACACAACTCCAAACACCATATAATGAGGACAAGTTAAAAAATCTAACCGAATCAATAATATATGATGTTGACATAGATTTTTTTGAATTTTGAAATTGTAGGCACTATTCAAGTATAGTCGAACCGAGTTGACGCAACACTATTTTATTTGAATCTATTGGATTATTTGTTCATCTTTTTTGCTGATTTCAGAAATATTTTTAAAATGCACTTTATTTTTGAGAAAGTCACATGAAAATTATGTTTCATTCCTTCCAAAATTTAAGATTGATTCCAAAAAAGAGTATAAATTGTGTTGAAACCAGATGTCAAAAGTAAACTTCCAAAAGCTTTATCTGTTTCTTTAAGCAAAAAAGAAGATTTGAAATTATATTATTGAACAAAAGATTAAAAATATACTTATAAGAAATATTGATATTTTCTACCACAGTTTGCAATAAAAGTGTTTAAAGAAAGTCTTAAAGAATTAAAATATTTTTTCAATTGATCTATTTAGATTAAATTACCGGAATAATAATTAATCAAAAAAAAATGTATTTAATTCCTTAAGACAATCATTATAAAATTGTTTTAATTCAATTTCAAAGATCTAAATAACTAGTACATAACTTTTCAACTAATTACCATATTGCGCAAGTTTTTTGTACCCTCAGAAGGGCATTATGAAGTTGGATTCTCGTTGCAATAATATATCAAAAAGAACAGGGCATACTTGGCTTAAATTGAATGGTTATAAAACTTTGAAATAAAGGAAAAAAATACGAAATGAATTTTCCCTAACCTATTATCTATTATTGTTTAAGTACAGCTCAAGAAACGGAAGTAAAATGATCCTAAAAATAACACTTAAAGTGTATTGTATTACACGGCAAATACATTTTTTTATAGTACTTGAATATTATTTAATATATAAATTTGGGAAAATATTTTCTTAATAGATAAATATATATCCATACATATTGTATTTACAGAAAATACATATGGCTATATGTATATATTATTGTACATTTTTATGTTATAAAAACAAAAAAAAAGGTTTGCAGGATCTTACAAATTGGGGTTTAATCCATAGATACAAGTATTGCACTCCTGAGTGTGAATATATAATAGAGTGTATATGTATCTTTCTCTCTTTAATGGGTGCCCATACCGTTGACTTATGAGGCTGAAACTTTATATTTAAAATATCTAGTAGTTCTAAAATCATAGTCTGACTGTAAAATCAATATGACCACTTCTGAGAGCGTTTATGCAAGATTAATATTTTTCTTTATAAAGTAAAATGGTTAGATTGTAGGAGAATGGGGGAGGGATTTAGGCCAATGGAGGTTATATTCAAAATTAATATTCCATTTCTGTCTATGATATTAAATAAAATAAAAAAATTGGTCCCAATACATTTTTTCAGGATCTGAATGAGGTCAAAGTATACTCCAATTGTAGTACACGAACGATCTCAACGAGAAAGGTTTGACCATATAAAAGGCACTTGCTTAAATCTAAACATATAGGGGATTCGGAACCATTCAGAATGCAGGATAGTAATTTTATTATTTAGTTCAGGGCCTCCGAATCCTCTTTTCATAAGTTATCCTCCTTATTTTCTTTTCAAAAAGATTAAAAAGTGCTTAGCTACTCTACCATAACTTTTGGGTGAATCTTTATAGTACTCCAACAAAGTGTTGTACAAGTTCCATTAAAGAAAGGGGAATGAGTCCAGCGATAAATAGCTGAAAAGTATTAGTGGCAAAAAATTCAACCAATTGAAATCATTTGATGCATACATACTGATCAAATTGTATTTTTATCTCAATTGTAGTATTGCTTTCCTCAGGGTTATTATAAAAATTTTATCCTTTATAATTCATACAAAAATGAACATGCTTGTCGATTTCCTAGCAATATCATAGTTGTAATAAAATAATTGAGGTCTCAAATAGAATATTTATGTCAAACTAAAAAACTATTTATGATTTTATGAATATACGCAAATTTTTGTATTTATTTAGTCATACTCAATCATCATTAGTCATTTTTGTGATGTTTAAAAATTAAAGACCAAGCGGCAGAAATAAAAGATAATCCTAATATAAGTATCGTCATACATTCATTTATTTTATATTTATAACGTATAACGTCCCAGAGTATGAAATTTCATCATAAGAGTCTTTATTTTATATGCCTTACTTATTTTTATCAGTTTATATGTGGTGAGTTACAAAAATGGACAATCTTGAACAAAATTCCAGAAAAAGAGAAATGTCCAAATAATTATTAGGATTAATATTTCGCAAATATATTTTAGTCCAATTTTGGATGTTGTACTCAAATTTTTGGGATGACATGAGATAACCAGGAAAGTTAAGTATAGTTCAATGCTTTCATTGAACCTGCGAGACTTAATTTGTTCCTGATATTGTTTTTTTTTTTCAAATATGATCCTTCAAGTGCTTTAATTATGACAATAATTTTTTTTGCGACATTTCCCAAGAAATAATAATTTGTTCATAGAAATTGACAATCATTCTATTTCTACGTCTATATATATAATATTATAATGTACCTTTGTATAGAATATATTTGTAATAGTATCAATAAAATCGTATATCAGTAGACGTCGTAAGTTGATAACTCTACATGGCGCAGCCACCAATTAAAATGCCTTATCCACGAATAAGACAAATGTAACTTGTAAAGTTATAGCACTTCAGAACTTTATGGGAAGAGTGGAGTCCTTAATATTAGAAGGAGAACCGAGGG